>NW_024884733.1:24596675-24600511 GCF_019232065.1 Centrocercus urophasianus | reverse complement strand
GGGGGGGGTGCGGTGCGGGAGGAGCCCGGCTGCGGGCTTTGTGCGGGGCGGGGGCCTCCCCGCCGCCCCCCCGCCGACCGCCGCCGGGTTCTTGCAGGCTGGCCCTGTACGTCTACGAGTACCTGCTGCACGTCGGCGCCCAGAAGTCGGCGCAGACCTTCCTGTCCGAGGTGAGCCCCCCCGCCGCCCTTTGTGCTCCGCCGCCGCCTCCCGGCCTCCATCTTGTGCGGGGCGGGCGAGCGGCGGCCGCCGGCGGGGTCCCCCCCGCTCGTCGGGGCCCCGCAGCCCACTGGCGGCACCTTCCTTTCGCCCGCAGATCCGGTGGGAGAAGAACATTACGCTGGGAGAGCCCCCCGGCTTCCTGCACTCCTGGTGGTGGTGAGTGAGGGGCGCGGGGGGGTCGCGGTGAGTCAGCAGCCCCGGGGCTGCGCCGGGCGCTGCGGGGGCACCCGGTGACCGGGGCTCCCTCCCCTGTGTTTGTGCCACGCAGCGTGTTCTGGGACCTGTACTGCGCAGCCCCTGAGCGGCGAGACACTTGCGAGCATTCGAGCGAAGCGAAAGCCTTCCATGACTATGTGAGTAACAACAAGTTTCTGCTCCTCGCGGTAATGACGGAGTTGGGGCGCTCGGGCTCCTCGGCGCGCCGGCAGCAGCGTGCTTGCAAACAGCGGCGCTGCGATTTTGGCCGAACGGCGTTTCATAACGTTGCAATTATGCAAATGAGCCCAGGCGCTTTATCTTCAGCACTTGGAGGCGTCGGGACCGCCGGTGGGACCCGGCGCTGGGCAACAAAGCGTTGGCCGCGAGCGCGGTGGTGGAGGTCGGTGGCTGCGGGCCTGGTGCTGAGGTTGTCTTGTTGGTAAATGCCATGGAGGCGGCTGGGGATGGAGGGAAGGTTCCCCAGAATGTCATCCCAAAGCCTCGTGGTTTGTGGGGCTGCTTTGGCTGGCTGGGAACGCTCCTTGAATTCAGCGGCGTGGAGGAACTCATGAGCTGGAGGTGATGGTGTGGACCTCATCCCTCTGTGCCTGCTGGTGCCTCTGGGCTTTTTGTCTTCATGAAAAACGTGGCTCCTCCAACTGTTTTGCTCCAGCTGTGAGTTGCTGGACCCGCTCGCTTGCTTGGAGCGAACCTAGAGGTGCTGCATACAACCTGCTGGACTCCGCCGCCATCCTGTGTGTGCAGGTCCTTAGTTGGTTGGTGGCAGCCATCACGGACCGTCCTGTGTGTGCACGACCTCGTGCTATTGTCCTCAGCAGAGGTGTTGGTGGAACCCAGCAGAGGCTTTTCTTCAGGTGTGTTTCCCTAAAGCACCAGCTCCTTGAATTCAGCAGCATGGAGGAACTCATGAGCTGGAGGTGATGGTGTGGACCTCATCCCACCATGCCTGATGGTGTTTGGGCCCTCTGGGCTTTTTGTCCTCCTGAAAAATGTGGCTCCTCATGGCCCAGGGCTTGTTGGTGCTGGCTGCAGGTGGGCTGCCTGCTCTGTCCTGCTGAAGTCACCCAGATCTGCAGCACTGATCTGCAGCGGGAGGAATTTGAATCAAAGGATTAGTCACCTGGCTGTGGGCTTGGAGCAGAGTCAAGCGAGTTTAAATTGTGTAGCAGGAGCTGTTTTTGTCTGCTCATGGGAGCCTATGGTATGGAAACCATTTTTCCTCCCTTCCCCAGCCTCTCGCTGCCTCGACATGCCTGGGTTGAGCTGCTGGGAGATGTGTGAGGTTGGGCTGGGAGCAGCATGGGGACCTTCTCTGCAGTTCCTGCTTGGGGAGCAGAACCCAGATCTGCATTGCTGGCAGTCCCATGTCCTTCTCTCAATGGATGTAACATGGAGCTGAACCCACATGGGGGTGGGCGGCTCAATTGTTCCCTGGAGAAACCAATCCAGGTCTGTGTTGGTTGTCCATCTGTCTTGTGGCCACCGTTCCGCTCCCGGTTGTGCTGTGCTGCTTCCTGCATAGCTGCTTTTTATTTACTGGGTCGGATTAAAATGTTGAACTCCTGAACCGAGGGTGAGAGAGGGCTGACAACCTGGAGTTTGTCAGCACATCCATCAGCGCTGGGCTCTGCGACTTGGCAGCGCCTGCTGCCCCTCCTCTCGTCGTTTGGGCCAAATCCCATCTTTTTTGGAGTCTGGTTAGGATGGAGAAAGGCAGAGGTGGATCTTTAGGTAGTAAAGCCTTTGCTAAAGATGACATTAGCAGCCAAGGCATAGTAGTGCTACGTTGACAGCAACCTCCTAATAATGTCTGAGGATTTAGTGTATTTAGAGAAACTAATCTTTTTTAGCTTGGTAATAATTCTAACAATAGGCATGAGTGCATTAAATGATTCGCATAAACTTCTTTAATGCATGTAGCATTAAGCTTACAGTAAATAGACACAATCCTGATTGTTTTAAATTCTCAGTGTAATGCAGTTTTGTAACAGTGCACCCCCGAGTGCTTCACCTTTTGGGTCTGACTGCAGAGAGGCGTAAGATTTTCGGTGCTCCCTTGGCTTTGCCACACCGCTTTGGTGTCCCCGGGTCTGTTTGGCCTTCAGGTGCGTGCGTTTGGCTTGGGATGCTCGTGCTCTCCCTGCGTGGAGCACCGAGTGTACTTTGCAGGGCAGGGACCTGCCCGGCTCAAACTTAAATATTGACCAAAGCCAGGAACCAGGTGATAACTGGTGCTTGTGAATGGTGCCTTGTTTCTTGGGGCCGGCACGTGGCCGTGGTCCTGCAGCATTGGGCTGAGCCCTGGTGTGTCCCATGTTGGACGATGCTCTGGGTGGGGAGCGCATCACCAACGGCCCAAACTCCAAACCCCACGGCGTATCAGCAACGTGCAACAGCTCAGAGTGATGCTGGGCCTCCTGCGAGCCCCAGGCTGGGTGGACCAGTGAGTAATTTCATCTGTTGGTTGTGGTTAAAAATATCCCAATATAGGCTTTGCCCCAGATTCGTAGAGCATCGTGTTGAAACCTGGCCAATCGCAGAACTGGCTGTGCAGCGGTCGCCCGGGTCTGCGCCAAACGCCGTGTTTGTTTACCACAAGGCAGCGGGTTTTGCCATTGCAACCCGAGGCACAAAGCAGGGAGATGCTGCGGGGTCTGGGGAGTGCCGGCACTGGGAGATGCTGGCTGCAGAACTGCACACTTGGGAGCAGGGCGGTGTGCTTCATTAGCAGAGTGTTAACTCTGGGATTTGCATGCTGTGTAATTTCCATTTCATTTCCCAGCGTAACTGTATGGGAACTGTTAGGAGCAGCAGGATAATTTATCAATTTCCCCTTCCAATCTTTATTTATTTATTCATTGGCACCTCTCTTGCAGGGGGTGCTTCATGAGCGCCATGGGCTCTCGCCATGGTGAAGCAGCACTTTTTTCCTGGCTTTCCCCGTGGTTCCTCTCCTAGGGCAGGGCAGCAGGCTGCTGGGAGGAGTGGGCTGTGGGTCTCTGTGTTGGGGAGGAGCACCGTGTTTTTCCCTTTTTGTCTCAGCACGTGTGCAGATCTGACTGTTAACGCAGATAACGCGCCGTGCCGCTCGCAGTTTCATTAGTCAGCCTCTTCCACCACCTGTATCAGAGTTATTCAGAAGTTAACTGCGGTGCTCTGGTTACCTACAGCAGCACGGTGCTGATCCCCGGCCGCCATCCAAGACTTGACCTGTTCTACAGGCATTGCCTGACCCATGGCAATTGATTTGGGTGGGTTTTTATTTTTGCTTTATTCCTATTCCCATCCAACTGAGCAGGCTGCTGGCTCAATCCTCCGGCCCTCTGAGATGCTGTGGGCAGGGGGCAGCCCCGCTCTGCCTCCCCGCTCTGCCTCCCCGCTCTGCCTCCCCGCTC
>NW_024884733.1:24492036-24596665 GCF_019232065.1 Centrocercus urophasianus | reverse complement strand
TCCCCGCTCTGCCTCCCCGCTCTGCCTCCCCGCTCTGCCTCCCCGCTTCCCGTTTGGCTGATTCTGTGTATTGCAGCACATGCAGTGCCTGCTCCCTCTGTGCCTCCCATGGCCAGCGAGCTACAAAGGGAGCGTGCAGCATGACAGGGGATTTCAGCCACCGCGTTATCTCGGAATTGGCCGATTGATGGTTGCAGTTCAGCGTTTCAACATTGTGAAAGCCAATACAATTTGAGTTAGCGGTGATGACTGCCAGTTTAAATACCGCAGTGAATTTCTGTCAAAGAGCTAATACATAGAAAGGGGAATTGCAGAAAACTTGATCACCAGAACCACTTCAGTCGATTTTGGCCTCCAGCTACAGAAAATGAACTTAAATCTAGTTGACTGTTGCTACATACTTTTTGTGGCATTGCTCTGCCTGTGCGGCCAGCCTGAGTGCAACTTGCAGGAGAGGAGGATCAGAGTGGTGCTCAGCTGCCAGAGACTTCATCCTTCCTCTCCTCTGCTATACCCAGCTCCCTCCTGGAAAAAGAATCCATACTCATATTCAAAATTATGTTTTTGCTTTGGGAGATTTACGTTGCAGCAGCTTCAGCTTGCTTTTAAGCATGCAACATGGTCGTTAGAGCAGATCATTGATTTATTTTATTTTTTTAACCTCAGGAAACCGATGTAGTTCTTTCTCTCTAACTCCTCCTGTCTGGAAGGATGCTGTGCTGCAACTGGGGAAGGTGGTGTTGGTTGCAGAGAAGATGGGGAGCATGGTATCTGTGTCTGGCTGGGGACACCCAGGTCTCCTTTTACCCAGTATGTGAAACCTTTCCCGTTGGATTCAGATCTCAGTGAAGTTGCTGAAGCCAGAGCAATGTAGCAGCTGGTGTGGTGTAAGCCATGGTGGGATAACTGGGGAATCTGGAAGGATGTTGGTCTGCCAGCAGCACAGTGTCATCCAGTGCTTTGAATCCCAAACCCAGCTTCCCCTGGAAGATGCCTTCCAGCTGTGCTTTGGGGGTGGCATGCAGGAAGGTGTGCTCAGGCATCCTCGGGCTGTGGGGCAGTTCCTTTTTGTGTCCCGTGCTGGCTGCTCCCATGAATGTGTGTGGTTGGTGCAGGTGGGCACCTGGTGGGTGAGATCTGTGCCAGGTTCAAGCGTGGTTGTCAACTCTCCCAAACCGGGCTGTCCTGTTATTTCACCAAAGGACCACCGAAGGTTGGTGCTCTGAGCATCTGTGGCTTGGTGGCTGCATGGGTTTGGGTGTGGGATGCTGTGGTGCTGGTGTTGATCACTGACTGCCTCGTGGAGGTGATCCCCAGCTGTGTATGCATGGTGTTAATCTGCAGGTATCTTGGCACGTGGTGGAGGTGGTGATCTCCAGGTATCTCTGCGGTGTGTTCTTTGGAGCCGGTTTGATAAAATGTATTGTGTGGGAGGGCTGGTGCTGTTGGGCCAGGCTCAGCAGGGTGTGGGATGTGGGCTGAGGACAGCGCTGTGCAGTCCCTGCCAGCCCCACGGGCGTCACTGGAGCCATGAGCAGTGACTGCATGGCTCCAGCCCCTTTCTGCACAGCTGGGCTGCATCCAGACCCGCTCTGCAGGGGCAGGGATCCCCATAGGTAACCAGAGAGAGGAGTTTCCTCCTGGAGTGGCAGGCTGCCAGGAACAGCTGCAGAACTCCAAATCGTTTTTAAAAAAAAAAAAAAAAGTGTGTGATGGGGGAACAGAGAAATTCCCTTTTCCTGCAGTGTGCTGGGCTCAGCCTCTCATCCTTCTCTGGGGACAGGTACTGGATCACTCGTGCTGCGTGCAAGTGCTGGTGCCCCTCACAGTGGTGCCTTTCCTGGAGCTCTGCAAAGCTGGAGTTTTATTTTCTAAGCAATACCCGATGTTGGTGCAGAACGACCTCCACTTTTGCACTTCTTGCTGCAGAGGGTGACGGAAACATGCCGTCTCAGAGCAATACCTTCCTGTAGTTGCTATTGATGGAAAAGCCAAGTGTGCTAAACTTGAGGTCAGAGCACTGAGCTTATGTCTTAGTCTTTGACTGGGGAGCCTAAATATTTATCCTGTTCTGTCCCTAATGAAAACAAATTGTCAACAGTTGTTCAGTAACTGACTAAATTAAAATCTGTAATTAGTCAATTAGATTAAAGAGTTGGCACAACCTGATTGTATCATGCTGGTTAGGTTATTAAGAGAAAGGGTGTGATTTTTAATTACTGCATGCTAATTTTGACAGTTTCAAATGGAAACAGACGTTTCCCCCCCTCCGCTCAGAGTGCCTCTGTAAAAGTAAGGCACTGGAATGTATTTTATGTCAACAAATGGTGTGAAGATGCAAAGTTTCTCTGGCTTGAATTCACCAGGGATTTCCACTGAGAAGTGGGGGTGGCTGGGAGGAGAGGAAGCCGCCCAAGACACGGCGTGGCTGTTTAATTCTGTCTGACAATGGGAGGCTGGGTGGGTTTGGATGCTTCTCGTGCATCCTGGGGGGGGCACAGGCACGGGTGTCTCATGTATTTGTGGGGCAGCGCTCGTGCTGCTCGGCATCACAGCCGGAGCCAACCTGGAGCAGAGAGATGGGTAGCAGCGAGATGCAGCTGAGTGGGTTTTGTGTGTGTGTGCTCTTCCTTCATTGTTTTGTTTTTAACCTCTATGGCGCTGCGAGAGGGGCTGGCTCCGGTGGAGACGAAGCCCATGAGGAGGAGGAAGGCCATGTAGAGCTGGCGGAGCGGCCGCGTGCGATCCCATTGTCTGCCCGGAGCTGCGGCCACGTGCGAGGGGACCCGCGCACCACGGCCCCCAGCTCCGCACCGCCCTCTCTGCGGCGGGGGGGCCACGGCCCCCGGCAGATTTGTGGCTCTGGGTAAACACGAGGCTTGTAAACCTTCCCCTCGCTTCCTTCCTGGGGTCCTCACACAGAAACAAAGGGAGCGAGGGCGAGGGTGTGCGAGGCACCTCGGTTCTTCAAAGCGTGTGGGGAAGGGGCAGAGCCCCCCCCATGGCTGCCACAGGGAGGTGCGTGAGGTCGGTACAGCGTGTATTGGGTACGAGTGAGGCTTTCCTGTTCCCCTGATCATTTCCTTCCTCACCTTGGAAACTTGGATTTTCTCCTACCTTTTGTTCCATATTTTCTCTTTTAAAGCAGCCCCTGGCTCTATTGGAAACAGCTGCCACGCCGGTTCTGGGAGCTGGGGCTCTTTCTCCTCCTTAATACCACTCACTGTTCTCCTGGCTGCCCTGCCAAATTAAATGGCAACTGGTTGCACAAAATGCTTGCTTATGCAGGCACAGGTGATGCCTGCTTTGGTGTACCCCCATCCAGCTGCAGCTCCAGTGCTGCAGCCACTGGTAGGGATGGTAAAGCTGCTTCTCTTCCAGCAGCATCATGTGGTCACCTCGATGGGGGCAGATCCCCAGCATGGCAGTGTTGGGCTGTGCCCGGCCCTGCTGTGGACCCTTCCCCTGCTGCTGAGATGGTGAAGGCCATGGCGTGGCTTGGTGTATGTAACGTGCTGTCTTCTTGCTGGGGAGGGAGACTGCTGTCAGTGGAAGACGTGGTGCCTGTAGGGAGTCTGGCTGCTGAAAAAATGTATATAAATATAAAAATATCCCGCCTGTGCGCCCCGAGGAGATGGCAGTAATTGGGTTTTGTGTTTCCAGGCCACGGGAAGGGTTGGTGCATCCACTCCTGAGCGGTCTCTTGGGGCAGTGCTGGGGGGCTCCTGTTGTGGGGCAGGGCTGGTTCTGGTGCTGAGCAGCCTCTCAGAGTGGCTTCTACAGCCCAGCTGGGGGACATGGGGCTCCATTGGGGTGGTGGGCTCTGCCGGGCGGAAATGGCTCCTTCCTCTACAGAGCAGCCCTGGGCTGGCTGAGGGGGGAGAAAACGGCTCTTGAACAAGTAAACAAATACCTCACTGTGGGCTCGATGGGGTGGTGTTTTTTTTCTCCTCCTTTCAAAACTCCTTCTGCTTGTGGCCGCAAGCACCGGGGCTGTTTGCTGAAGGGGTTGATGCCAGGAGATGAGTTCAAAGCTACAGCTGTGCTGTTGGGCGGGGAGGGGCGGGGGGGGGGGAGGGAATTTCCAAAACACGGGCAGGCTCTTGGCTGCTTCCTGCGCATGGTGGGGCTGAGCCAGTGCCATCAGGGCTGGGGGGTGGCCGTGGGGCACTGAGGAGTTGCCTTGGGCCTCTTGTGGGAGCTGCCCTTCAGCTCTATGTGCTTACGCTTTTATTATTATGGAGGAGGACTGCCCAGTCTTCCTGATGTCAAAATTAAGCAAAATATATATAAATCAAGGTATTTAATGCACATCTGTGCGTACATGGGGCCTGCTGTCAGGGCCTGGCTGCATGGGGTGGCCTAGCAGCAAGGCCTGGGGTTCCAGCATGGGCCCAAGCTGCAAGCTGCTCTGTGCCCCTGCTTAGTGAAAAATGGCTGTGGCAGGGCAGATGGCTGTAACAGCTCTTTTCTACCCCCACACAGACCTGTGGGGCCCCCTGGCTTGGGCGAAGCATCTCTATTCCCATGCTAAAGGTGTGCTGGAGTGAGCGCACAGCTTCTGATAGTGCTTTTATTTTCCTTCCCCCTCTGCCTTTCTGCTCTTTCTGCCTCTGACAAGTGCAGTCACAACACCAATCTGGGTGTTTTGACTTGGTTTCTGTGCCGTCGGCAGGGTAACAACGACGCAGCTCTGTATGTGGGGCCTTGGTTGGGACCCTTCTCATCCCCCTGCAGATGCAATTAAACCTATAGGTTCATCAGCCTCTGTGCAGCCCGTGTGATGATGTGGGGGCAGGGCCGGGAGCCCCTCAGCACACTGTGCATGTTCTCCCTGTGCCCATCTATCCATCTGGGTCTGAGCCTGCCAGAGCTACTGCCCCACAGTGCTGTGTGAGGCAGTGCCACCGCAGCCTGTGGTGTCAAGATAAGTCCAAAGGAAGGCCTCTAGCTGTGTCTTAAGCTAACATTTTCTTTCTAATTTTTTTTTCTAATGTTTCTGCATAAACCCTTAAACATTTGATCTCGAGCGTCTCTCCTCCCAGGGTGCAGCAGCTTTCTGTAATGAAAATGAGCTCTTGCTGCCTGGCCTGGCTGCCTCGCATAGCTTCTGGGTGGTTGGGCTTTTTCTGTCCCTTTTTTCCAGATCTTGAATAACCTGACCAGGCTGAGCTCACACCACTGATCAGTATTTTTTTTTTTTTTTTTTGATACAAACAAGGTTCCAAAGTGAAGGATGCGCTGCAGTGGCTCTGGCATGCAGGTGTGCCCCACAGCGAGGTGTGTGGCCTCTGGCCATGCCAGGGGTGTGATGCTGGTGCTCATTTCTCAGAAGAACACAAATCCCTCGTGCCTGGAGGGGTTGATCCTGCACCCCAGAAGAGTGAGAGTTCCTCGTGCTTGGGCTAGTTTGGTCTTTTACCATTGCGCCTTTGACCCTGTGGGCAGCCCTGGGAATCAGCTGCCTGTCTGTAGTTGGGTTTTGCAGCTGGGGAGGTTTGAGATGTTCTTTGATGTTAGAAAAAAGCTGTGTGTGCAGGGGAAGGGGCAGGGTACTTCCTCATGGGCTCCTGCTTGTGTTGGGGCTGGCTGGTCAGGCAGCAGCACAGTGCTGTGCTCACTCCATCTCTTTTCATGAGCTTCTCTCTTTGTCCAGTGGTGTTTCTGGATGTTTTAGCCCTGCTCCAGACCAAGAGCAGAGGTTTGTCCTCCTAGTGCTGCTGGGCTGCTTGCCACTGATGCTGCTCAAGTTTTCTGTAGCAGCCCTTGTTGCATTTTACTCCTGTGGTCAGTGGTTCCTGTGCACTTGGGAGAGGAAAGAGGCAGTTCTGGAAGCATGTGAGCTCCTTCCTGAGGAACAAAGCCTGATGCTGCATGCTGTCTGTTTTGGGGTCATCATGGTGCTTTGCTGCTGGGGACTCTCTTCCACCTATGAGTACAGCAGGCTGCAAGGCATGAACTTGAAGGCATGTTTGGTGTCACTGGGGCCAACCTGAACAGGGGGCTGTGCTTCCCGGTGCTTGGTCACCTCAGGGTGGCTTTCAGCAGATGTGTATTTGCTGGAGGTAGGAGCTTCAAGGAAACAAATGACAGTCCACACTGCACATGGGTATCTTTAGTCTGGTTCAAAGGCAGTTTTCCATGAAAAAACAATTGCTGTTTTGTTCCGTGCTGGCTGTGCTGCTGATGCCCAGGTGTTTTAGTCCTTTGCTCCACTCGTCTCAGAGAGTAGGACCAGGCTGGGGCTCCTGGGCTTCTTTTCATCATTTAAAAACACATTTGCATGGTTGTCCCGGAGCCCTTCTGGGTGTCATGGCATGTCCTGACAGCTTGTCTGTCCTTACCTGCAGTCATCAAGGAGTTTTCAACATGACTTATATAAAGCCTTTGTACTTGGATTGCTCCACCGTGCTGCACAATGGGTTCTTTGTCATCGTGCCAGCTAATTAATTTTAACTTTCACTGTTGCTTCAGTGTGGTACGCTGTCCTCCTGGTCCATCTGAAGCATTCCCTGCCACCATAACTGTTTTCCAGCTCTTGGAGCAGTTTGACTTGTTGCTGTAAGCGAGAGAAGCCAGTGGGCCCCACTGGTGCTCATCTTCTGGGGAAGGAGCTGCCCTCGCACGTGCATCGATTGGGGGCCAGGGGGAGGGGGTGAAGAAAGCCATTAGGAGGCTGTGCTGAAAGTAACTTTTCTCCAGTGGCTTATTTCTCCTGGCTGGCAGCTGAAGGTCCCCATGGATAACATCCTCTGATGACAATAACAGGCTGTCGCTCCCTGGCTGGTGATTGGCAATGTGCTCATCTTGCTGGGAGGGGGCTGTATGTACAGGTTGCATCTCCAGGACAAAAGCCCTGCTGCATCGCTCCACCAGGGAGCTTGTGTTGGGGAATGTGGGTGCAATTGGGTTTAACGATGATTAATTCTGGAGGATTTGGATGTGTCTGTTTGCATGCTGGAAAGCAGGTGTTTTCCTCTAGCCTTGTACATCCTGTGCACAAACATCTGTTCTTGCTGTGCTGACACCAAGCTGGGTGCTGTGGCATTGGGGCAGCTTTTCTGTAACCCCAGGTCTTCACTTGGCCGCATGGGATGGGGTGGGGACACGTATACATCTTCTTGGTGATGCTATCATGTGCCCAGAGAAGAACCAGGAGGATCAGGGCACCGGCTTGGTTTCCCCCAGCCTTGTGGGTCGTGCCTGGACAGTGGCACAGGGTGGGTGCGTGCAGGCGACCTGGGGTATTGTTTTCCTTCCATGCAGAGAGGAGGGATCGAGGTCTTTGCATGCATAAACATGAACTTAATTTGAACTGATGGGTTTTGTCTGCACATCACCCAGCTCTGCTGCAGCGGAGGGGAGCTCCCCTCGGTTCAGGGTGGGAACGGTGGCGGGTCAAGGAATATGAAATTGATGCCTTTGTGTTTAATCTGGTTATAAGGACAGCTATTAGAGATAATGAATTTTGCCTGTCCCCATCGTTGTAATACAAGAACCTAGATGTCTTTCAACACAGAGAAGGTCACTCCTCTTTATTTCTGGTTGTAAATTTTGCCGGTTACAGATGTTTGGTGTTGATAGACGCGGCTAAGGAAGCTCCTGCAAGCTGCTTGGCGTGGTGTTGGGCAGGTGAGGGCAAGGAGGGAGGCACCACAGAGCCTTCCAAGGGATTTGCATGGACCTTTGCAGGTCCTGCGGCTGATGGGAAGAAGGGAAAGTTTCCATCTCACCCCAGAGTTGTGATTGCAAGAGCCCAGGCAGCGCGTGGGGTCTCAGCACCCCAATACCTGCATTTGTGGGGGTTCAGCAGGGATTGCTGCGCTTGCCCTGTGCTAGGCTTGGGGAGGGGATGAAGAAAGGAGGCTTCAGCAGTGTTCAGCACGTGGCTCGGTGCAGAGCATCGTGCCTGCCTACTGTTCACGCGTGCAGCAGGGCAGAGCCAGGAAGCCACGTGAAACCAGTGCCTAAAGCTGCTGTGCAGCGGGGTTTACGTGCCGCGAAGCCCGGCTATCACACGGTTAATTTTTTCCATCGAGCGTCTTCTGCTCCGGTGCCAGCGGAGGCTTTTCCTTTGCTAAGGAGACTCCGACTCTGGCTCGGAGCAGATGCTGGGGGAGGCGGCAGCCGCCTGCCCGCAGGGTTCTGCCGGGGCCGTATCTGCACCCAGCCCCGCGTGCAGCCCGCTGATAAGCCCCCAGCACCGCTCCTGGCCCCAAATGCACCCCACGAGCTCCTGGACACAGCCGGGGGCCTTTCCCTAGCAGCGCAGGGGTGTGGGGAGCCGAGCTGCATCTGCCTGCCCTTTCTTATATTGAAAAGGCAGCACGTGCTTTTCTGCCTCCCTGGCCCTGCTTCCCTCCTCTCCTCCAGGCACTTCTCCCCCCGCGCTCCTGATTTATGCTGCTCCACATTTTCTCCTCGTTTCCATGCCTTTTTCTCCCCTCCCTCTTTTTTTTTTTTTTTTTTTTCCCCCTTGTGTGGCCGGTTGTTTGTCGTCTTCCTTCCTTTTTTTTTTTTTTTTTTTCCACTGTTGTTTGCCAGCCTTTCTCGTTTTCCCAATATTCGATGCTCCCTGCTTTTGTCTGCCCCTCGTGGATTGTTATCCTCCCTCCCAGGACCTGTGCATTACACTGGGATGCTTCAACTTCACTCTCGCAGAGCAAGAAAACGCCTTGAGTGCGCAGCATGTTATTTTCCCCCCCCTCCCCAAGGCCCTTCATACCATTAACGTGCAAGAGGTCGTTTTTCCCCGCAGCGCACTGAATTCCTGGAAAGCCTCCTAAAATCCCCCCGCTGACACCAGCACCGGGCAGGATTTGCCTTCCCTCCTGTGCATGGCATGTTGCTTTCTGCACAGCCACAGCCGTGGGGCACTCCAAAGGGAGGAGACCCCGTCCTGGGGTGCAGCGTCGGCCATCTGTCCCCTCCCCACCCCACGTCTGCAAGGCAGCCAGGGGTGCTAAAAAGTTTTTGTTGTTGCTGTTGTTTGGGCTTTTTTGTTTAATTTTTATTTTCTGTGTTGTTTGTCCCCATTTTATATGCACAACCCGACTTTTTTTTTTTGTCCATTGCCTTGCCAGGCACATAGAAAGTTTGCTGGGTTTCGCCTGCGCGTGCATATGCTGAATAATTTTATTAGCCTCCTGGAAGGGAGCCAGCACGGCGTGCAGCAAGCGGGGCAGCTCTGGGGCGCTCAGCTTTCATTTCATTTTTTCTCCACTCCCCCCACCCCCCTCTCCCTGCACCCCGTCAGGTTGTGCTGTCAGCATAACCTTTTTAATTTTTATTTATTTATTTTTTTTTCTCCTTAAAGGGTTAAAAATTATGGGGAAGTTCAGCTAGCACTTGCAAGATATGGTTGCCTTAGCAACAGGCCTCCTAATCTGGTAGGTGACCTGAGAGACTGTGGAAGATGCAGGGCTCGGTTTGGCATTTCATTATTTCATGAGGCTGCGGCTCTCCAGCTGGTTGGCTCCCAGCGCCCGGCGCCGCGGGCATTCCTCGGCATGGCCCCGGGGGCCCTGCCACCCCCTGGCCCCAGCTGCCCTGCCCCAGCCCTGCTGCCTCCCTGGCATCGTTTTTTTTATTTTTTTTTATTTTTTTTGGGGGGGGGGTGGGGAGCTCAGGTGGTGGCTGTGCTACCTTTTAGGTGGCACATACGCTTTCTTGCTTTGCTCTCTCCAAAGGGTTTGCCTTTTTGGCATCGCACTGTAATGTGTCCTCCCCCCTTGTTTTGCAGCTGGAAATGTTCCCATGGGCACGTCTGAAACCTCGGAAACCCAAATTCTCTTGTTCTACCCTCATCTACTGCCCAGAAATGGGCCTTTTCCATGGGGAGCTGGGCTGGGGCACAACGGGGCTGCAGCAATGGAAAAAGTGATGAAGTGATGTCCTACTCCAGCTGTGATGTTTTGGGGAAGGAGGCCCTGGCACTGCGGCCCAGAGAAGCCGAGGATACCCCATCCTTGGAGACCTTCAAGGCCAGGTTGGATAGGGCCCTGGGCAGTGCAGTTGGTGGGGCGCAACCAGCCCACAGCAGGGGTTGGAGCTGGGTGGGCTTTAAGGTCTCTTCCAACCCAAGCCATTCCACAGTTCTTAGTACAGCTCTTGGGGCAGCAAGGTGCAGTGTTGTTACGCTTACTCTAGGCTGTGTTTTAATGGAAGCCTCCCAGAAGTTGGCTTCTTGCAGCATGCTGTTTCCTTCGCTGTTACGAGCGCCCATGCAAAGCTGCAGCTGCCACTTAAATTGAGAAACTGCAGCAGAAAACTCCCTTGGCCTCTCAAATCTATGTGTGCACCGAGGGGCCATGAGCTCAGGCAACCCCAGAGCAGTGCTGCTGTGCACAGAGAAGGTGCCTGGCCCTGCCGACCCTGTCACTGCAGACCTCTTTGTGCAGCGTGCCTTGGTGCCGACAGCTGCGTGCGGACAGCGGGGAGAGCTGCCTTTGTTTATCTGCATCTCCAGCAGAGCGAGCGTGGGGCTGGGCTGGGATGGAGGTGCTGATCTGTCATCTTTCAGATTTTATTCATCCCCAGGCAAGAAAGAGGCAGCGCGGAGCACGTACTTTTGTTATGTGTAACTAAGCTGTGCAGAATGCAACTGCTGAACACAATCTGGTGTCTGTGGTGCCCAGATTTATGCTTCCAAAGTGTAACTCTAGGTGTTGGTTTCCACTAGAAAGAAGAACCTGGCTGGGGCCGTTGTGGTGGGATGCAGCATCACCGCAGTGTGCAGGACAGCTGGGGCTTTGCATCCCTCCATGCTGGTGGTGATGTTGCAGGAGTGCACTGGGCTCAGCCCCGTGGTGTTGTGGTCCTTTGGCTTCTGCTTTCAGAGCCTGATGCTGCCAGGCAGTGCAGTTTGCGCACCCCCAGTTTGGAGGCTTGCAGTGGATGGAAAGGGCTGAGCTCCTGACTGCTCTTTGGAAGGAGGTGCAGAGTGGGTTGGTGCACAGAGAAGGGCACTGGAGAGCAGAGGGCTCAGAGATGTGCTTGCCCCCAATTCCCATCTGCGGTGCTGCTGGAGGTGAAGCCCCAGCTTAAAGAGCTCCACCTCCAGATAAGAAAGCAAAAGCAATTAACATGACCCCAGTGAGGCGCTTCCTTCCTGTGCAGTCGTGCTGACTGGCAGAGGCTGGTTATCCCTGGGGAGGACAGTGGTGTGCCACCTCATCCATGGCATGTAGCATCCAGCCCCCATCTCTCACTGCTTTCATCTGTGCTGGCGTTGGGAGGGTTGATGCACCAGGGAGCTGAAACAGCTTGCCTTTCTCTCCCCTTTGGAGCACGCCTCTCCCAAATCCCTGCCTTCCTCATGAAGGCAGTAGAGGCAGAAGTTGCCCCTCAGCGAGCAGGGATGAGTGATCAAACGGGAGAAAATCCAGGCAAGTAGGCAAAATCCCTAGAAAGCCCTTATTTTGATCACTTCATCCCTTCTTTCCTCCATCTCTGCGTTGTGAGGCTTTCTGGGATTTGTCTCTCCTGATAAGGGGTTTCCAGTGGTCAGCCTCAAGCTTATGGGTCACTGGGCAGACTGCTGGACAGCTGGCAAACACGGTCTGTCTGCAGAGTACTGCGCTCTGACTGCCAGGGGCACATTAACCACACAATGTTACATATATATATATGTATTTTTTTTCCTTTTTTTTCGTCCCCAAAGAAAAATCAAAATTCCCAGGGAAAAAAAACCCACACCACGCCGTCTCCCCCCCCGCCTCCACCCTTGTGAGAAGCAGCTCTGTGATGGCGGCTGGGAAGCGGAACCGCAAGTGTTGTGAGTGCCATCTGCTCCGCTTGGATCGAGGGAACGGCTGGAGCTCGTGCAGCCTCGCCAGGGATTTAAGCGCTCGCTGGGTGCAAGCGGTGCCCCCGGCTCTGCTGTTGTACCACCCGTCCTTGGGTGCAGGGCTGGGGCTGGCTCCCTTCTCTGCAACCTGCAGGCAAACTCCCTCCCCAGCAAGGCAAAATGTCAGGTGGTCTCTTAAAGAGAAATGTGTGTGCTTGTGGTTTTGCTGTGAGGGTTGTCTCTGGGTTCCTGTGCAGGCTCTGTGCTGGGACCCCGGTGTGCCTGAGGTAGGACTGGAATTGTTGGCCAGGGGAGGTTCAGGTTGGATGCAAGGAAAAATTTCTTCTCAGGTTAGTGGTAGAGCCACCATTCCTGGAGGTGTTCAGGAGCCTCGGAGATGCGGCACTGAGGGATGTGGTGGAGATGGGTTGAGGTTGGATCTGATGATCTTAGGGATCTGTTCTAACTGTAGTGATTCTATGATTCTTTGCAGCTATGTGCTGACCTCCCAATGAGGGTTGTTCTGGATTATGGGTGCTTTTCCATCAGTTTTGCAAGAGGTTGTGAGCATCCCCAGCACGCTTGCATTTAGGAGGTCAACCTGAAATTCAAGATGAGTTTTGCCTGCAAACACAGTGGTTTTGCAGCATGTAGTCCTGAATTGCCTCTTGGCTTGGCTCCACAGTGAGACTGTTGGCATACACGTCATTTTTGATTTTGTGCTGAAGAAGGTGTTCAGAGCTGGGGGTGTCGGCAGGCACCTGGAGCTTTTCCCCTGATCAGGGTGTGCTTCACCTCCGCGTTGGCTGCTGGAGATGGCTGCAGTGAAGCACCAGCACTTCTCTCTGCATGGCTTCACCGGGGATATAAAAGGCAGGAGTGGGTGGCTTGAGCAGAGGGAGAAGAAAGCACTTTCTGAACAAAACCAAAGGGCCTTTAAGGAGAAATAGGAAACCTGAGGACAACTTCAGCTGTAGAACATGTGAAAGCTCTCAAGGTGAGCTCTCGTGGCCTTTTCCAAATGAGGTGTGCTGGGCTGAAGAAGGCCCTTGAACTGACTCGCTGTCCTTCAAGGGGAGTCTGAAGGAACTCTGTACAATGTTTCCCCATGTGTGTTGCCAGCTTATATACCACTTTGTATGCATGTCAGACGTTGGCAGAGGTTGATCCCTTCCAACCCATATGATTCTGTGATTCAGGTGTTCAATACCAGCTTTTTGGCTGAGTGCTTTGTTTGGAAATGTGCTGGTGGGAACCTTGTTGGGCCTCCAGCTTAACACTGTGGACCTGTCTGTAAGTTTACCTCCATAAAACAAGTCCACCTCGCTGATGCCCTGTGTCTATGCTGGTGGCACACTCGACACCTTTCCCTGCACACAGCTGGCTCTCTGCAGACACCATCCTGAAGGGCAGCCCTGGAGAGCAGGTGGGGAGCAGCTTGGGGTGCAGTGGCTCCCCCTGAGCAGAGCAGTCTGAAATTTGGCAATTGGGCTGGAACTATTTTTGGTTTTTGCAGAGGAGAACACTATATATAATCACCCTGCAAGCTTGCACGGTGACTTTGTAGCATGCATGGGGTGTTTTGCTGCTGTCCAGCTTGCTTTTTATTGGCAGCTGAGAGTGTGACACTTATCTCCAGAAAATGTGATTTGAATTGATTAAAGAGATGCCTGCCATTGGCCAGAGCAGCCAGAGCCAAACTTTCTGCAGAAATGGTTATGGTGGTGCCCCAGGAGTGGGGTTGTGTGGGGCTCCGTTCTGGGTGCGTTGCCATGTGTCTGTGTGTCCTGCGCCTGGAAGCGGAGAGCGAGGCGGATGTTTTGGTGAGATTAATAAGACCTAAATAAAACTCCTGTCAGGCAGTTTCTGTGATTATACTTCATACCTTTGTGTAATCAAAGCCCAAGCAAATGAGAGGTTTTGTTCTTGTTACCAGCCCTGCTTGTTTCCGAAATGCTTGGAAGAGTGACAGGCGGGGAAGCACGGCTTCTCTGCAGGCAGCATCTCTCTGGGTGTTGGGCTGGAGGAAGGCAAAGGGAAACAAAGCAGAAAGGGAGGGATGCAGGACCTGGGATGACTTGCCTAGAAGAGTGTGGATGAGTGCAGAGAGGCAGGGTGTGGAGCCGCGTGGTGAAAAAGCAGGGGTTTAGAGCGATGGTGGTTCTGACCACACTTCTGCACCAGCCCCACTGACAGCTACCAACTTGGACAGCCTGGGGACTGTGAAGGCTTCCCACCGCTGCTGAGCCAGGCTGGATTTGCTCTGGAGGCTGACCTGGAGGTGAAAGTCTCAGTATCCCATTACCAATCCCGCGAGCTACCCAGTCACCCATCCTAATACGCTCTAATACACTTGGGAGCCACATCACAATAGTGTTAGCAGAAGAAAACAGCATATAGTGCACCTTCTTTTGTAAGCCCTCTGTCGCATCTAAAATAAATTTGCATCTAAATTGACAGGCTGTTTTTAATGTCTTCTGGCTATATAACGCTTAAAGGCCCAGGCTTCCTTTGTAGGTGAGCAGGGAGCACGGGCCCTATTTGCACAGAGGAACAATGAGTGTTGGTGTTGTCCTGGGTCTGCAACGGGTCTGAGTGCAGGGAGAGATGGGGAAACTTAGTTGTTCCTTTTTATGGGGTTTTTATGGACGTATCTTTGAGTTCTTCATGGCTGCAGCTGGAAAGGGCTCCGTTGCTGCATCAGAGCGTGAGAGCTGGGGCTGGTGCCTGCCACAGGGCTGCAAGCCGAGTGTGTGGGGAAGGGCTGCCCAGAGCGGAGCTGAGGCAGCTCTCCTTCATCATCCATTATTTATCTGGTTCCCTGCAAAACAAAGTCATTGGCGTGCGCTGATTCTGACGCTGGTGCAAGTTTTACAAAGGAGGTGATTTTGTTCCCGCTTTAAAGTACTCTGATGAAAAGGCACCTTTTTCTGTGTTCTTTTGTGGTCCATCTCGCTGCGAGTGAGGCAAATCTGCAGGGTTTTAGGGTGGCTGGTTGTGTTTTTAAGCACTCTGAATGGTGGGTCTGTGCTGTCCCTGGCTTGGTGCCTGCGAGCTTCCCAGGCCCAGGTGAGGGTGGCTGCCATGGATGGAATGAAGGTATCCCAAGCGTCTGACTCTCCTCGAAGCACAGAGCTGCAGCTTTTATGAAGGAAAGGTTTGCATGAAAGGGACTTCGCTCTGTTCCTCCCCATGTGCACAGCTGAAGGCAGCTTTGTGCGTGTACAAATAAATACGGACTTTGCGTCTGGCTTGTGCTGGGTGGACAGGTCTGCTTCTGCAGGGCTGCTGGATGCAAGAGGGCACGGAGAGCAGCTCATCATAGAGTCACACAATGTCCAGAATTGGGAGGAGCAGCTCCTGGCTCCACGTGGGACCACCTGAACCCTGTGGCTGAGAGCATTGTCCCAGCACTCCCTGAGCTCCCCTGATGCAGCTCCGTGCCGTTCCCTCAGGCTTGTCACCATCCCCAGAGAGTAGAGCTCTGCTCCCATTGAGGAGCTGTGGCTGCCATGAGGGCTCCTCTCAGCCCCCTCTGTTATGGTCCTGCTGCTCCCCAAGGCCCCATTGGCCCTTCTGGCTGTCAGGACACACTGCTGAGCAGAACCCCACGCAGTGCTGCTCCTCGGGGTCCGTGAGGCTCTGTGCTGGAAAGGAGCCGGGAAGTTCTGCACTGAGCATTGCGCACGGAGGGCGAGGGAGGAGACGGCGAGTCGGAGCCGTGTTTGTCAGGATGGAAATAACTGTCAGCCCCATTCAATCTGTCGCCTTGTTCCCAGGGGACAATTGCAAAACAGGATTACTGGTACTTAAAAATTCATAGAAAACGTTTCTTATCACAACGTCATAATTGTTATGACTCAGAAGAGTAGAATTGCCATTTTCCTGTGCCTTTTTTCCCCCTCACTTTTGTTGCATACAGAGTCCCTAGCTGCAGCTGCAGAATCATAAAAACAGGGCAGTGCTTTATTTTATGCTAACTGCTGCATTTGACTTGAAAATTATGTCCCACTGGGTCTTGTGGTCAGCACATTACGGCGTGATTGATGGCTGTCAGAGTGGCAGTCTCTGGCAGATTGCGATGGGTGGAGGAGAACAGATGCCCGCTGACTTCAGGGGCTTAGCGGAGCCCGGGACTGAAGCACACGTTGGAAAACAAAAGCAGATGGGAGGGCTCTGGTTAAGGCTGACTATTCTTCTCCGGCTGCGTGTCAAGGAGGGAAGCTTGCCAGGCGGCTGTGTCACTTCTGCTTGTTCCTCCACAGCGAGCTCTGCAGCCCCAGGAAGACACGGGTGAGCCCTGCTTGACCCGAGGACTGAGGCGGACGGACGCGCGCTCGGCCATCCGGAAGGCGGTCGCTTTATGGAAGCCATTAATGCAGATATTGAAAGGGCAACCTTTTCCCCCATCCCTCCGAAAAGAACAGCTTGCCTTCATTGAGTTCATGCTCCTTCCGATGGTCTCCGTTAACCCTTAGCCCTACTGATGCCTGCGAGGCAAGACCTGGGCAGGCTCCCGTGGCTCTGCGGCAGGCGGGAGGGATGGATGCTGGCAGCAGGAGGCTGCACATCCCACGGTGGCTCGGTCGCCTTGCTCGTGTTCATGTTGTTACTGCTGTTCTGTGCTCGATCCACGGGCGGCAGGTCAAGGCTGGTAGGGAGGATAGGGGCATCCAGGGCATCTTGTGCTCTGTATCATGTTTGATTTTTTTCCAGCTTAATTTGAGCTGCGCTAGTGCAAAGAAAGTGGAAGCTGAAGAGCGAGCTGTTTGTGTAAAAGCGTTTTTAGGCTAAAGCACTTCAAAGATGCTATCCTGCAGTCTTTAACCTAGTCCCTATTCTATCTTTCCTGCTGTTCCTACTAAGGAGTTGGAAAAGACCTTGTGCTGCCCAGGCTTTCTCCATGTCTTGCTCCTCTTGCATCTGCGTTCCCTTCCGTTCCCTCGGGCTCAGACAAACTTGGGCAGGCTGCTGCTCTGTCCCATGTCTGCTCTTGCTGGGGACTGCAGGGTTAATGGAGAAATTAAGTTTCACTGATGTTTTCAAATTAATTGAATCATCAGCATGGGTAACAGGAAACAGTGGTATCATAATGTATTTGATATGGGTCTTTAAGTCAGCCTTTGCTGCAAAATCTGGAGTGCTAGATCTTGGTGTAAGTGATCGCTAGCTGATATATTGCAGTTATGTCCACAGTACAAAGGCTCTTGCTACGTCTTAAAACGTTCATGTCATAAAGTTGAGTTGGTTTATGGTACGGTCATTTCTGTGTATGCTTCCCACAGCGCTCCTAGATGACGCTTGTGACAAGCCCCAGCCACCAGTGCTGGCGGCCCCCTTGGGCTCGGCAGCTAGCAGGAGGATGCTCCCAGCTCCTAAATAGATTCGTGGATCTGTTTCCAGGGGTTTCTGAGCTTTCTTCTCTTCCCTGGCTGCGAGCCTTGCTCCAGCCTTGCAGAGTGGCTTTGCCCTCCGCAGATCTCTGCTTGCCAGTGGCCTCCCCATCCGTGATATTCCCCTGCCCTGTACCAGGCTCTTCTGTGCTGGGCTGAACTGGTGAGACCAATTTGGCCTGATTTCAGGTAATCCATCTTAAAAACAGCTCTTGGGAAACATCCTCACTGGGCAGATTTACAGGCATTCTGTAGATGCTAGTTCTGAGGTGCTAAATCACTGTGGCTTTGCCTGCCTGAGGCAGAGCATCTCTGGCCCTGGAGTTGCTCTGTGTGCACCATCCATCCCTACAGCCAGGCTTCTCCCAAAGGAGCAGTGGCACCGAGAGCTATCTCCTGCAGGGGCTGTGGGTGCAAAGAGGTGAGGCTGCCCAGAGTCTCAGGCTTTAGTTAGTGGTGGCTTTGCCTTGCTCAGGGCTGCAGGACTGTGATGGCTTCGGCTCCCTGGCGACAGTGGCACGCCTACAGATCCCTGCCCATCTACATAGGGTTAATGGAGCTGATTTTAGTAGAAAAGGGGGAAAAAACCCTTGTGGTTCCCAGTTTGTGAAGCGGCTTCCGGGTTTTTACCCAGACCAGATTTCTTCTAGCTATCCTACTAACCTGATATTTCCCTCAATGGCTCTTTACTCCAGAGAGCACAGTTCTATAAATTACCCTCAGTGCATCTGGACAGTGTACGGCTGTGCCTGCAGCGTGGCATTTCAAGGCAAAAATCTCAAAGCTACTTAACCAACTGAAACCTATTAGAAGCTGTCTCAATATGAATATTGGTCTTTGCGTTTAACTCTGTTTTGCCCTGTCTTTCCAAAATACAAAACTTAGGAGCACAAGAGAGGTGTTCTTGAACTTAGTTAGAGTTGACTTCTCTGGTCTGATGATAGGAAATGTCTGTGTGTTGCTGCAAATTTGAGAATAGGGGGTATTTTGTGGGGAGGGGACAGGAGTGTTTGGGGTTCCCATAGGTGAGTGTTGAAGAATTCATTCTGGTGTGATATTCTGGACTTTGTGTTGAAGATCGAGGAGCGATAGCTTTCTAGGAGCAGCGCGTGGTGAAGGAGAAACTAAACTTGCTTATTATTTCTGCTCGTTATGTCTCTAATTACGTGCGACGTGCCATATGTTCTCCATAGGGAGAGTGCTGCAGGTGGGGCGAGAGCAGGGGGACATGCAGTGGTGGATACTGTGTGGAGGGGCCTGAAGCTGCTTCTGCTGTTTGAGCCAAAGTACTTGTCCATCTGAGAATAGGTTTGAGTAGTGCTGCTCCCCTCACTGTTTGCATCTCCCAGTTATTAAGGAATCTGAATAAGGCATTACCATTTGGTGCCGAGCATCACAGGTGCCCGACAGACTGGTGAGCACAGCTCCATTGCTGCAGTCCCTACACCAAACCGTTGTACTCTGCCATGGTTCATCTGCTGGCATTTTCTCCAGCTCCGGCAGGCTTTTTTCTGCCACTCTCCTCCCTTTTGCCCCCAGCAGGTTTGTGCTGGGTCCAGCCAAGCAGCTCGCATGTCTGTGATGGCTGTGCGCTTCCTTGCAGGAAAAGCAGTCCCTCTCCAGCAAGGGCTGGCTGCTTGGAGCAGGAGTTTGAAACTAAGCTGTAACACAGTAAAGAAATATTTATTGGCAAGTCCTGAACTTAATTTGAACAGGGCTCTGCTGTTTAAACAATTGTTTGAGCCATAAACCAGAAGCCCTTAATTATGGCTAATTATTTTCTGCGGTGAATCTATATACGAGCTCATCAGCGTGAGGTCTCCTCTGCAATGAACTGGCTGCGTGTTCAGGCATCGTTCAGCCCCACCGTCCCCAAAATACCATGCAGCACAGCAATGGTGCTGCTGCCCGTCCTGCCGTGGCTCCATGCCCATCTCTCCAGCTCTAACAGGCCCTTCCATCTCCTCTGCCAGCAGAGTCGTGTGCCAAAAAGTCATTCCCCCAAAGGGGAGAGCATCGTGCGGGTTTTCCTTTGCTGGCGCGGTACCCGCCGTGTGCTCAGGATGCTGGAGGAGCAGTCGCTCTCCTCCAAAATCCAGTAGCGCCGGGCTGCCGACATCACACAAGGTCTTAATTGCTTGGCTCGTTTCTTTAGGAACTGTGAGTGCTATTTCAGCCAGTTGCTAGGAATTTCTGTAAAAGCCGGGAGCGCGGGCGGTGGTAACGCAACCGCGAGGCGAGAGCGAGACCGGAGCAGTTCGGGACATGGACTTTAAACTCTCTGGCTTTTCGGTTTTGTTTAAAAGCCAGCTAGGTAAATATTTGTGCAGCGGTTACCACGGGGCGAGGTGGGCCGGGGGACGCCGTGCCGTGGCCCTGCCGACGGGGCGGGGAGGGAAGGGACCGCGCTGCTCCCGGTCCCTGCGGTGCCGGCGGCTCCAGCACAGCTGTTAGCGCTGCCGCCTGCGCACGCAGCCCCGGCCTCTTCCCTGTGGCACAGATGGTTTTAACGCTTTCCTCTTCCTATTTCTTTCTTTCTTTCCCCCTCCCCCCCCCCCTTTTTTTTTTTTTTCTTTCTATAATTAACTCTTGTTTTCAAATGGGAAGACACTTTTTTCCTTTTGGCAGAGCCCCCAGCGTCTCCTCGGCGATGCACTTTTTTCGAGCCATTGCCTATCTATCCTCCGAGTGCGTTCTGTTGTTTCTCCCAGCTCTCCCCATGCCCCCATTCTGCCCTCTCCTTTCTCCCCGCTTTCACCCGGAGGTAAAATCTGCAGCCACTGTAGGCAGAAGAGGCTGGACTCTGAGCAGAGCTGATGGATCTGAGGGCCATACAAAAGCTGGAGCCTGGGGGAAGACAGAGAGGCCCTTCCAGGCCACGGGAGCCTTTAGAAAGCTCCTGGCTCTTTGTGCAGCTTGGCAGGGGGCTGTGTGCACAAAAGCCCCTCAGCCCTGATGTCACTTCCTTGCTGGGGCTGGCAGAAGTTTTCCCAGGACGGTGATTCAGAGGGACAGCTCTTCTTTATGGCAATCAGGCAGCGTGTTAAAATGAGGGAAAAAAACCCAAGCAGGGACTGTCCATGAGCAGCTCGTGGCCATCAGATCTCCATCCTTACCAAATTGCCGCTCGCTTGTGGGCACAGCTCCTATCACCATCACTAACCCATCCATCATCCTCACCCCTTGGAGCTGCCAGGCTCACCCCAGTCCCTCATCCCTATTAGTCTGGTGGACCCTGTGCCCACCCATTCTGCAGCAGGATTTTCTTAACTCTACGTTAGACCTTACAGTGATACCCAGCATTCTTGCATCGTTTCTCCCACTTCGACTGCCTGAAAGCCAGCAGTGCATTTTTTCTTATGCTCTCAAGACTTTACATTTTCCTGCCTCGCGTAATAGTTTATGGTTGGGTCAAGGGGCAGGGGTTTGCATGCTGGTTTTATAGGGTACTTCCTCCTGTGCCGGCTTCAGAAAGCTCCCAGTTCATAAATGCAGAGTTTGTATTAACCACCTTTGGATGGAGAGAGTTGCTCTTAGAAGTGCAATAATTACATTTTGTAAGCTGTAAGAGAAACACAG
Source organism: Centrocercus urophasianus (assembly GCF_019232065.1). Taxonomy (NCBI): domain Eukaryota; kingdom Metazoa; phylum Chordata; class Aves; order Galliformes; family Phasianidae; genus Centrocercus; species Centrocercus urophasianus. Next base: position 24,575,905 of record NW_024884733.1, on the reverse strand, counting down.
CTTGGAGTTTCAACCCGCCAGAGTGTTCAGTGAGCAGTCAGAAATAGAGTGACTGATGAACAAAAGGCACTTCTATCAGAGCCCCTTGCAGGCAGCTTTGGAGGTGCCCAGTCCCCATTGGGTATGCTGGGCTGGGAGCTCAGCTGACGTGTAACACCAGCAAGCTGTCCTTGGCTAAGAGCAGCTAGGAAAGACCGTAGTTATTTGTCCTCGGTATCCTTGTGTGTTTTTGGTACACAGACGAGGATGTACTGCCTTTCCCTTCATAGATTTATATGCCGAATTCTACCTCCGTCCCAGGGCTGCGCACCTTGTATCCTCTTGCAGAGCATGCCTAACATAGTTACAGACACTCTGCAAATGAAATGCTTTTGCTTCACCTGAAAAATCCCTCCGTGCTGGTGCTGGGGAGCTGACCGGCCTCCAGGCTCCATTAGCCTCTGGCTCCACTGGGTGTGAAGAAAGCCACCCGTGAGCGCACGCCGTGCTGAATTACACGGCAGCTTACGTCAGATTTACTCCTCCTGTCCTGCACTTGAGCTGCTCTATTAATTTTCAAACGCCTCAAGCAATTACTGGACCTGGGAAACAGTATTTTTTGGGGCAGCCCCTGCGAATAACTGTAATAAACAAACTCTGCTGCTAACAATGGGGGAGAAAACAGAAATGGGCAGTTATGCTCGTCTTCCTTTGAAGATGATTATTTTTTTTTTTGTGAGCTTCCCCTTGAAAACGTGGGGGTGTGCCCTGCTGGGGTCCTGCTGCAGGGGAGCATCTTGGGGTGGAGCGTGCTGGAGGAGCGGGATGGGTGCACAGCCCAAGTGCAGCTTTGGGGTGCTCTGAGATGCTGCTGGTGGGGGTTGGAGGGGACCCCCGAGGACTGCTGAGTTCAGCCCTTGGCTCTGCACAGCATCACTGCTGAGCTGCCGGCTTTTTGTCTTAGTGGAGCGGGCATCTTGTCGGGGACGGGCAGATGGCGTTCACCTGCTCGGGACCGACTCTCTCGCCCTTGCCTTTGGTGTTGGGGAATAATAACAGCCAGCTGCTAGCAGTAAAATAGGCTTAAGCAAATGTGATATTTTGGCATTCAAATGCACGACAAGAATGGGAGAATGTCCATAGTATTTGCATTAATTTCCCCTTTCCCTGTGGCAGGAGATAATACACAAAGTCGGGTTGGCACGCGGGGCCGTCCTGCTTTGTGATGGGGGAGCATCCCGCCTCCCAGCCATGGAAGTGGCTGGCTTTGGTGGAGATGACGCTGTTTCCTGCTAAACCACACACAAAAAAACACACCTCCAGGAGTCCTGCAAGGGGGTTTGGGTGAGAGTTAGGTGCCCTTCCAACCCAATCTATCGTGTATCGCTTGGCGTTCAGCTAAAGCTGCATTGCTGTGACTGGGCTTCATGGGTAAGATCAGCCAGTTGGAATGCAAAGTGCCAAAAGTAGGAAGAAATTGAAAATATTTCCAATATGTACCACCCGCCCTTCACGTGGCAGTCGCTCCTGTGTGCTGGATGCCCTGGAGGCACGTTGTGCTGTGCTGTCTAGCCTGGAGATTGGCAGCGTCCCCACTGGTTGTTGGTACATCCTTGGGACAAGGCAAAGCTCTGCTCTTAGGTGCACCTGGTGCAGCGGTGTGGCATTTTCCTAAAGCCGTGGATTATCTGCCTTTTTCTCTTTTTCAATTAAATAACCGATTTAAATCTCGCCTTGCTCAAAACCCTTTCCAAAATTTACTTGGCAATTTCAAACTATAACAAGGCAGAAAAAAAAACCAGAAGCAGCGATTTGTATAGGCGCTGTGAAACAGAAGCCTATCTGCCAAAGCCAACAGCCTCCTGGTTGAAAGCAAAATTAAAGCTGCGTGGCATGCTTTCAGTTTATTAGTGTTTACATAGCGTCAGAGCTGCGTGGCACTCACAAACAAGATCTGGTCCCGGTCTCGATGGGCTTAGAGCTGAAACATGTCTTTGAAGGAACCTGCCCCCAAATCCTTCTCTTTCTCCCCAAACTCTGGCATGGCTCTCCCATGGCCTGGGAGCAGCTGGGGATGGTTTTCCTTGAAATTTTCCCTTAATTCTGGTTTTACGAAGGCTGGTGAACAGGAGAACTCAATGTGGGGAGCGCTGTGGCCAATGTGACTCAATGTGGCCATCTGGTATAAGACACACAACTTCGGTGCAAACTCCAGTGCATCGCTGCCAGCATTTTTTCCCTTCCCTGCAAATCCAGGGGAAGAAAGCTTGTGTTTGGTGTGGGAGAAAAATACAGATTGCTTCCCCCTGCAGCAGCGTGGCCACCAGAGGAGCCGAGCACCCCGTGCTGATGGATGGGCGGTAGATTAATAGTCCAAAGCGATTGCATTATCTAATGAAAAATTTATATAATTATTTTATATAACTTTTTTGGCAGGAGGACCCTCAAATGGATAGTATCGATTGCTGGAAAAGAGCTTGGCACGTCTGTTGCTGGAATTATTAGAGGAGAATAGCTAGTAATTAATACCTGCGTATTTACAGCAGCTAATTAGGGGTGTCCAGTCCAGCTGTGGGGCAGTGGGGAGGATCTGTGAGCCTGCACCAAGGCCAGGAGCCCGCTGCTGAACTTCCCCCAAGTTCCCCTTGGTCACCTTTCTGTACTCACACAGAACCAAGGCTGGCTGTGTTCAGCCTCCTGCTCCTCCTGCTTTTATCCCTTTCCTCTCCCCCCCCCCCCCCCCCTTTTTTTTTTTTTTTTTTTTTTACCCTTCTCCCCTTTAATTCGGTTGCTGTGAAATTTTGCAGCCCTGCCAAGTTATTTCCTTGGGATATATTTAGATAAAGCAAGATCAGCAGAGAGTGATGTGTGTTTGCGTAAGGATGTTTGTAAATGTTAGCAGTAACACTGTCAGGATTGCGGAGCAGATGTCCGCGAGATGCTACCAAGATCCTTATTTACAAACTTGTAAATGACTGAAGGGGTTTCCTTCCCGGGGATAAGGGGGCCGCCTACTTAAGAGATTAAAATCCTATTGTTTTGTGGCTGGAGCTGCTCTGTTGGAGCTGCTGTCTCAGATTATCCTTTACAAGGGGGGAAAAAAAACTGTATAAGCTTGAAACAGCGTTGAATGCTTTGCTGGGTGGTTTTTTTTGTTGTTGGTTTTTTTTTTTTTCTGGTCTTTTTTAAAGCATTGCCTTCAGATGTGAAGATACAGGGTAGGGTTTTCTTTCTCTTTTTTGAGGAGTGAGGACAGCAGTCGTCCCATGCGCTCCCCTGACTGCTCTCCTTCCCTGTGCTCTCAGGCGATGCATTTCAAGGCATCACAACAAGCTCACCGGGTGCAACTAAGCCAGATGTGGCCTCGCCGCTGCTCAGCCCTGGCAGCACGTGCCAGAGTGCGCTGTGCTGGGAGATGCAGGAAGGGAAAGTTGTGAAAATCACGTAAGCACCGATTTTGCTGTCGCTCACAGCTTAGTTTGGAAGCATTCCTCCGAGGAAGCAGCAACCTGTTACAGATCTGTACTTACAAGGGGGCAGCCCTATGCAGGACGTGGTAAAACAGCATTGCTGCGTAAATGCAGAGAGCTGGCGCCCATGGAGCCGGTGCCTCCCATCCCTGTGGGGACATCCGTGTGCCGCATTGCATTTGTAAAGCATCTCTGGCTGGGAACGTGGGAGGATGCCCAGGTGCCCCCACGTCCAGCAGCATCCTCCTGGCCTCCCCGCCGTGCTTCTGCTTTTGGTTTTGCATCGATGCAGCTCAGATGCTTGCAGCCACGCCAAGGTGGGGCCATGCAGAACAGCCACCCCCGTGGCACAGGCGTAGTGCTGCCGTCCTCCGGCGTTAATCAGGTTACAGTGAGGTGTGGGAGTGTCTTGTTATTAAATTTAAAACCTTACCATGTGAGATGAAGGCAGCTTTAATGAGATGAAAAGGCTTAACTAGAGTCCAATTTAATTCAGTAGTACCTGTTTACACGACCTGCTTAAGTCCTGACCTGCACGCTAGTTTATTTCCTCCATGCCAAATAATAAATAGCAGATGGGTAGGTACCAGCTTGCAGCTCTGTGCTCACCACCTCTGCGTGCTTGCACCAGAGGGCTGTGGTCATGCCAGGGCTTACAGAGGGCACGCTGAGAACCTGCAAGTGGAGCGTCTGCAAATGTGAGTTGCTCCTGTATCCTAAGTTCTTGGCCACTGCTGCAAACCTTGCCTTGCAGATCCTGCTCTGCTGTGCTGTGCTCCCAGCCCAGGTCTGAGCAGCCCCAAAGCCGTCAGCCTGGGCGGTGCCGCAGGGAGGATGCTGATCGCAGGTTGAATCTGCCGGGGGGGCAGGAAACCGCCGCAGCCGGCGGGCGCCGGGAGGGGCTCACATAGCACCCGCTGCTGCCAAGCCCTCGAGCCCAGCACAGAGCTCAGCTCCACGTTCAGGAAAATAAATGAAACCCCGGTCCTCGTCCCGGCAGGACGCCTCCCTGGCATCCCTGTTCTGGCGTGGAAGAGTGGAGCTGGGCCAGCAAGGGGCAGCGGGTCGCTGGGTGTCCCCACGCTGCGGTGACGCTGGAGTGGCATGAAGCAGCTCGGGGCATTGGGGTGGGAGAGTGAGGGCACGCGGCGTGGCTGTGCCACCTCCCTGCCCTTCCGCTATTAAATGCAATTAATAGAGTTGAATAACCTGGCTTCTTCCAAAGGATTAGGTTAAGAAAATAAGACTGTTTTAATAGCCCTTTTACATCCCAGATAGATTTTAGCTGAAAAAACTAACCAAGATTTAAAGCCTCCTGCCCCGAGGCTTCGTATTGCTGCATTAACGCACATGAATTTCATGCGCTGCCTGCGATTACGCTCCGCTTTCGGAAGAGCCGTTTCCTGCCTTCACTTCCCACATGGCTGCACAAGATGTACGCGCTGTCCGGCCGGAGCCGTCCTCCCTGCATCCCACTGCACCTCGCACTGCCTGCGGGTGGGAGGCACCACGGCAAGGCACCCCGCGTGCTGACAGCAGTGGTGGCCGTCACCTCCCCATCGCCGCTGTGTCCCCAGGGTGGGGAGATCTGGCAGCGCATCCCGGCAGAGGTGCTGCTGGGTTTGGCTGCGCAGCGCATCGCTCTTTTTCTCTGCTTCTTCCCCCTGTAGCCCGATGTTGGTGGGCTGCCGTGAGTGGACTCTTACGGGTAATTTAAGTATCCAGCTCCTGGCTGTGTTGTTTTGTCCAATTTCTATTGCCTTCTGACCTACATCATTCTTTATTTGCAAAGCTATACTTGCAGGCAGCAGTAATAAATCAATTAATGACTCTGATGAATCATTTAATGGCTGACAAAATAACACTGCAGTCAACAGCTTGGATCTCTACAGCAGTACCAGAAGACGCTGGTTGACTCAGGGTAGGGAGACGAAACAGAGACTGTTAGCTCAATTAGTGCAATTAGTGCACGATTTAAAGGCTTAGACGGCATCTGCTGGCGTACCGAGTTGCTGTGTTAACCGAGCGCCGAGATTTGGGAGCGAAACGTGGAGATCTAGATTGTCATCACACCAAAAAAGGGGAAAAAATCCGATGTAGGTAGGAAATATGTATATATGTATGCGTGTATCTATAGATGCGTGCCCTAGGAGCTGCGTTTTCTTTCCAGCACAGAGCAAATTAACCATCTAATAAAATGTGAATGCGCAGGCATGCTGGCCCCCCTGTGCCGAGGTGAATTAGCTCGATCCCTTTCCAGCCAAATGGCAGCACTAAGCCCAGCCCTGGAGCAGGGATGGGCTTGGACTCTCCCAGGCATTGAATCCATGGTTTGGTTTTGCTCCTCAGGGTCCCATTTCTTGCAGATGTTTGGTTTGGTGGAAGGGAGCAGAGTTCTGCAGGTGAATAGGAGAAGCCCATATAAAAGTTTCTTAGCTAAAGCAGTGAAAGTAATCCAAGAGGGTATGAAGGGTTCTTCAGGGATTAGATGCTGAAGGGTTCCGTGAGTTTGTGGTGCGTGCCTTTGGGTTTGGGGCATACACCTTGAGTTTGGGCATGCACCTTCGGGCTTGGGGCGAGCACCTTGGATTTGGGGCACGTACCCTTTGGGTTTGAGGTGAGCAGCTTGGGTGTGGGATGTGCACCCTTGGGCTTGGGGAGAACAGCGTTGGGTTCAGGCATTTTGTTCCTGGTGCTCCAATTGCCGCCTTCTTCCTCTTCCTGGGCACAGTCCAGGGTTTTTGCAGCACTGCTCCAGCACGACGAAAGGTGCCTCGGTGTTTACCTTAGTGGTGGTGATAGGGAGGGGAATAAAAAGAAATAAAATGTCACTTCGCAGCCTTGTAAATCATTCATCAAGGGCTGACCAATTTGGCTCCCATCCTACAATATGCTCAGGGCACTTGTGGGTTTTTAATTATTGAGCCCTGCCAAGCGCCACATGTGCAAGGCACGTTAAATCCACGTTTACACGGCGAATGCATAGGTGAGATTTCGGGGTGTTTATCGCGGAAAAATATTCTGTGGTTTTGTGGAAAAATGTGCATTTGCTTAAAGATTTTCTTTGGCTGCATCGCCCTCCTCCCCCTGCTCCCTGTTGCAGAGGGAAGAGGAGTGCAGCATACTTCAGTTCATCACAAAGGCATAAAAGCTGTGTTTGTTTTATTAGACCCAGGCACTCTTCGTACCCAAACCAGGCTTCCTGGTGGTTCTGCTGGCCAGGTTCTGGGCCTGCTGTTGCCTTCACTGTGCAGTGCCAACCCTGCGCCTCACCGGTGACATCCCCGTGGTCCCCTTGCTCCTTGGGATCTGCCTTGCCGCAGGAGATTCCCCAGCAAGAGATTATGGTGTGCTGGAAATCTCTTGAAACCATAAAATATCACCTTGGCAGCTTTATTGCGCCGCTCGCCGCCTTTGGAGAGCAGCGTTTTGCGTGATAGAGGGTTTAATAAAGGAAATTCCAAATGGGCTCGCTGCAGTTGGGGGCTTGGTCTTATATATTTTTGCATTAAGAACATTCATCTGCTTTGCAGAGAAACTGCAATATGTTCATGGCCTTGGATTAAGATTTGGTTTTACTTTTATAGCTGACCCACTTGGGGGGATGGAAGGGGGGAGAAATGGGTTCACTCCCTCTTCTTTCTATTTTTGCTGCCGTCTGAAGTATAAAAAGAGCCTGGAATGGGTAGGCTTATTTTTCCTGCCAGGACTTCTTTTTATTAACTGTAAAAACACTCAGATCTGGCCTTCGCTGGTTTTGCAGGAAGGCTGCTTGGGATGCCCTGCTCTCCTCACCCCGCGGTGGGGTGCGGGATGGGGGGCACAGGCAGGGGTCAGTTCTTACAGACAGGCTCCTTGTTTGGAGAGCCAGCCCATGCTGTCCTGAAGGATGCTCACAGCTCTCAGGTGCGGGGTGGGCACAGCAGAAGCTGGTGCACGTGGTTTTGTCCATCCCACCTGGGTTATGGTGGGCGAATGGAGCTGTCCCCACTGTTGGTGGGACACGGTGTCTGGTGGGGTCACCCTGCCCAAGCTCTGGGTTTAGAATAACATGGAGCAATCCCTGCCCATGGGATTTCCTTGAGGTGCCGTTGGGATGAGCAGAGGAAGGGGTCCTAGCTGTGTTGCATAGCTTTGGGTATGAAGTCCATCGTAAAACCTAGAGGAGGGGCTGGTATAGCGATCGAGCAGACTCAAACCAGTTAACATCACCACAGCTCATTTATAACCTCCCCAGAAATGGAGGGATTAATTTTCAAAAGGCAAACAGTAGTGTGACTGTCAGGGAAAAGAGTTGAGTTGTTTGTTCTATTCCTTAGGATGATTACTGACCCGGTAGAGACATTTTGCCATCAGCAGTTCTTAGGCAAGGTCCGTTTCTTCCCCCTTCCCACCCGGGCACAGCCCTGCACCGCGCCGATGTTTCCTCGGCGCCACGGCCACATGCCCCCCGTGCCATGCAGGCGCCCTTTGTTCCATGGCCAGCCCTGCTGCTGGTCCCCCTGCCAGAACACTGCCTTCGTCCATCGGCCTGCGTTGCGGGCGGGAAGTAAATATTAATCCAGTTGCTAAGCAGGGCTGTCTGGGTAACCCGCAGCTGGCCCCTTCCTTTTTTTGTGGCAAAGCCTCTCGTGCCCTCGCTGGGGCTTGCAGCAGGGATGCACAAGCCGCAGGTTGGGTGCGATTTTATAACAAAAACCCCTGGTTGTAGTATGGGGAGTGTTTTCTTTGTGGTGCAGAATTGAAGCAGCGAGTGGACAGGGGGAGGTGGGCGAAGAGGAGTGATTGAAAAGCCTTGACACAGCTCCTGAACTCCAACTCGAACCCAACGTGTTTGTCCTGGTTTTGTTCCCTGCAGAGCGCAGCTGCCGCCCCGAGTCCCGTGCTTGGAAACATTCCCCCGAACGACGGGATGCCCGGGGGCCCCATCCCACCAGGTTTCTTCCAGGTAGGCTGCTGCTCCTCCCGGCACCCGCGTCCATGGGGCGTCCATGGATGCACGAGCCGCTCGCGCCTTGCCGTCAGCACCGTGCGTTTGTCCCCACGGGGAGCCTCGCAAAGCCCTGTGCTATAGATGACCTGTTTGTGAATACCCAGTGCCCCGCTCTCCTTCCACGTTTACATTCTGGGTTTCGTGGCCCTAAGCGAATTTATCTTGCTCGAAGAGGTTACTGTATATTTGCAATTGATGTTTTTCCAAAGCTGCTTGTTTTGTGTTTGAGTTGAGATTGTATTTGTTCTTTGGTCTTAACAGACGTGCGTAATTGAAAACATTCTGGATTTTGATTCCTGAAACTTTTTCCCCCTCTGGTTAACCACTTGATTTTTTCCAAATGCAATCACCGAAAGCATTAACAAATGCTGGCGGGGGCTGTGGCTGCAGGCAGAAGCGGATTCGATCCAAGTGCAAGGCCCCAAATGCCATGGAGGCACCTTGTAAGCCAATACCTAGCAAAGTCCCCAGAGTTCTCTTGTGCGTTCCTTCTCCCACGCTGAGCTCAGGTAGAAGACAGGGTAACATATGACTGGATGATGCTAATGGAAGGGTTTCCAACTGGCACTTAGAAATCAAAGCTTTAAGTGTGGGGCTTTTTTTTTAATGTCTTTGGAATCTCTTTGTATGTCACGATACGCAGTGGTTTGTAGCACCGTAAGCTCGTGGTGCATTTAAGATCTTCCTTCTTGAGGAATAAGCACTTGTCTGTGTAACAAATGGGATAACAGTTGAAAGGGATATTTGTTTTGGCAAGCTGCTTTTTTTATCTGGGTTTGTGATTTGTATATGGGAGAAATTCTTGGGCAGTAGACAGGCAAACTTGATAAAGTGCTTGTGATTTATGGGAGCGGTATCAGCGTGGTATCACAACTTGTGTGCGTGGAGCTGGAGAAGGGGGAAGGAGGGCTGCTGCTTTTTTTAGAGAGATCCCATTTCCTGAACTTGCGTATGACAAAATAAAGAGTATCCGATATTGAGTGCTAACCCTAAAACAGGGTAATCTTGTAGCAGTGCTCTGTGACACGGGATGAAGCGAGCAGAAGAGATGCTATCTCGCAGGTCATAGCTGCTGCCAGCAATTCAAGTGCCAAGTCGCTACTTCCAACAAATGTGTTTCCAAAAGTCCTGATCTCATCCCGTTGCAAAGATGACTGTCCTCTCAAGCTCCCACTTCACACAGATCTGCGAGGGTTACAGAATTGGCAAGAAGTTAGGGCACGGCTTCAAAAGCCTGGGTTGGATTTCACCGAGAGGAGAAGGTGAGGGAGAGGAGCTGTGATGCCCCAGCTCATGCTCGGGTCTTGACATTTTCCCACTGACAGCTTCCGAGGCCTCCCCCCGCTTTCCTTTTTGGCTGTTCATAGTGTTTTGGCACAGAGGGTCTGCTCAAAGTGCAGACAGCCCATCCCAGATCTCCACTTTGGTGCATCTGGACCAGGAGCTGGGCTGCCTTTGCGATGGGGGCTCAAAAGCAGCTCCTCTTTCTAAGGAGCTTTGCTGGGGGCTTCCTGAAAACCCTACAGAAATAGCAGCAGACCATGCGTGGAGCTGCTACCCACCCCCAGAGCTTGGGGAAGAGAGGGAGGGAGCGTGGTCGCTGCTCTGGGATTAGGTGCGGAGGAGGTTTGGGTGCTGATGCATATGGATCACATGTGACGTCTCGAGAGACTGCCTTTCCTGAAAGCCTTCCAACATCTGGTTTCTCCTCCCAGCCTTGGAAAAAGAGAGGAGGAGGGGAGAAGAAAAATCCCACCTTTTAACACAGGCAGAACATCACCCCCATGAAAATCCGTCTGATTTATTGCGGGTGCTTGGCTCGTTCCAGCTTCAAGACGTGCTCGAGACGAGCTCTTGCAGAGGTGGGCTGGAGGCTCTGCATCGAGCTGTTTGCAGCTCAGGGTTAATTTCTTATCTCTGGAGGAAATTAAAGCACTGAACTTAAGAGAGTGAAACCAAAAAGGTCACAGGAGATGTAGAGGACTGAAACAGTTACAGTGGTTCTCCCCAACCCTTTATGTGCCAACCTCAGGAGCCAGGTGAGATCTCCAACTGGTCAGTCCATCTCCTGCAAGGGAAAAATGGAGGTTGGAGGGAATGTGAGCATCGGGGAGCATCAGCATCTTGCTCCAGCAGTGCGGAGCTGGCAGCGCAGAGCTTCCTGCACCCTTCTGCACCATACTGCAGGCACCAGGGACTTGGAGGGCTCAGGTTGCCTAAGGACAGCAGGCACAGAATGCTTCTGGAGGTCCTAGTGCAGGGACAGATCGTGTCCTGGCATCGTGGTGGCAACCAGCCAGGAGCTGAGATGGCAGTTGCGGCAAACCAGCCTGTTCCAGTGCTGGCTGCAGAAACCCTGCACTGCTTCCCCAGGGTGCAAGGACCCCTACAGCCCCACGAGTGAAGGTGGCAAAGTGAAAAAACATGAGAGGCAGCTCTCGGGAGCTGGTGGCCCAGAAAAACACAAGCATGAGCTTGGAGGAGCAGAGACAAGAGGAGAGGAGTCTGTCTGCAGCACCCGGCTCGCAGGCAGAGCCTTCCCTGTGCTGCAGCTCAGCAGCGACCTTTAGGCTCAAGGCCAAGGGAAATGCAGCCCTCGGCGTCTCCTGAAGCCCGACAGGAAAGGAGAGGCCCTGGGCGCCCTTTGGATGCCTGGGCACCGTGCAGTGCCAGCAGGCTGTGGCGCCTGGCATCGGGCCATGCTCCTGACTAATGGGGGGCCAGTTCGTGGCTAGCGTGGGTAGACTCCTTTATTTAAATCTCGCTCTTTGTCCCTTTAAGATGAGTAAACAAACCCTTCGCTCATCCTCCTAAAGGTCATCGAAATCATTTTTGCTTTTGTTTTGAAAGCTGAATTGATGCCCGTTTGCAGATCCCTTGCGTCAATCTCCTCTGCTCCAGCACTGGGGAAGGGGAGTGCCAGGGAAATGCGCAAGGTAAAATTAAAAATTGCAAGCTATTAGAACAAGACCTTCCTTGTAGTAAATCAGGGGGCGTAGGATGTGGGGGCTGCTCATGCCCACCCCCCCCCCCCCCCAGGCCCTGCCTCTCTTCCAAATGCGTGCTCCCTGCCTGGCTCGGTAACGCTGGCTCTGATGAAATGGAAAGTTGCACATAAATCAATGTCTGTGGCCGTGTTAGCTATGCATCAGCAGCTAGCCTGCGAGATGCACCAAAACAAAGCACCGGTCGCTCGCTGTTCCTACACTGCCCCCTAATGCAGAGAAGCCTCGGGAGCCAGGAAGGACAGGATCTTCCATCCCGGGGGCATCCTTTCTCCCGGCTGGTTGGGAAGAGACCTGCAGTGTTATGCCTTAGTTTGCAGCTCTCGCCAGGCTCTCTTCCCATGGAGCTTCCCATGGGAAGGGACTGATGGCTGAGCCTCCTGCTGCTAGTGCTGCAAAACCCCACTGGCGTGGGTGGCAGCTGGGCTGACCTAATGCTGTCAGATTTCCCGGGGCTGCTTTTGTAGGGGAAGGCTTCTTCTAGGCAAGAGCTGAAGGAATATGGCTTACAAGAGAGAAGAAATAGCAAGCGTTGGAAAAAGTTCTTTTTTTTTCCCTTTTTTTCTGGAAGTTTAGCAGGATGCCCGAGGCTTTTGTACCGAATGTCTGGAGCATATGGTGGGATTTGCAGTCAACTTTCTCTCGGGTGCTCCATCCAGATGGAGGTGACTGTTCTTGGCTTCGGCTGACATGGGTTTGTTTCCTGAAGAGCTTGTGTTTAACATATTCCTTCAAACCAGAACTCCGTGCTCGGGAGCCCCAGCTGCAGGCAAGGCAGTTTCCTGCCCACGGCTCCCTTCCTGGCTGCTGCCGAGCTTGGCCATGTTGCGGTCTCAGGAAGGTGAATTTGGGCCTTCACCCGGCACCTCATGCCTTTCTGGTATTGCCATTCTCTGCCCTGCAGGCAGGAGGTGACCCTCTGTCCCTGCTTGTTGTCCAGCCTGGTGGGCTCCAGGCACTGTCTACTGTGTGATAAAAACATCTGATGTTGTAGCTGAGGGTTTGGGCTTTGTGGTGGGCTCGGGGGTGTTGCAGGAAGCTCTGAGAGACCTTCAAGCACCGTTTGCACATTGAGTTCCTCCTGCACCCTCAGACTGCGTGGGCTGTGGTGCCGAGAAGATGTTGTTACGAAGCTGGCAGGGCAGGAGAATGTCAAGTTGCTAGTTATTGCTCTTCAGCCTCCTAGAGAGGGCACGGCAGGGCTCTGAAACCTTCCCTAAGGGCTGGGATGGCTGGGTTGGAAGCACCAGGTGCCTGTGGGGCTGGGGGAGCCAGTGGGTGCCCCACGGCGCTGCAGGTGGTCGTGGTGCTACAAGGACAGCAGCTACCAAGGAGCCTGGAGCATCCTCCCTAAAGCTTGACAAGGGATATTTCATTCTTTTGTTTACATGTCACAAAATTTCCACCTCGTTTTACAAGAATAAAACACCAGATTCCCACCCAGTAAACTCAGGCACTTCTCTAATTAATATCCATTTCATTTATTTTGATATTTTCTGATGTTGAAACCGGCAAGTCAGAGGCAGATAGATTTAAATGCAAGATGCCTTCTTCTTGCTAACTCCAAATTGTTGGTATCTCGTTGCACTGATGCTTTGCCTTCTTATACCATTCTTCATTGTTCTGCCCCCCCCAGAGGTACTTGAGAATGTTTTTAAATATAAAAACTCCACCATTAGCTGAAAGTATGTAGCCCATAAAACATGATCCATTTGTGGTGAATTACGCTCGGAACATAAATTGACACATGCAGAACTATGATCGCTAGTGCAATTTTCCATGTTTAATATTTTACAAGAAGTTTGAGAAGTTGAGCTTGTGAAAGGCGGAGTGGAAATAATCGGATCGTTTGGAAACTCCCGTGGTAAAGCAGCAGCCCTCTGTCATCTGCTAGTCCAGATTTGTCTGTAAGGTCCCTGTAGTAAACGGGGGGAAGAAAATGAAGCAGAGAGGAGGTCAGTGGGCGGGCTGAACACCTAGCACTGTCGGAAACAATTTCTACTTACACTGCTTTAAGTGTTGGGTTGGTTGTGGGGTTTTTGAGCAGTGTGGAAGAGTCCCGTCCCACACGGCCATCCAAGCCCTGTCGGTGAGGCCTGCAGAGGCTGTAGGAGCACTGCTTAATGACTGCTAAATACGTGCTTCAAGGAAACGAAGGAGTTGTTGTGTTGATTGGAGCCCACATGTCATATCTGCAAAGCATTCGTCTCCAGCACTGCGCTCCATCGGGATCATCTCTGTTTGTAGGGAGGGAAACGCACTGGGGAAAGGCAGCCATCGGCAGGTTTAGGGGCAGGCCTGGGCCCCGGGACATCTGCAGATGTTTATGGAGATAACTGCATCCAGAGCCCTGCGTTTCTGACTGAGGAGTGCTGGGCCCAGCCGCAGGCGGGGGCCTCGCCGGGCCTGGGGCAGGAAGGAGCCAGCGCTTCAGATGTGCTGCTCACTTCAGCAGGATGCTCGATGCTTGGAGGGAGCAAATCCACCTCTCCCTCCTCCCCCACCCAGAGGGAATCAGTTGTGAAGTGCCCTAACCCACTTCGACCAGCGGCGGTCCCATGCTGAGCCTCCATTCCCCCCCCAAGAGGGGAAGGGAGAGCGGCACAAAATGGCCGCAGGCCTTCGGCCTCACTCCACCGCCCCACGCTGTGCCCCGCTGGGCCAGGAGCATCCCTGCAGCAGTGCCCCGAGTGCTGGCTGCCCTGTGGCTCCGAGTGCCAGCCCGCAGAGCCATTGGTGCCAACAGCATGGCTTCATTTCTACAGCCACCAGAGTCCTGTCGCAGCGTTTGGCTGCATGTCCCCACATCACAGTCTGCAAAAAAAAAAAGAGTAAAAAAGCCCTCTTACTTTATTTACATTGCACTCAAGTTTCCACGGTACAAAAGATTTGCAGGTGCAAATGTGTCCTGCCTTCATTAACTTCCCCTCCCTTTTTAATTTATGTGATTTCAATTTTCCTTCCCTGTACTGTTAATTAGGGGACCCTCTAATCAGTACCATTATCACAGTGGTATTCATGTTTAGGAAAGCTGCTAAACAAATGCTTGCAAAATTGCTAAATGGCTAATTAATGTCTGTTAATTAAGAAAATTGCTCATGGTAACAAACCATGCCATTGCTGGCAGCAGCTAGAAGGCGAACACTTGTTGAAATTGGTAACAAGGCAGGTAGAGAACATCTGCTTTGCGCCTTTCCTGGAGTGTGCAGTCGCTTCGCATAACGCACTTACCGAGCTTATTTGCTTTCTGTACCAATTACACGTCCTTTGACCCAAAAATACCTTTTTTTTTTGCCCTGTGTTAACATGCACCGATACGTCCTTGCACCAAACTCGCTGTTCCTTCAAGCAAACTTTCATTTTGTGCTTTAAAGGGAAATATTAAAAAAAAAAAAAAAAAAGTGGGCGTTCAACCCCAAAATGTCAGCAACTGCTGCATTGCAGTGCTCAAAACCTACAGGAACTAATCTTTCCTTTTTTCCTTAGACGTCCTTAGTAGCACTTTACCCGACCACGCAGCGGACCCTGGGGTGGCAAACCCTGGGAGGTGTTTCCAGCCTTCAGGATGTGGGAGGAGAGAGGAGAACATGATTTTTTTGTTGTTGTTTTGGGGTGGTTTTTTTGGTGGTTTTTTGGTGGTTTTTTTTTTTTTGTATTTTCGCCCCATCCTCTCTGACCCCCTCTCCTGCATATTTTTCTTCCTCGTTGCACGCCCTCGCCAAGTGTCTCCCTGTGTATTTATCATTGCAGACGTGGTTGAACTACTGGACCGTTTACTGTAATGTGGCTGCTGTACTTTGACAGATGTTCTGAATTTTTTTATTTTTGTAATTTTTTTTTTTGCATCTATCATTATTCGTTGTTCAGTTACAAGTGAATAGAAACTCAACTAAAAGGAGAGAAAAAAAAAAAAAGCATTAAAAAGAATTGGCAAACTGCCTTCCCTACAACAACAACAACAAAAAAAACAAAACAGCTCCACCCGTGAATCCTTTTTAGCTCTTTCTGCGCTTTCATGTGCTAATCTATAACCTCCTTCTACTGTCTGACCTCACAGGGACCGCCTGGTTCACAGCCCTCGCCACACGCACAGCCTCCACCCCACAACCCTAACAGCATGATGGGACCCCACAGTCAGGTAACGGCACTAGTGATGGGTAGGGCTGTGAATCGGGACGCGCTCTGCGAGCGCGCTGGGAGCGGGAGCCCGCTGCCCCCAGCTCTGCCATGGGGCGCTGCTTTCTCCCCAGTGCTTGGTTGTTTTTGCTGGGTGTGCAGGTGACGGCGGACTGAGAACTCACTCGTGGGTATCAGAGTGGTTTACCTCCCCCAGGCAGCCTGAGGAATGGAGCTGGATGTGGGTTTTTAAGCTTCTGTTGGTAGCAGCAGTTGTAAAAGAGCACCTGAAGTCTTCTTTTTTTCCACACTTAGCGTTGGGGAATTTTTTGTGTGTGTGCGTGTCTGTATGTGCATATTTCCCACTTTTATACATATAGAAATACATACATATATTTAAGCTCAGTATCTAACACTCAGGGTTACCCGTGCACTAATTGTAACAGCCTCACATAGTACAGCCGAAGTATGTCAAACACTCTCAAACAACAAACCTACAGAAAACCTTAAATAAAAACGGACTCCGGACACTTTTTTCTTTTTTGCTTTTCTTTTTTTTTTTTTCTCTTTTCTTTTTATTTTTTTCCTTTTTCAACTCAACTTTTTGAAAGAAGGATTTCTCCAGAACAAAAGTCTATAAGGTCTAACCGGCGTGTGTGGGGCACGAGCTGTCCCCCTGTCGCGTGATGCTGACCTGCTTTCTGTGTCATTGCAGCCTTTCATGTCACCGCGCTATGCAGGAGGTCCCCGGCCCCCCATCCGGATGGGAAACCAGGTACTGCTCCCCGACCCTGGGCGGATTTTCCCTGCGATCCCTGCAAATTAAAGTAACGGAGATAATCCCAGCTGCTGTGGGGTCAGGCGGGGCAGGTCGCTCCTGAATTTTGGGGTTGGGTTTATCCTCTTATCTCGGCTTAACCGGCGGCCGTTTGCTGCTGTCCTTGCCAGCTCCTGCTCCACGCGCTGCCAAAACGTGTGGCATCGCCTTGAGGCATTGACATCAGGTCTGTGTGGCAGTAACCTAATCACGGGTTGCTTTTCATTAAAGAGAAATTAAAGGAAGCATGCAATTCCTCGGAGTAGCAAAATAACCTCGGAAAAATTATCTTGGGAGCTTGCTTTTGTTAACACTTCTTACAAGTAACGTTGTTCTAATACAGCTCTTCTTATTAGGAAAAGCACAGGTTAGAACCATAGAATCATTAAGGCTGGAAAAGATCACCAAGCCCAACCCCGACCCACCCCGCCATGCCCACTGACTGCCCCTCAGTGCCACATCCCTGCGGTTCTGGAACGCCTCCAGGGACCGTGACCCCCCCACCCGCCTGGGCAGCTGTGCCAGTGCCTCCTTCTGAGGAGGTTTTTCCTAATATCCAGTTTTACAATTCCTGGCAGAAGAGCAGCCAGCAAATAGGATGTTGCACCTTTCTTAATGCTGTTGGTTGCTGGATTGGAGGCTTTAGCCACTGGGTCTTCCAGAACACCTCGAGACCAGGCAGGGTGGGAGGTGGCAGCGATGCGGACAGACGGACGGCACGGTGCAGCATGTGGCTCTGTGGGTTTTGGTGGAGGCGTTGGGGGAGGCGGAGCTGCTGCTGTTCCCAGCGCTTGTTTTGTTAGGTCCTACCCAAACTGCCACCTAGCAGGGCTGAGACCAACCAGTTGTGGTTTCACGCCACCATGCACTGCACAGATGAGTCCCCCGTGCTGGCAAAGCAGGGACCACAGAGGGTTTGTGCAGCAGTGGGGTTCAGGTCTTCCATATCTCTTAACCTTTGATTTTGACTGTGAGGTTAATTAGAGAGATTTTTTTTTCCCCAAACACCGTGTCTAAAATACAGCTTTGTGCATACCCAGAGCTTGGTGTTGTCACGGTCACATCCAGTGGGACAAGAATAAATAGGAAGGCAGGCAAGTCAGAGAACAGAAGTCTAAATACTCACAGCCACGACAGCTCTTGTTTGTCTTCCTCCTGCCACTGTCTTCCAAGATGTAAAATATTGGGAACGAAAGTCAGCCTGGCTGCTGGGTTGGATGGGGCCTGTGTCTGCATGAGGGGGACCAGTTTCACAGTGGTATTCAAATAAAAGGCAGCTCTACTACAGAAAGGCTTGCAGTTTGCTTCCCCAAGGCAGATAGTATCTGTGCTTTCTCCCCCTTTATCTGCGCAGAGCAGTGTGGGGAAGGCAGCCTTTGAACTTTAAATAGCCTGTGCTCAGGGGAGGGGGAGCAAGCACATCTGAAAACATGGGAGTGGGCCCCATGCATGCAGGGGTGAACCCAAATGCAGCCTCTTGTAAGCAAATAAATCACTGCAGGCAGCGTGATTTGGCTGTGCTGCTGGGCTGCCGTCATGGCCTGCCAGGATACCTCTGCCCTGCACAGCGTGGGGCTCCTGAAATACTGGTGTCTGAGTCAGGTCCTAGGGTGTATTGGCAAAGGGAAAGAGGAACAGTGCCAGGAGCTGTAGGGATGTGGCATCCAGTGCAATGCAAGGTGGGATGCATCTCTACAGGACAGGAGGGTTTTGGGTCCTGAGCAACCCCTTTCCCCTTGGGAACCGGAGTCCCCTTGGCTCAGATCTCCACACCTAGGCTGCATTTTGGCCACGTGCTGATTTGTGTAATCTCCCCCGCCTTGTTTTCCCAGCCTCCGGGGGCCGTTCCTGGTACACAGCCATTGCTGCCCAATTCGATGGATCCCACGCGACAGCAAGGTAAACCGGCGGCGGTGGATTGGACATTTCCCCCGCCTCGTTAGCTGTTGCTTTGGGGTTCCATCCCACCTAATGTGCCTCTTTCCTCCCGGCAGGGCACCCAAACATGGGCGGACCCATGCAAAGGATGAATCCTCCGCGAGGGATGGGCCCCATGGGTCCCGGTCCGCAGGTAACCCAGCAGCACCAAAGAGCATCCACAGCTCTGCCAACACCAACCACTATCTCCACAACCCCCAGGGGCAGGAAAGGCTGGGAGATTTCCCCTCCTGTCCCCCATTAGTGTTAATGCGTTTTACATTAGTCTTGCATCTGGAAGTCCCTCCTTTTAACGGTAGCGAGGTCTTCAGGGCTGCGTGTCCTCATTAAGGGTATTGCAGCCCCCCTTGCCCTTCAGCTGAAGGGGGATGCCACTTAGCACCGAGCCGTAGCGGTGTTTGAGTGCATTATGCAGCAGGCCTGGGAAACAGTTATGACCCTAACAGCAGGAAAGGGGAAGGATGCCTACATTAAAAATAAATAAATTTTAAAAAAAAACAAATGGAAAGATACCTTTAGTGAGGGAATAACTGTTCCCTTTGCTTGTTTCTCCCCCTCGTGCCCTGATCTGCAGAGCGTTTGAGCTCCTTCTTATTTCAGTCATTTCTTAATCAGGTTGGTTTTTTTTTTGGAGGGGCAAAGCGAAAGGTTGTGTGGAGGGACTCAGTCAGGAGGAAGGTGTGCTTAGCAGGGCTGATTTCACCCGCAGCTTGGCCACCCGCACGCCAAGGTCCTCATCCTCACTGCCCTCTGTGCTTCAGAGAAGTTGGGTCACCTATTTTTTGGCTTTTTCAAGTGTGTTTCAGAAGCTCCAGACCTTTCACAGGCGTTTCAGTACTCCCAAACCTTGAACTCTTAGGACTCCTGAGAGTCCCAGCCGGTGCTGGTTGTCCCCCTGATTTTTCACGTGTGCTCCCAACTGTGCAAACACAACGCAGCTCCCTCTGCTCTCACTTTACCCAACCGCAGCTCAGAAAGATGCTCAAACTAAATCAAAGTTCTTTCTTAGGCTGCAGTAATACCAAATCCTGCTCAGCTACTCCAGAAAGGGGAGGTGGGGTGGGGACAGCCAGCCCAAGGAGGAACAAACTCTTAAATTAAGCAGATCTGGGTTAATATATTCTGCCTTTCTGTTGATTCATTTTCTGAAGTGGATTTGCATGCTGCTCTGTTGACTCACTTCTGTTTGTTCCTTCTAAGAGACTTCAAAAACACATTACCATATTTTGGTTGTAGGTTTATCCTCTCTGCATTGTCGCCTACGTTGGGTTTTTAGCGCGAGGCTCAGAGTCTGTCAGGAGACAAACGTGTGTGTTCGAGTTTTGTTTTGTTTTCCCCCTCGAGACTGTCGAGCGAAAGCAAGTGCAGCGTCAAGGGAGTTGTGTCATTGCCTACCACGAGGAAGGGAGGAGTGCCCGAATCCATGGCTCTGCATCCATTCTAGGGCAGGGGGAGGACACCCCCAAGCAATATCGCCCGTGCTGCGTTAGCACTGCCGTGGCTGAGGATGCAGGACCTGCTGCTGCACCTGCAGTGCTCCTTTTGTGAGGGATTGCAAAAAAGTTTTGTAAATGGCATTTGCCAGCACGGCCAGCGCCAAGGAAAGCATTGAGCTGCTCGCTTCCCACTTGCTGAGATTGCTGCAAAGCCTGGCAGCGCTGCGTGGGCTGGCGGCAGGTCTGGGAGCCGGGAGGAGCTGTGAAATTCTCAGAGCTTTATTTTTTACTCTGCCGCTCCCTGTGTACGTACATGAGGGAGAGCTTTGCAGAAGCGTGCCCTTCCCTTTTGTGAAGATCAACAGTTGCCTTCCTGACCTGGTGCTCCTTCCCAAAGCTGGGAGCAGCCGTCAAAAATACTGACCCAGGATCAGAGCCCTTAGCTCCCCACTTGCCCAGCACTTCTCCTTGTTCTTGTTAAAGCATTGCACCAGAGCCTTCCTAAACATGGCTTAAAATTTACTCCAAATGCCCAGAGAGCACCCAGCCGTGACATCCCAGCGTCCTGACAACTGCTAATTACTGACCAACTCTGAATCACCTCTTACAACCCAGCTCTACTGTTTTTCCCCTCAAGGATCCACACTTCTAACTCTGCATCACATAACTCAGTGCTTCTGTTAAAGTCTCTGCAGCTCGCTGGCTCAGTCAGTGCTTGCCCGGCACGCAGGTCGCTCAGCACAGCTGCGTTCCTCCCCACCCTCCTCCAGCACCTTTCAGATGGCTCCCTTTGCCTCCCTTTCAGCTCCAATTAAATACATTGAGCTTTTTTTTGTTTGTTTTTTTTTTAAACGAGAGGTTTGATACTGCAATTCAGTGCAAATGGCTGGAATTTGGATCAGTTACGGCCTTGCTTGTAATTTGTTTGGGGAAACCCTTGTCTGCTTCCTCCAAACAAACTTCCAACAAAGCAGTGCATAAATCCAGGAAGTATGAACTTAAAATTTAGCTGTGAGTGCTTGGGGAGCTGTGCCCCTCTCCTGCTCTAAATAGCAGAAATGCTGCCAGAACTGATGCATCATGGCATGGTTGACCTGATAGGAGATGCACTGAGATTCATGGGTGTCAGTGGAGCTCTGGGGCTGCGGGCAGCCTGCTCCTGGGGGACACTGCGCCCCAGCAGCCAGCGGGCACTGCAGCTTCTGCCCACCATGATGCCTTCCTCCTCCTCCTCTTCCTTCTTTTCCTCTCCAGCTGCAGGCTGCAGGGCACAGGGACCACAGCATGCCATTTCCTCCCCTGCCTTGCTTAAGAAAGAAAAAAAAGACAAAAACTACAAAGCGGGCGTTTGGGAGCAGGCTTGCAGAGTGGGGGAAGGCAGCGGCTCTGCTCTTGCAGCGCGACCTAAATCAGGCTGTGCATCGCCCAGAGGGCAGCGAGCACAGCACAAATCCAGTGGAGCGCAGCATGCGGGGATTCCTCCTCCTGCAGCACTCTGGGCTGGGCTTTGTGCTGGGGCTGTTGTAACGAGATGAAGGCTTGGGGGGGACCCCGAGGGTTGGTGCTTAGGGTGTCCTGTGGCTATGGGGTGCCGGTGTGGCCATGGGTACTGAGCAGCTCCTGGGGGATCTCGGCAGAGCCACGCGGCTGCAGAAAAACAAACCCCACTGCTCTGCCCTGCTGGGAGCAGACGGCTTTGCATTACTGTGGTTTTGTTTTTTAAGTTGTTATTTTTTACCGTCGTCACCTAATTATCTTCAGCGTTCTTTTTTGCAAACTAACCCTCTTGTTTTTTTGTTTGTTTGTGTCTTTTTTCCCTTCTCTTTCCCTCTCCGGTTTCCCCTCTCGTTATGGTAGACTGATCCTTGGTTATCGTTGCAGAACTATGGCAGCGGCATGAGACCTCCGCCCAACTCCTTAGGCCCTGGCATGCCTGGAATTAACATGTAAGCTCCCTCAGCCCACACTGGGCAAAAGTGTCCATGCACTTTCAGGACCTGGGGTGCTGCCCGGCTGCCCCGGGACGTGCAGAGTGATGGATAACAGCAGAACTTTATTTTTCTGTTTCATTTTGTCCTCAGGGGGCCGGGAGCTGGCAGACCATGGCCCAACCCCAGCAGTGCTAACTCTGTGAGTATGGTCTGTCCTTGTGTTTAAGGCACAACGGCTGCTTGGGGGGCATCCCTAACATGGGACACACAGCCTAGGTGTCTGTGGGGCTTGGGGATGCTTTCCCTGGCCCTGGTTGCTAAAATCTGCTCTTCTTTCCACGTAGATCCCATACTCTTCTTCATCGCCTGGTACATATGTGGTGAGTCTTCCCAGCTCTGTGCAGGCACGGGTGAAAGTAGGGCCTGTGGGGTTGACCTCGGGGCTGGGAGGGCATTGGGAAATGAGGGGCAGCGGGGATATTCCACAGCATTCCCCACACTCAGCGCTGCTGGGGTCCAACCAGATGGCTTTGGAGCTGCGCTCTGGGCTGCGTCGGGGCAGCGGCGTGGCTCACCCAGCTCTGTCTCTCCGCAGGGTCCTCCTGGTGGCGGCGGCCCTCCAGGGACACCCATCATGCCCAGCCCCGCAGGTAGGAGCCCACCCCGCTCCCCAGGGCCGGCCCTGCTCCCCCCGTGGGGCTTTGGGGGAAGCGCGGTGCCACAGCTGCAGGGGAGGAGCTGCGGCGCGGCTGCGGCTGCTCCTTCTCCTCCTGCATTTTGATGAGGAGCCCTGACCTACATTTCTGGCTGGGTCCTAACAAAACTCGCCGACCTCACAGCCAGGCCCCTTCCTCCCGGCCCCGTGTTTTGGAATAATCCCATATGTGTTGATGGATTCGAGGTTTCGTGGTGTAGGGTGCGTGGCTGCGCGTTGTCTCTCTGCACATCTCCCGACAAGCGAGCCCCGTGCTTCCCGGTTAGAAGTTGAATTATTTTTTCACAGTTGAATTTCTGTGATTAAAAACTTTGTGGATCTTCATTAAATACAAATTAGCCAGAAAATGGTGGTACTTAGAGGGAATTTTAGGTGATAAAATACAAAAGAATGAGTTCAAGTGGCATGAGTTTGTTTTAATTAAGAAATGAATTAATCACCAGACTTACTGGGCTTCACTGTTCCACAGATTCAACAAATTCAAGTGACAACATCTACACAATGATTAATCCAGTACCGCCCGCAGGCAGTCGATCGAATGTAAGTCTGCTTTCTAATAATTTACATATCAGATACCATAACAAATCATAATTAACTTCATCAGTTGAGAGTAAAGCAGTTTAATTGATTTCAGCCATTTGTTACAAAACAGAAATAAAACAAACCATCAAAAAGTGATTAACTCTTCGGCGACTTTGTTAATTTTTTATGCTTATCAAGAGGGCGGCGGTCCTGCTGCTCTGGTCAAGGCGGTGGCAAGCTGCTGGGTTTGGAGGGATTCAAGCATCAAGTGCCTTAATTGCTTATATATATGGAGAGAGCCCTTGGTGCTGGTATGGCCTGGGTCTGGCCAGATGTTGTAGGGGGATGTGGAGGACCACAAGCCCATGGTGTCGGCACAGTCTCTGGGTTTGGCCAAATGCTGTAGGTAGATGTGGATGAGTGCAGCCCCCGGGAGTGTCCTGCAGCCTTCAGAGATGGACTCATCCATCTTATCCAGATACAGTCAGGCTGGGAGATGGGGCCCCGGCGCCACCACGGCCTGGCTGTTGCCTTTTGGCTGACAGTGTTGCTACCTTTCGGCTGACGCGGTGTTGTTGCTTTCCCTTCCACAGTTCCCGATGGGCCCTGGCTCCGACGGCCCCATGGGTGGCATGGGTGGCATGGAGCCCCATCACATGAATGGATCGTTAGGTGAGCGCCCGCCCCGCGCCTCGGGGAGCCCCCGTGGCTGTCCTGCTGAGTGGGGTTTGTGGAGGGGAGCGGGGCTGTGGCTGCATCTTCAGTAAGGCTTTTCTCGTTTGTCCCCACCCTGCAGGGTCAGGAGACATAGATGGACTTCCAAAAGTAAGTGAGCTGCTGGGTGGCTGTGGGACCTCCCTTCCCTGGGGATGCGAGCGGGGCGGGCAGGGGTGCACGGGGACCCACTGACTGCTTACCCTGTGCTCTCCTGCAGAATTCTCCAAACAACATAAGTGGCATTAGCAATCCCCCGGGCACTCCAAGAGACGACGGGGAGCTGGGAGGCAACTTTCTCCATTCCTTCCAAAACGACAATGTGAGTCTGGGGGTGAGGATGGGTGCCCTCCATCCTTTCTGCTCTCCGTTTAGCTGTTTACAAGCAGCTCTGAGACAGAAGGTGGAGGAGGAAGAGAGGCGTGGGGCAGACATGGGTGGAAGCGAGCTTGGCTTCTCCCAGGGCAGAGAGACGTGGGGAATGGAGGTGAGGAGGCTGTGGGAGAGGCTCCCATGGGATGGCAGCCAGCTGGGACATGCAGCTCCACTCCCACCTTCTCCACTCCCCACTGCTGTCGGGAATCGCTGGGGTTCCTCCAGAGTTATAGGAGGTGAGGGTGAGACCTGCAGCCTGCTCGCAGTGCTGGGCATGGGCACAGGCGCCTCGCCTGCTTTTACTATATTAGCATTACATACATGCATACAGCTTAATTGTTTTATTTGTTCAATTGCTTCTTACCCCATACTGCTGTGGTTATTTCCTCTCTGGAAAGGCAACTTGCAGAGCAGATTATATCCTGATAAAGGAGTCTCCACCATCCTCTCTCCGTCTGATTTATTCACTCCCATTCCGTTGCCTTGCAGTTTCCATGAGCCCCAGCCTCACTCTTCTGTCTCCTCTCCACTTGGAGCAGCGCGGTGCTCGGGGCTGGCGCTCACCAAGGCTTTGTCTCTCTTGCAGTATTCCCCCAGCATGACGATGAGTGTGTGATTTCCCTCCCCCTCCTCCTCTCCAGGATCAAGAGAGTCAGCTGCCGTTCGGAGGATCTCAAAGAATTATGCAAGAAGAAGCTAGGTGTATGGGCAGGGAGACGCGTGGCGGGGCCAGCACCCCAGGTTTAGTTTCATGCAATAAAAAGGCTGAACTTTTTATTCCATAAAACATGAAGGACAAAACTTAAAATATTTCAAGACATGATGACAAGATCCTTCTTTGTGCAGAAGGGTTTATATATGTACATGACACTTCTTTTTGGAAACAAATGGAAGCCTCTAGCACCCAACTCCAATCTCTTTGCTTTGTTCTTTTAAATAAAGACAGAAACAGAACCCCGTTGTATGTTTGTGCCGTGCGACACCAGGAAGCTAGTCTAGATATGAAATCTCATGTTGTCTCTGTTGTAGTCATTTTTTAAATAAACTGGACAGTTTACAATGGTGGTTTTCGTTTGGAAGGCCTGATTGGTTTTTGTTGGTTTTTTGGTTTTTTTTGCTTCGGTTTTGTTGGTTGGTTGTTGTTTTTTTTTTCCTTTTTGTTTTGGGTTCTATTTGTGTTCATTCGCAGCACAACGCTTCCTCCTCCAGTAACAAGATGAAGAGACTCCACCACCTCGTGATAGAGGCGCTCACACGGGTGGCCCCCGTAGGATCACATCCTGGGTTCGCTGTGATCTCCCTCCCCGTGGCTGTGGCATGCACTGTGTTAGTCTGTCCCCCCCCCGGAGTACGCCAAGAACTCTGTCCCTCCCTTCCTCAGCTGGTTCGCCACCAACACCGATTTTGACTTGTTAAATCCACCGAAAGAAAGGAGAACCAAAGGGCTGCTCCGCCCTGGGACTTTGAAGCTGTGATCTCAGCCAACCTCGGCTCTTTTGGGGCTTTTTTTTTTTTTTTGCTTTGTCTTTTTTGCTTTGTTATTCCTTTAAAGGTGTGCTCTTGTCGGGGTTTCACTTCTCTGTGAGCTGGAACTGGATGGAGATCTTTTCTAAGCAGTGACTGTTGTTGCGATGTATCCTTGCTACTCTGTACTCTGTCATAAGGACGCAGCAGGAAGGGGCCCCGCGCTGGGAGGGGTGGGGGGCCGCTCGGCACCCCCTGCACTGCTCTTCGTTTTTCTCAATCTCCATTTCTGCTCCGTGTATATCATACTCTGTAAAATATTATCTCCCTGGATTGACCCTTGTGCGGATTATTGAAAGCATTGTATCTTGTTTCAGTGTTTTTTCTTACCTTGTAGTCTGGTTCTAAAATACCGAGAGGGGAAAAAAAAAAAAAGAAAAAAAAAAAAGTAATTATTATACATTGTAGTTTGTGTACGATATTTGTTGATAATGTTTTATTAAAGGGATGTCTTTTTTCCGCACCCCTTCATTGAAATGTTTTTGGGAACATTTGGCTTGTTTTTATTATTCTGACTGCGAGACATGAGATGACGACAGAACTTTTTTTAGTGTGTAATACGAATTTTTTTAAATGTTTGCCTTCTTTTTCCTAGGCATTCATTGTGTTTTCCCTGTAGGGGTAGGGAGGGGCGGGCGGGGGCACTCATCCTTACAGTCAGGTTACTGCTTTCAAGAAGGAATGACCGAATGAAGATCCGTTGCGTCGCAGATACGCCCGTGGGCTCCGCGAGGGGTCCGTTTTTCTTTCTTTTTTTCCTCTTTTCCATCTTTTTTTCTTTCTTTTTGTTCTGACGCGAGGAAATGAAAGGACCGGTTTTAATGTATTTTAAAAATGAATAGCTAAATTATTGTCTTCATTGGTATGGGATGGATTTTTTTGAATGAAACGGTTCTCTCCCTTCCCTCCCCATCCTCCCTCCCTCCCCCCCCCCCCCATGCTGTAATAAATATCAACATAAACATTTGAATCCAGTGCACAGCTGTTTGTTCATGGCGCGGGCTGTGGGTACGGCTGTGAGCTCTGCATGCAGGCTCTGACCCGGTGCAGTGCCGGGGCGCTGTGGGTTGGGGCTGCTGGAGGCCATCTTAGGCAGTGGTGAGGGTGACGTGTTGGCAGTGCCTGAGACAGGCTGCTTTTGTGCTGCTTTCCTGGATTTGTGGAGCATTTTGAAACAAATTCAGCTTTTAGCCTGGGAAAGGCATAGAACGGTTGGGTTGCGAGGGATCCCAAAGCTCACCTCGCTCCGACCCCTGCTGCAGGCTGGCTGCAACACCAGGGCAGGTGTTGCAATGAAAGGCCACAACGAGGTCTCCCCGCAGTCTTCTCTGGGCTGAAGTGGCCCAGCTCCTGCAGCCTTTCATTGTAGGAGAGGTGCTCCAGCCCTCTGAGCATCTTCGTGGCCCTCCTCTGGGCCTCTCCAACAGCCCCCCATCTTTCTGAGCTGGCGGCCCGCAGCCTGGGCACAGTACTGCGGATGGGGCCCTGTGGTGCAGCACTAAGGGTGCTGATGGGTGCCTGATAGCTCCTCATGGCAGAGCCAGGCGGGGGGCTGGGGGTGCACAGAAGCACTTTCTGGGGCTAGAAAGGCAGATTTCTGCACTCTGTCCCTCAAGGCGTAGGGACCCTCGTGCTCACCAGTTCTTGGATTGTTTCTTTCAACACAGCCCTGAGAGCTGCCAAGCTCCTTCCCCAGCAGCCTCCCAAGCCCGGCCCCAGGGATAATTGTCTCCCACATCGCTGCTCATTAAATTAAAGGAGGAGGTGAGCGAGCAGGGGCTCCAGCCAGGTACAGAGTGTACTTGCTGGCTAACAGCCCCCGGATGTTGGGCCCATACTGGGTCTGAGCCAGGGGAAAGCAGTGCTGGAGAAACAGTCCTCCTCTTCAGCAGCAGTGAGGGACTCGGCACACTTGCCCTGCGTCCTGAGCGCCCACTGCAGTGAGTGGGAGCAGCCTGTGCAGCTCTCAGAGACAAGGGGGATCCCAGGAACAGCTCAGCAGGCTCACGGTGCTGGCGGCTGCTCCTAATGCAGGGAGCAGGAGCTCTTCTTGCAGCTCTCCCTGGCGGCACAGCCAACATGTTCTCCCACGTTCTGCTTCCCGACTGCCGTTCATGAAATGTTAATGTCTGCTTCTCGGGCCGTGCTGAGGTAATGCCCTTTAGCTGCTGATGAGCTTTTATGACTTATTGATGCCCGCCCAGATGTGCCTCTGTGCCCCATTCCCAGCTCCAGCTCGAGTCCAGCGGAGGAAAGGGTGGCTCCACTGGATTGCATGCAGTGCGCCCACAGGACACCTGCAGTAGGGTTCAGCCATGCCAGGAGCCCAGCTCTGCCCACCCCGACCTCCCTCTGGGACCTCAGAGCTCACCCAGGACATGGGGCTGCTGCACCCCCAGCAACATGAGCACGAACTGGGGCTGGCAGCTCACATGGCTTCTGAGTGACCAAAGCTGGTACCTGAAGCTACCTCATTTCCCCACTGAGTGTCCAGTGTTTCACTGCCGCCATCATTTTCCAAATTGCCTTTGTTCTGCCCTCCTCCATCCCTTCCCATGCTCTGTCTCTAACTACTGGTGCAGGCAGGACTCCAGCCTCCCTGAAGCTGCCTTTACTAGCAGTGATTTCTTTGTGGAGCGGTAAAAGCAGCTGAAGGGACTTTGGCTCTTTCCCGTGCAGACCACCTCCACAAGCTGCCTCACCTACCAGGAGCGCTCGAGGTGTTTCATCTCCCTCTTCATGCCCCCTCTTTACCACAACCAACCTTTTAACAGCTTCCTCAGCAGAGCTGTTCTGCTCAGGAATGCGAGCGCTGAGTGCAGGGCTGGCTGCTCAGCAGGGCTGCCTCCCTGTGCCGGGCGATGACCCATGACAGGAGGGGTGAGCAATGTCACTTCCAGCTGTTCTGCAGGGCCCCCACCACATAGCAGAGAGCCAACGAGCCTGAAGAGACAGAACCACCACCTGGAACAGCCTCTGCAAAGCTCAACTATCAAAAGATGTTCCTAAATAGCCGGGTACAAATTACAGATTTAAACAGATGAGCTGAATTGAGCAGCCCTTTGAACAGACAGAATTAACATAATTTAGATCAACGCAACACTTACTGGATTATTTCTCTTTCAAGCATTTTCTCCTAACCATTGAGAGATTTATTAATTTAACTCACAGAAGACGCATCCCGATTCATTGAGCCCAACAGCTGATCTCCAGTTTGACGAGCAAGGATCTGTTTTCTGAAATCTGCAGTGTGGAGCTGTTTGATAGCCTGAGACTGGAGCACACAACAGAGGTGCTCATCCAGATGGTCAGACGAGATCACAAAGCACAGACCAGTCTCCGACACGAGAGACTGACGTGATACGAATTTCTTGGAAATGTATGTGCTCTTCCACTCCTTAACATAAGCCAGGCTGTCCTACGCCTTCCCATGTGCTGAAGGGCAACAGTGCAGAACTGGAAAACATTTTACATGCGGTCGAAGCTAATTTAACCTTCATCTTACAAAAAAAACACATACTTAATCCCCCCGTTTTAAGAGAACATGCTTCCTGCTCAGCTAGCACAGTGTGGCAGGAAGAAATTCTTTGTGTTTCTAGCAGCCACTGCCAGTTACCAGGCACCAAAGTTTCATGCTACGCTCCACAGCGCTTTCCCAAAATGGATACTTCATCAGTATTGGGAGGGGTAAAAGAACGGCAGTTCTGCAGGTTCAGCAAACCAGTCTCCCTGATTAAGTACTTTGGGAACTAAGAGCAGGGCAGCACAACACCCCAAAGCACCCAAGAGCAAAGCAAAGAAAAACCCACACAGAAGGAGAAGGGCATGACTCAGGCTCCCCTCTTCAAGCTCCTCAGGTACCTCCCATGTACACTGCACTCACAGGTACTCTGAAAATAGGTTAGTCTGTGCAAAAGCACACGGAGCACAGCAGCTGTGCAAAGGAACCGCGACGGGTTTATGTTCCTGCCAGGTAACCGTGGAAACATCCAGGAGGATGCACTTGATCACTCTGTAGCCTCACAGAGGTGAGCTCCTCAAATTAAACTTTCTTCAGGCACAATTTGGTTTAAAAAAGAATTTTACTTTCTGCAGCAATATAATTTATTTCTGAAAGTACATCAGTCCACCTTTCTTTCACTATGCGATGGTTCTGGCAAAGAGAAGCAGCAGGTACAGTTGGTGAAGGGTTTTCATTTGAGCTGAATTTCACACAGTTCCATGCAGATACAGCGCCAGAAACTTCTTGAATGTTTCTGGCTGTAAGCCATATATTCCAGTGGGCTTCTGCAGAGAAAAGACACGGATGCTCAGTTTGCAGTGAAGTGATTAATGCAGACAAGCAACAGCTTTAAACGCTCTTGAATAAGGCTTCAAAGGCGGTGCCTTCCAAACTGTGCTCCCCCTGCCCTCCCCAGGTGGCTCTGTGTGGAGGTACTCCCACTGCCATCAATCTCAGGCGGCGGGAATGCTTTGTCCATCCACCTGAGACGCCCTCCCCGTGTAACTGGGGCTGACAGCACGGTGCTCTGTTTACTCTGCAGTGAAGCTGACAGTTGCATGGAAGCTCTTCCTTCGTCAGAGCACGAGTTGATTTCAAGCAAGTGTACTATGAGATGGTATATTACAGATGGGGATATCTTTATGTAGGAGTTCATATGAAGCTTGGCGTGCGGCTTGTATGCTATGCAGTACCTCAGCAGTACAAATACTCCCTGGCAGTAACACCTGCTTCAGGCTCTCCTGTAAGAACGGCGCCAGTGCCAGCCTCAGTCCCCTCAGCTGCTTTAAAACCCACAGCACAGCTCCGTGCCAGCTCCCAGACCTCTGGCACAGGTGAAAGTGTTGCACAGCAAGGACTGCTCCCAGCCCAGGAGTGCTTTGCCCCCGCTCACTTACTGTAACGACTCTCTTCTTGACTTCTGGAACACACTGGGCACTTTCATACAGATTCTGATCGGAGTCAATCCAGACTAGATTCTTTATGCCATCGTTAGACACGAGGTCTGTTGTATTTAATTGGAACACCAAGAACTGGAAGAGCTGGCCATCTGTGCCAACGCTCTGCACCACTATTGGCTGCTCCAAAACCTGGGGATCATTCTAGGAAAGAAGGGAAGGAGAACGTTTAACAAACCAGCTACCACAGAAGTTGTACGAGTAGTTGCTGATTCCGCATATTCTACTTGGTTTAAAGCCAAGACTTTAATAAATGTATTGTTACCTTGCCCAGAAAATTGCTCTAGTCAAACAAGTTTTGAATGTAGATTTGGTATTTTAATTAAAATTCCTCCCTCAGCCAGCAGTGAGGTATCAATTTGCATACTGAGATGTGGGAAGGGTTAGAGTTTTACAGTTAAACCTTCTCCCTGGCTCCTACCTATTACCACCTCAGTGCATGTCACATCATGAACGTGCTCACTGCTGAGATGGTGCACTGGATCAGCAGATAGCAGCAGCCATACCTGAAGGTTAGACTAAGACCTCTGGAGTGGGAAGCTGTGATACAGTATCCTCAGTGCAGCTTTGAAAACTATTCTAACACGCTACAGCAAGGGAATTCCACAACCCTTCCTGCTGGCTGTGGTGCTAGGGAAAGAACAAAGGCCCAGCAAGACAGCAGCAGTCTCCAATACGTACCCCATACAGCACCTTCGCCTTCGCCAGTGCGTTGCCAAAAGCAAACATCAGCATTTTAGCACGGAGCTGTTCTGGTCTGAACCTGTTAGGACGATTGTTGGCCGATTCCAGGAAATACAGAGTGTGAGGATGAGAGTACGGATAACCATCTTTGAAACCTGAACGGCAGATAACCACATCAGAAATCGCTCACTAAGAGACTACAGAGCCAATGTTTTCTCCCTTATCTTCAGGATCTGTTAAAGCAATTTGCCTGTTTTTTTTTCTCCACAGTCCTACCACTGGAGTGCCTGCACTGCACACCCACTGCCCCACTCCCATCCTCCCCAGAGCCGTGAGGCAGAAAGGCAAGGACTGCTAGCAAATTGCCACCTCCAACACTTGCCTGTGTCATTGAGCTCTTGGTATACATTCACCTCCTGAAGGTCAATTGTAGGAGAGATGGGATAGAAGGTCTCCAGAACATGGTCTTTTGTGGCCAGTATCTCTTCCTTGGAGGCTATCGGCGGTATTGGGGTCATAGAGTTCATAAGTATTCCATTCAGGCCACGGATCTGAAGGAGAGTGGATTCTGGGAAGGGAAATCAGACTGTATTCAAACATCACTAAAATAACATCAGGCAAAGGCTTACGTTTGCTTCTGGGCAACAGCACTCATGCAGCCCTTTGTTCTATAAGGCTCCTTCTGCCCCTCACCTCCAAACTGACGTTAAATAATAGCACAGCCGTAGGTTCTTTTTCTAAAGCAGCAATGTTGATTTCTGGTGTTTGCTTGTTAACTAAGCACATTTAGAAAGATCACTATGCAGATTTGGATGCCAAAAATAAGCAACCAGTTAAGACACTTGGTTCTCTTCTCCCAACACCTTGTTGGTATTGCCTAACACCTCAATAATCTCCTCAGGGCAAGGACCCTGCCAACAATCAAGGCTGCCTATCCATGCAGTGCTACTGAATCAAGAACTGGTTCTAGAAATTGTTCTGGTCTTTCTAAGTCTTAAGCTTTTGAATGCCCTTCTTAGCCCTCTCACGATAAGGAAAAGAGCCAACTGCTTTCAAGCACAGCAGCAACCAACCTCTTTCCCACAACCAACCTCTTTCCCACGTAGCTGCAATCCGGTAGTTTCGAGCCAGCATTCTTCTAGCCAGGGAAGGATACTTCATTGACATTGACCGGCATAAGTGTATCAAGTCTTCAAACAATACAGGGCTTTAGAGTTAGGGGGAAAAAAAATGGCCACATGAAGTAAATATGCTGTGCTAATGGCAGGCGGATGCTTCTGGGATATGAAAGCTATAAAATATTATTGCTAACACAGATCTCAAATTAATACCCAGCAAACCAGCCCTGTTCCAAGCTGGCAGAGGTAATGCTTAGCATTACTTATTTTAAAAATTGACGCTGTGCATCAGCTAAAACTTGATCTTAAGCAGAACGCAGTCCTTGGCCTAAAAGAAGCTTCAATATGGAGTATATGTAACATTGTGTAACTACTGCCAACCTCCAGAACTGCACTGTTTTGCTCTGTTTACAAGGTGACAAAGGCTCTGACAGTTTTGCACCACGGCTCTCTCTAAGGCAGCTCTATGTGTGAGTTTTCCTTGTAGTGTTACACTCTCTGGTTCCCATTGATGAACAGCTTTACATCGAAACCTGAGTGAACACTTACCAATATTTTTCCCTTCTGGGAGCAACTTCTGTGGTCTCCCAGAGCCGTGCATGTGCAATTGCACGGTGCACGGCCTCTTCCTGCTCCTGGAGCTGGTATGCTGGGTTCTCGGCGATGCTGAGCACCGCTGCAGGCAAGCCTTGCACCAGCTTTGTCTTGGTGAGCCACTGCGCCTGCCGAACCCCTCGAAACAAAAGTAAAAACACACACAGGTGTGAATTTTCTTCAGGCTGGATATTAGGAAAAAAATCTTATCAGAAAGAGTGGAGAGGTACTGGTACAGGCTGGGAAAGCTATGGAGTCACCATCCCAGAGGTGTTTAAGGGCAGCTGTTGCACTTAGGGACGTGGTCAGTGGGAATGGTGCGGTGAACTTGGTGATCTTGGTGATCTTAATGATTCTATGAATTAAGCCACCAGGCAGGTTGGCAATGGGTGCGTGCAGTGCAGCAGGCTGACGAATGGAATCATTCATGGAATCATAAAATTGCTTGAGTTGGAAAGGACCCTTAAAGGCCATCTGGTCCCACTCCCTGCACTGAACAGGGACACCCACAACTCCATCAGATGCTGACAGCCCCATCCAGCCTGACCTTGGGTGTCACCAGGGATGGCGCATCTCTCATTTTAGTTTGAAACCATTTCCCCTCATCCCATCACAGCGGAACCCACTCAAGAGTCTGTCCCCTTCCTTCTCACAGCCCCCCTTGAAGCACTGACAGGCTGCCCTCGGGTCTCCCCGGAGCTCTCTCATCTCCAGGCAGCACACCCACAGCTCTCGGCCCATCACAGTGGTGTTGTTCCGGGGGCCATTTTGGTGGCCGCACTCCAACAGATCCGCGTCCCTTATCTGTGTCCCTCCTGCCCTAAGGGCCGCACCCCGGACGCAGCGCTCCAGACGCGCCGTCCCCGCATCGAGGCCGCCCCGGGCTCCGCATAGCGCGGTACCTTCCAGCATGCGGACTCGCTGGTGGCAGATGAAGCAGCCGCGCTCCTTGCGCAGCGGCATGTCCTCGTAGCGCGGCCCTGGGCTGTGCCACGGGTCCCTCCAGCCCCGGTCCCAGGGCGGGAAGCGCGGCCGGGCCAGGCCGGGCACGAAGTACTGCCGGCCCGCGTACGTGATGCTGTCCAGCTCCACCTGCTCGCGCACCGGCCGCCGCTCCACCACCTGGGCCAGCTGGTCCGGCGGCGGCCCGCGGGTGGTCCAGGGCGTGCGGGGCAGCGGGCCGCGAGGACGGGGCGGCCCAGGGCGGGTGAGGATGCCGCGGCTGTGGGCCGCCGCCAGCCTCAGCACCGCAGGCCTCCCTGCCACCGCTCCCACCGCCGCCATCTTGCCGCGGGCCGGCGGGACGGCGGTAGGGGCGGGGGCGCGGCGTGAGTGACGGCTAAGGTGGCCAATGGGAGAGCTCCGCAGGGAGGGACGGGCGATAAACGCGGCGGCGGTGCGCGCAGCACCGTGCCGGGACGGGGGGAGGGGGGGCGAGGGCCCTGGGGGGCGGCTTGTGGTGCGAGCGGCTCCGCGCTGTCGATGCGGGGCTGCCGTTCTGCAGGCGATGAGCGGGCGCGAGGAGGAGGAGGAGTGGCAGGCTCTCAAGCCCCGGGAGCCTTCTCCATCGCAGTGCTGCGGCGGCGGCTGCGAGCCGTGCGTCTACGACGTGTACGAGAAGGAACTGGAGCGATGGGAGCGGGCCAGAGCAGCGCGAGACAAAAACCTCCTCGTGGAGAAACAGGGGGAGGTCAGCGCGGCTTCGTGGCACCCGCAGGCAGGGCTGCGAGCTGTGCCGTGTAACGGAGGTGCGCTGCGCTCAGAGCTGTGCCGTGTGACCGAGAGCTGGCGTCCGCGCCGGCCTCGCGTTCCGTGCCTGCGCTGATGGCGCGTCCCTAGCGCTAAATTGGCTTCCGGAGAGACGTGAAATAACAAAAGGCGGTCATCTAACCGAGTAATTATTTATTGTTGTTCTTGCAGAGTAGTAATTCAGAGCTCAGTCCGGATGCATTTACTGCATTCACCATAAGCTCGGTGCAGCAGCTAACAGAGGACACCTACCAGTACAGGTTTGAATTACCAGGAAATGGCAGCCTGCGATTGGGTTTGGGACAACACATCGTGTTAAGGTATTGTTCTCTGTGCTGCTTAAACAGCCCGCATTATGTAACCCCATCTATAGCTTTTTGTCCATAGACAAAGCCTTCACACCAGGCAAATCATAATTCCGTAGCTGTGCAGTAATACAGATGAAAGGCCCCGTGAGCTTGTGAGCTCTGCTAATTTTATGGCAAAAGTCATTGCAAAGCTCTGTTGTTTTTTTTTCCTTCAGCATTATCCTCATGTCGGTGGGTCAGAAAGAACTGGGTGTGATTTAAAAAAAAAAAAAAAAAATTGCAGAAAGAAAGAGTAAAAGAATAGGTGTTACAATAGATGGCTTATTGCTGTGTGTTGCAGGGAGGACAATGAGCTGTGCTCAACTCCTAGTTGGGTATTTTAGGCTCTGTCTGTTGAAGTAACTCAGCACCCATGGTGCTTCTTCTGTTGTCTGGGCATTTTCTAACTGATTTCTAGGAAAACAACCCTCCTGTGCAGTTAATGGCTCACCAGAAAGTGGCCACCTGGGAGAAGTTTCTCTCCCTGCCATCTGTGGTGATCATTGCCAGAAAGCAGAAGTCACGTTATGATGCCATTGATCTGTATCTGCTGATGTTACTCGTGCGTTAACAGCTGATGTACACAGCTGGCTGGCTGCCTTCCCTTCAGCCCTCTCATGCAGTGCAGCAGAGGAAAAGGTTTGGCCATTTGAGTCAGTTACTGTAGTCAGCAGTGAAGAGCACTGTGGGTATATTCAATGGAAAGAGAAGGCTTGCAGGAAAATACAGCGAATATAGACAAGAGTTTGACTTAAGGCTGTGCCCCGACTTCATTATTTGATTGTCAGATGCTGTCCAAACACAAAAAGAAAGGTGTAGCACACCAGAGAGCATTTTCTGTCCCCTCTGCCACTCTTTCCCAAGCCTCCTTCCAGGAATGCATGAAAGAGCTGAATGTGGGATACAGCTGGGGCCACCAGCAGGAAAACAGTAGATGCATCGTCAGTTATGTCCCCCGTGGATTTTTACCTCTCCCAGGGGAGCATTTTGCATTTGTGCACAGGCTGAGCCACTGAGGAGGGGTTCTGCTGCCTCCCTTGGCGTTGCCTGATCTCCCCAGAGAAAAGCAGAGGTGTTGGTAATATCTGTCAATGACACAAGTTACAG
Source organism: Centrocercus urophasianus (assembly GCF_019232065.1). Lineage (NCBI taxonomy): Eukaryota > Metazoa > Chordata > Aves > Galliformes > Phasianidae > Centrocercus > Centrocercus urophasianus. The sequence continues at coordinate 24,539,812 of NW_024884733.1, read as the reverse complement.
TGGTTTCCTGTATTTCTTTTCTCAGAGGAGTGGTGAATGGTTTGGAGGTCCAGCGAGCCTACACTCCCATTAGCCCAGGGAATGCAGAAGGTTACTTTGAAGTTCTAATAAAAGTAAGTCAGTCTATACAATATAGATTAGAGTCTGAGGTGCTGGGAACTGTGTTTTCTTTTAGGAACCAAGCACACTGTCAGCACTTCAAGGGAGGCACTGTCAAATCCCTCGTGGACGGTTTCTCTGTTGTTTTGAAGCAGTTGTGCTTTGCTGATAAAAACTGCTGCTTTTTTTTTCCTCCACGAAGCTGGAAGTAGAGGAAGGTGACACACAAACAAGTGCTTCACAGCACAATCTCTATGAAGCAGTAGCTCCTCTCAGGAGCCTTGCAGTTGCCACTGTGTGAGGAGATGCCCATTCCGTGTCCCTGATTTTGTTTTGCCTTTTCAGTCTGATCTTGAAGTCACACCCAGTAGCCAGTCCAGTGGAACCATTGGATTTTGGGAAGCCTTTGCCCAGCTGTTGCTTTCCCCCACTCCTTATTTTTGTGTTAAGGATGCTCCTCATTAAGAGCTTTTATTTTTGATAAAAATAATAATAATAAATCAGTGTGTTTGGTGACAGCCCCAGTTTGGGTGAGCTGGTGGGATTCAAAAGGATGTTACATAAGAACTGGGCTGGAAATATTTCCGAATGTAGTCTTCAGGGCTCCTACAAATGTGTAATTAGTTTGTGTGGAAAATACCAAAGTGAAAATCTTTTTCTGACGTGTGTTTGTGTGTCAGTAGTGGTTCCTCAGGACAGATGCAGCCTTCAGTGTAGCTGTAAGACACAGAATGCTGGGTGTCCCAGGTGACTGCCAGGAAATGACCGTTTGTTCCCTGCCAGTCTTCCAGGTTTTCATGTTCTGGAGGTCTATTATGTATTGTATGTTTGAATGTCTGCCCTGTTCTTTAGAAATGTGTATAGCTTGTATAAGATACCTGTGGGAGGGTCGTTTCACCATTCTTGTGGCAATTAGCGTGTGGTAGGGGAGAGAAATGTTGCATTTGAGTTGTATTAATAGGATACATTCACAGGATGACTGTGAAATTTCATGTATACTTGCTTACTACTCACAGGTTTTGCATTTCAGTAATAATAGTAATGATTGTAATGACACCTTTCCTTTATGTAGAACCTTTCATCCCAAAGGGAGCTATAGTTATTCTCTGGCAGTGACAAAAGAGATTGGTAACACCCAGTGCAAAGCAGCCATTTTTATAACTCACTCTGTAGGTTGTGGTATATTTCACACTATTCAAGCAATTTTGGAAAGTACTATATTATTATTATTACTATGCAATCCCAGCACTGTTCAAACCCTTCTGTCTCCTGTTATTACAGCATTGCATTTGTGATACTACAGTTAAGAGTGAAGCAGTTGCCATTTACAGAGCATAACCCTCTTTTTGAGTGATTTTATAATGTTAGGGTTTCTCTCCATGTAAAACTGGGTGTAGAGGTTTCCCCCCAGGAGATAATTATTTTTTCTTTCTATTTAGAAAAATTCATTTTAAGCCCACTCAATCACTTCTTACTCTGATTTTCAGAAATAATTTTGGAGCAAGGATTGCTTTAGTTACCATTACCATGGTCCACTGGGAGTGGGTCATAAAGAGGGGTTGACTTTTCTCCTCTTGTCTCAGATTTCCATGTGCAGGTAAAGAAGGTAGGGATCAAATACTGGTCCTTTGATGCGACGCTCTTTGCATGAGATTCAGTACCTGCCCAGAGCCTTCTGAGCATGAAATGTTTCTGACAGCAGGGCGGAATCTGGATGTGTGCATGTGATGTTTGCCTTCAATGCAACAACCGGTGCTAATAGATCTTAATAGCCAGGATATCTTATTTAAGTGAGCTTGTTACAAGGGAGGAGTATCTGTGCTCTTTGTTAGCTAACAAGCTTGCAAGCACAGACACACACTTGCTCACTCCTGTCCTTAGCTTCTCGGTGCACAGTTCATCCGTTCTGTTTGCCTGCAGTGCTGCTTGGTGGCTGGTCCAGGCACTGGGATGTGGAGCTGGATTTTTGTCCAGTGCAGAAAATACCCCCAGATACCCTTCTCTCAGTTATGTGGGCTGAAGGCTTTGAAGGCTTGTACTGCATTCCATCTTTTGACCTCTGGCTGTGTTGCTTTTCCTCAAGCTTATCAGTGGCATCGCCTCTGTGCAAGACCAGTTGTCTGCCATAGCAGTTAGGCTTATCTGCTTCTGCAGGATGGGCCAGCTGTTCTCTGAGCAGGTCTCATAGATATTGACAGTTCTTTTGCATGTATTCTTGTCAACATCAAGCCATCATACAAGTAGGACATGTATATGCCTGTGGCACATTACGTGCAGCAATAAGGCTGCTTGGATGGGACCTTTAAGGCTGACATGGGTGGGACTCTGGGCAGCCTGATCTGGTGGGTGCCAAGCAGCCTGCAGCAGGGGTTGGGACTGGGTAGGCTTTAAGGTCCCCTCCAACCCAAACCATTCTATGATTCTCTTTTTGAACAAGCACTCACCCTTTCTTACCAGTCACCAGTGAGGCTAGCGTTCCTACGAGGAAAAGCCAAAATGATGGGGGTTTTTTGTGCCTAGTGGAAAGTAAAGCATTTTTTTGACTAATATTTTCCTTCTGTGAAGCCCGAATTAACATATTTTTTTTGAAAACACAAAGGCATCCAGATGATCTGTTCTGGAAACAGTTTTATAAATGAGAAGCCTCTCGTTTGGTCACTAATTGTATCAACACAGCATCGGAGAGACTGAAACAAAGGAAGAGCTGCGCGGTGTTTATGTAACTATCAGTGCCCAGAGGGCTTTTACAGATCCCACACCCTGAGCTTTGGAGAATGCTTGAAGGCTCGGGCTGTGCTTTGCATTCAAGGTGCTCTTCTCCACGTGCTTTGTAAGCAGGAACTTTGATAAGCTTTTTCCAGTTTTGGGAATTCAGACTGCATAGGAGTGGGTTGTGTTTACATTATAGTCGAGCTGGAATGACTCCAATATGATTTAATTTAAATGTCTTTGTTTTGGGTATAACTTTGAATTATTTTTCAAATAGAATGATCTTTCTTTCTTTTTAAATGCATGAAATATTTTTTTTTTTTTTGCCCCCTTCTTGTTTAAATGCAGATAACTTTATAATTGACTTTAAGCTGGGAAAGTTTCCAACAGAGTATAATTATTCCTTTCTTTTGTGCAATGTTTTTTATTAGTGCTATGAAGCTGGGCTAATGTCACAATACATAAGGACTTGGAAAGAAGGAGACACTGCCTTTTGGCGTGGGCCATTTGGAGGGTTCCCATATCGACCTAATAAGGTTAGTTTCCTAAGAGACGTAGGATGTTTCAGCTCGTGGCAGCTAGCTTTGTTTAATAATCCAAAGGGAAGATATCAATTTGATTACTGTTTTCATGATTATTTTAGGGACTTCCTGGGTATTGTGCAGTGCTGCAGCATTAGCAGTCAATTGGGGAAAGTACACCTTATTGAACTGCAGCATATGTAAGAGGGAAGAGGAGAAGGAGGTGGGTGGGAGACTAGAAAATTAGCAAGGCTCTCTGTTCATCACTTGCATGTGTTTAACAAAGGAAGTTTATTCTGCCCCAGCAGTGAGTGTGGATTGTTTTTTTGCCTTGCTTGAGCAATGCTGCTATTTTGTGTCTGAGCACAAGTGAAAAAGAGGCGTTGATCTTTTCCCCTCCTGGGTGTTCCCTGAACTACAGCAGCTCCAGTGAGGTGTCACATCACCCAGACACTCTGCAAATGTTGATTCCCATCTACTGATACCAAGCTCTCTGCAAAGAAAGGCAGATCCAGTTTCAGGGGAAGGCTTCTCACACACGCTAATTTCGTTACTTAATTCTGACCTTCCAAACGAGAAGCAGAATTGAAACATAGGTCATTAAGATCCCAAAGTCTTCCTTCTTTTTTTTTTTTAATTCATTTTAAATATCCAACAAAAGCAGGGCTGTAAAATCCCACTGGCCAAGCTCCCTGCAGAGCAGTGGTGTTGTGCTTCCTGGAATATCCTCCCTGCTGTGTGAGGATACTGTTCACTTCTGATCTTAAAAGCTTCCAGGTCATCTGGGACAAAACATTGCAGCTCTGCCTAGAAGTGACTCATTCAGGGACTGTGTGGGTGATCCTCATGCATGTGGTTTACAGAGTACCTGAGCAATCTTTAGAACTTCTTGCTATAGAAGAATTGTCCCCATTGTGGGCCTCCTTTGGTGCAGGTAAATGAGTGGACATCTCCATGCTGCAGGTGGGAAGCACTGGGTGCTGCACTGGTGGGTCTCTGATAGAAGTGAGGTAATGCACGAGGGTGATGTGTGGATCAAGGTGAAGAAGAAACAATTCCCTCCAGTGCACTTTCAGGACTGTATTTTGCAGCATCCAAAATAAACAGCTATCTTTTCCAGCAGGAAAACAATGAACAATGGGTCAGCAAAGTGTACAACTGAACTGAAACTAAAGTTAGGATAAATGTTTCTATTGGGATATAATCCAGTTTTAAATTTGATATGTAAGTCTTGAAAATGCTGTTTGTAGTCCTTGATGGGGTTTATAGAAAAACACATTTGAAGACTTGTGTGTAGCAGTTCATGTCCTGATGTTTTCCCCTCTTTAGGGACCTTCTAGCAGCGTGGCAGCAAGGAGGAACTGGCAATGAGCACCTTTGTTTCCAGTCGTGATGGTTAATTCAGAATTCTCTGTTCCTTTGTTAGCATGGAGAACTCCTCATGCTGGCTTCTGGCACTGGTCTTGCCCCAATGCTTCCCATTCTCCAGTCCATAACGGATAATGAAGAGGATGAAACCTTTGTAACTCTTGTTGGCTGCTTTTGTACCTTTGAAAAAATTTATTTGAAACCTCTTCTCCAGGATCTGGCCCGATACTGGAACATCAGAATATTTTACGTCCTAAGCCAGGTAAATAAAGGAATGTGAAGTACACTTATGTGACTGTTCTGTTGTGCTGGATGAACCTTTTCTGTCAGTCTGGTGCTAGTTCTTTCCCAGCTATTAAAGCTATTGTTGATCCTGTTGCTGCTGTTCTTAGATCTATTAAATGGTTTCTTGTGCTGCCAACAGCCTGAAGAGTTTTAGGGAAACAACCCTCTCTTCTTGTCCCTCTTCAACCCTGCTGGCAGTTCTCCTGTCAGGAAGGACCCACTGATTCATATTCACTGTTGATCATTTCCCCCTTCATTTCAGACAGCTGTTGCTGCACCAGAACATTTATGCCAAGAAAGCTTTACTCTTGGAGCCTCACAGCAGATAAACTATTTCTCCTTTCCTAATACCAGTGCCTTAGTCTGTCCTTATCTTCCATTTGTTGCTCATGGCTACACCTCCCTTATTCTAGTACATTAGCACCAACTTCCCAGCAGTTTTTTTTCCCCTAGTTGACCCATTTTTAAACTTTCTAAAGTTGTGGCCCCCTCTGTAAAATGATTTTCTGTGCCAAATTCATGGGATGAGGGCATACCTCTCAGTGGTCTTGTTTTCAGCGGTCTTTTTCGTTCTCATTTGGTCCCAAAGTTGCCTGTGTTCTGCACAGATCTGGTAGATGAAAATTAGTTCCCTCAGCAATGAGGATTCATTGCAGGGAAGATACAGAAAGAATTATTTATGCTGAGGGAATGAATCCCATTGCATTTTTAGCTTCTCAGATGAATCATTTTTTGTATCTCCTGGTGGTTCTGCCTCATACATTATGTTCCACATATGGTCTTGGCAAGTTGGATATGGAGGGAAAAGTGCTTGTGCTTGGGCATCCCCTCAACTGCTCTGTAGGTGTGTGATCTGGTGACATAGCTTAGATGCTCTTCTCAGGACAGTGCTTTCTCAACAGCCTGAGAAGCTCTTGAAATTCAACCCAGTGAAGGGCAGTAAGAAACCCATCTGACCCTCTCTGACCCCTGTCAACGCAGCCTGCCCTACGTACACATCTCTCCTCTTTTAGCAGGCTTGTTGTACTCCAGTGCTGAGTGGTGCATCTTCCCTTTTAGGATTCTATGTGTCTGTCCCCTGTCACCATCAGATCTAAACACCTTGTGCTTCTAATTAATAGCAGTAGGGGGTCCTGTTAGATCTAATGTCATGGGATCTAACATTACTCATGGGATCAGAGCTGTGTCTGGAGCAGGGTTTTCTTCAGTTGCTTTGGCAAGGGAGATGGAACTGAAGGAGGCTTGGGGGAGTGGAAGAGGCAGTGGGGAGGAATAGAATTGGGACTGAAGACTTGGGAATTGAGAAGGCATGGTGGGTAGTGGCTCCCAAAGGAGTAGGTCCTGCAGTGCTACTTGGCAGTAGTTAGACTCAGTTTTGTTTGGCTCAGTGGCCAGATCCGGTGATAGGGAGGTATTTTATCTGGCCTTTGCAAGAGGACCACAGGTCTTGGGATAGATCACTGCTATCCAGGTTGGAGTCTCAAGGGTAAAAGACACCCCGTGTAGTACTCTGAGGGGAAGAGGGAGATACAGCTGTAAGCAACTTATTGTCCTTTTTACTGTCCTTTTTTGCCTTTTCAGGAAACTTCACTGGAAAATCTTCCTTGGAGCTATCAGGAAAACACATACACTGGTCGTCTAAATGAGGACTTGATAAAGACAATAATAAATTCCTGCCGAAGAAAGCCATTTGTATTAATCTGTGGATCTTCTGCATTCACTGAAGACATGAACAGATATCTGAAAGCTGCGGGAGTTGAAGAAGATTCCTGTTTTGCCTTTTAGCAAAGCATTCCTGAACCAAGGAGCATCAGGCCAAGACTAGGGTATCTTGTTCAAAGACATTGCTCGAAATCAGTCATCTCAAAAGACTCAGATCCCTATGCCTATAGTTTCATAGGCCTTTGGGTTAAATATATTTTGCTGGTAGGGTTCTCAATCTTGAGAGTTTTAAAGATCAGGTGATCTTCCAGAGTGGCTGCTACAATCACCATACCTGAAGGAACTGCATAGTCTTTTTAGTGGGAGCCTTTACATGCAATTTTGAGAGACACCTCTTAAGGATATTAAGAAGCATCCAAGTGTACACGTCTGCTGTAATATGAAGACCAATGTCTTGCTTTGAAGTCTGTTGGTATGCAGTGATATTGTGCCCCATTGGTTGTACCCTGGAGAGATTTCTTTCTTGGGAGAAGATAGTGAGGCCACAGGAGCAGCAGAGCGCTGCGTGACGCTCTGGTGTCTGTGGGGTTCATTTCAGTGTCGTTATCTTGCTGGGTGATGCCAGGCAGGTCTCTTCAGCCTCCCTGTGCCTCAGTTGCCCTCTAATACATTAATATGGGGATAAAGATGCTGCTCTGTGGAAAGAGCCTTTCCAGCTGTGTACAAAAAAAAAAAAAAGAGACCTCCTATATGTGAGGGTGGAATTGTGCGTGGTGCTCAAGGAGGATTTGCATTGCCTGTGCTGAGCCTTAACCCTTGCAATGCTGTCTGGAGGGAGGAGGAGAATGTCCTAAAAGTCTGTGGGGAAGCATCAGTGTAGCTGCTGTCTATCGGGAAAGATGGTTGTCTGCTTTCCATGTCCCCTAAGTGTTGTGTAAGAGTCCTGATTCATTAAATTGAAGTTACTGTCAAATAAACAGCTGTTTCTTTTTTGTCATAGGATATTCACAGAGTGAAAGTGTCCTGAGCACCCCTGGGCGCGTAAGAACAACATGTGAGGAGTGAAAGCTCCACTGGGCTTTGCTGGGATACTGCTCTACAGGGCACAGCAGAGCACTCCAACCCCTTCCTTCTAGTGCACAGTGCTTCTGCCTTTGATCTGAGTTATCTTCTCTCCACTCTTTTACCTCTTAGACCTCAGTGTTTACTAGGTGCACCTGGACATATACCCTTTTGGCACACCTTTCTGTTTTGCCATTCATTCCTTGTTCAAATCCCGTGCTGGGATTTCACAGGGTTTCCATGGCTGTGGCAGATGATGCATCATCACTCCTGCCTATTTTTTACCTGTTTGAAATAATACTCCTTGCACAAGGGGGCACGTACCTCGAGAGCTGCTCAAAAGGATGGCGCTGCTTCACACTGGGAAGCTGTGTGGGTACCTGAGGTCCTGCAGACAGCAACTGATTGCATTGTTTCTGCTGTTTTAGCTTTGCCTTTGCTCCAGGAGTGACACTGGTGGTGAGATCATGTGAAGGATGGGCTGATCATCTTGACCATGTTTTTGACTCCTTCACTGCTGCAGGGAGGCTTTGACACCTTTTCTTGGCTCATAACAATGTGTGTGTTTGGTGAGTAAATATACTTAACTGTACCACTTGTGTGTGGGAGAACTCTTGTCTTTTCCTGTGAGAGTGGGGTCTGTAACAGAGCTGGATCTAAGCTCGGGATGTGCCTGCCCTCTCACGTGGTTCAGGGTCAGAGCTCTGAGCAGCCTGGGCCCTGCAGACACAGTCTGCCACGGTTGCCACTAAACCACAAGAAGTTCTTTGCAATTGCACAAAGGTGCATGTTTACAGTGCATGACATAGTCTTAAACGGCATGGGTTCCCCTTGCTGACATGAGGTTTGTCTCCAGTTACCAAGTGCCTGGACTCAGTCCAGTGTGGATGCAGCTTTTAAGCTAACTTCTTTAGATCGAGGGCTGTTCTCATAGCCTAGAGTTCTGGCTTTTACTGCAGGTGGATGCAGTGATGTTGCCCACATTAGGGTCCAAGGCAAATTCTTAGTGCCTCTTCAAACTGTGTTTTAGCCACCATAACCCACACTGTAGTGGAGGGTGCTTCTATGCAGCGTGGGGCTAATAAAATACAGAGCTGCCATCTCTGGTTGCTCTCACTATTTTGTTCCTGGCTGGGAATGCAGGAAATATTTTCCTCTGATGTTATATGCTCTGAAAGCCATATTTATATACCTCTTGCTTTAAGCATCCTGCCTTTTGGAGATGCTGCTAAAAACCCACAAAGCCTTTTAGCAAAGGCCTGAGGTAAAACTTCACGCTTGCTTTGGAAAAGCAGTGCGTTTTCAAGCAAAAGCTGGGACTGTTCCTTTAAGCTCAACCCCAATATGTCTGGGTATTTCAGCACATATGGGCCACGATGGTTAAACCTTACCCAGCTGGTCTGGCCATTCTGCTGCGAAGCCTCCTGTCTTTGTTCGTGGCTAAAAGGGAGGGTGGTGAGAGACAGAGCAAGCTGTGAGTGCTGCGGGTTGCAATCCTGCAAAGGCAGCCTGCAGGGCAGCGGGAGGAGACGACATGCAGCCGACAGCCCGATTTGCTGTGCCGGAGGGGATGGGGGCTGTGAGAAATTCTCTGTAGGGGAGACCGTGTCCTTGGCGTGATGAACTCAAAGGAGCCTTTAAACAGCCCTCGGTGCTTTGTTCTGCCTTTTCTGCCCTTCTTTTTCTTCCCTCCCCCTTCCCCACTGTCCTTTTGTCGTTTTTCATGCTGGATGTCATGTGCCATGGGTCCCTCTTCCTGGCTCATGGGGACAGCCCAGTGCAGAGGGCACTGCTGGGCAGCAGTGGGATGGAGGGCTCTGGAAGGTCCTTGCCCACCCCAAGGAGAAGGCAGGCTGCTGCCTGTCCTGCGGGGTGCTCGGCTGCTTTGGCCACCCCAGCGAGGGTCACAGGGACACTGAGTCCCCCATGAGCCCCCTGCAGTGCTGTGCCAGGGAGAGGAGCTTTGCTTCCTCTCTTCCTTGTGGGCAGCCCAAATGCCTTCTTAATTTCATCTCATTATTCCCTGCCTAAATAATTCCACTTCTTCCTGGGGGACCGTGTTTAAAACTTTGATCTCCTCTTGACGACTCGCAGTCCTGAGCACATCCTTTCTGCTTAAATGGATCAAATGCCTTTTTGACTCATGATTTATAGATCTTCCCACCAAGGAGTTCGGGGAGCCCTGATTCAGCAGCCTCAAAAAAAAAAAAGAAACCCACCAGAAAACAACACCCCATGATGTCTCCGGCCTGAGCCAGAGCCATTTGTGAAGGGCTGCCTAGCTTCTCATTAGCATTACTGCTGTTCTCATCCTCCCCCCATCCCCTCTGCTCTGCTGACTGATGGTGTTGCCTGGGCTCGGCCTGGCCGGGGAATTGCCATCCCCAGGTCAGGAGCGGGTGAATGTGCCCGAGGCTGATGGATGCCTTTCCCCAGGATGGGGTCACAGCTGGTGTGCTGCACAGCCCTGGCCCCTGTCTCCTCCCTGTCTCCTGGGGGTACTGCTGACACGGAGCGCAGCTGGAGGGATGGAGATGAGCGGTCACGTAGGTGTCAGAGTGCTGAGGATGGCGGTGGAGGGAGCCTGGTGTGACTGTGCTGGGTAAGCCGTGAGCCTCTCTCTTGGTGGACCTGTGGGCTTTCTGAGACAAGAGAACTGTCCTGGCTGGGGTCTTGGTCCTGATGACACCTTGATACAGCGTGGGGACAAATCCTTTCTATCCCAGCTCATTTGGCACCAGCTAATTGAGCTCCGAGGAGGTGGACGTGCCATCAGTGGGATGTGCGTCTGGTGCCAACCAGCTCCACATGGCTCCAATGAGGCTGGGCAGGGGCAGAGAGCCCAGCCAAACATTATTGTTATTACCCATACGTAAATACAGGCACTTAATGACCTTGGCATGGAGCGTTTCCTGGGAATTAATGGCCAGTTGGCGTTAATGGTCCTTAGCAGCACCTCGGGCCAACGGCTCCTCCCAGCCCATCATTAATCCACAGGAAATGTCTCAGGCATCGATCCTCATTGCTTAATTAATAAACGCAACTCATCTCCGTGGTTGAGGTTTGGAGACGCTGGCTGCTTCTTTCCCCACCGCCTGGAAGGTGCCTTTTTCAAGCAGACGTTTCTCCCACGCCTGGCTTTGTTTTGCCAGGCCTCTGCGGCTGTGTGCAGCATGGGCTGTGAAGGCACTGTGCTGCTGGGCAGGCAGCAAGAAGCCCAACGCTGGGATGCTGCCGGTGTCTCCAGCTTTTATCAACAGTTGGCTTGTGCTCCAGTATAAATCACGTTAATTCCTGAGGTACTTTTCCGTGGTGAGCCTGAAATTCCCATTTTGGTTTGCTGTCTTGCCTGGTGAACTAAATTATTTTCATAGCCCCTTAAGGGCATATTGTCAGCCCAGACTTACTGCCATTATACACCATATCTGAAGCATTAATATCTCTTCTAAATATAGTGTATTGACAAGGTATCTGCTATAGTGTAAATCCTTGGTACATTTGATCCAGATCATTAAAACCGAGTGAAGGAAGGGAGGAATAGATCAAGTTGCTTGCTGCTCTTAATTCAAACAAGCGATGAATTATTCATTCCACTATTAATTCTGCAGCCCTCCTGCTTTTTATTTATTTCTCCCCGTATTTATTTTTTCCCTCCTGGACAGACAGCTCCAGAGAGATGCTCGGGTGGTGGTGACAGCAGGATGGGGCACAGGGCCACGGGCTGCACGTCGGTTCTGGCCCTGCTCTGCACGGTGCTCAGGGTGGCCCTGAGCAGAGGTAAGGTTCTGTGCATGGCGGGGCTTGGGGACGGCTCAGCAGCACTGGGCATGCAGGTACGTGGGGTGGTGAGTCCTAGGTCACGCTTGTTTTAGGTGGTAGGTAGGCATTGTCTTGTGGTTATAGGCACTTTGTTGAAGGGTTTGTTAATTTCTGCAGTTCTACGTGCATATATATGTACATATGTACCAGTATACATGTATGTGTTTGTATGTATGTATGTGCAGCTTGCTGTGTGTGACAAAACCCACTTGTTATCTGTGCAGTGTGACCCTGGGCACAGGCCACAATACTCCATGGGATTGGGGTGGGACAGCTCAGCCAGTTGTTTCAGGCAGCTGGCAATATCCCTCCCCAAAATGCAGAGCAGCCCATCCTCAGTGACCCACCCCTCCTGCAGGATTCCCTCTTGAATATGAATTCCAGTAATATCAGGCTTTTAGCACAGTCCTGTATGGCTTGATTGCCTATCACTGGTAATTAGCAAGGTGCGGAGATTCACCAGCATTGCTGATCTTGCACACATGCACACCAGATCTGCTCACAGTGCAGCACTGTGCACGTCCTCAGCTCCCTCTCTTGCCGGGTCACCACACTGACAAGCATAATGGACAGTAGTATGCAATGGCTGAGTATTGATTTGCACAAGCTTCACCCAGATTGATGGCAGTGAGCATGCAGCCGTATTTGGGAGCCAGCACGTGTTCCTCATAGGCTGCACAGAGCCTGCTCCCCTCCCAGATATGATGTCTGTGCCCACTGTGCAGCATATGCACCCAGTCCTGGCTCCCTCCCTGCCTTGTTTCATTATAACCATGTCTCACTATAATGGTTTCATTAGAAAATCAATCCCTACATGCACTACTCATTGTGAAGCACATTGAACCCTTCATCCCTATATCTCCTAGCCTGAATTCACCAATACCACCTTCATACGCAGGGAATGTTTTGAGCAGGTGTCAAAAAGCTGAAGGGATGGGCTGCCCATGGGCTTAACCCTACATTTAACATCTGTCTTTAGAGCCCCTGTAATCGGGGAGCTGAGGAGCACCCCCAGAGGCTGTGTGGGGCAGGATGCTGCAGCTGCCTCCTGGCACAGGACTGAAGATGGGGCTGCCTTAGCCATGCTGCTTTACCTGCAGGCGCTGCATTTCCCCCCCTGCAGCTTTTGGGAAAAGGAAAGTATATTCCTGGCTGAGGACCAGCCAGGGTGTAACCACTGCTCTCTTAAAACTTACTCTTTACTTTTTCCCAGCAAGAAACAGATACTGCCACTGAGCTGTAGGTGGACCAGTGGGATGAGCTCATGGAAATGGTCAAGTGTGGGAATCCATCATTCAGCAGGGCTGCAGGGGGGTAGAGGAGGAAGTGCCTCCCCTATAGTTCTGTCCCACTGCCCACCATCTTTTTAGGTGTGTCCTAGAAGGGATTCATCACGTCTGCCTCCCACCCTTCTTTCCTGTCACCAGGCATCAAATGTGGCGGGGTGCTCTCAGCACCCTCTGGCAACTTCTCCAGCCCCAATTTCCCGGGGCCATACCCCTACGAGACGGAGTGCACCTGGCTGATCGTGGTGGCCGAGGGCTCCTCCGTCCTGCTCTCCTTCAGCCACTTTGAGCTGGAGTACCACGCCGCCTGCGCTTACGATTATCTCCAAGTCTACAATGGGGCATCCCGGGACCAGGGCAACCTTCTGGGCACCTTCTGTGGCCGCAGTGCCCCACCACCTTTTGCTTCTGCCTGGCACGTCATGGCTGTGGTCTTCCGCTCTGACCGGCATGTGGCCAAGCGTGGCTTTGCTGCCACCTACCACAAAGGTAATGGGGAAGGGGGTGGCCGTGAGGGTGTCCATCTGTGCCCATCCACTCACTGACCTTGATGGCTGTACCTCCTTGCAGATGCATGTGGTGGGCAACTGACGGGGCTGTCTGGGGAGATCGCCAGCCCGCAGTACCCCGAGAGCTACCCCAATGACGCAGAGTGCCACTGGAGCATCAGGGCAACTGATGGCCCCCTCACTCTGATCTTTGCTGACTTCCAAGTAGAGGGTGGCCAAGGCTGTGGCTTTGACTACGTGGCTCTTTTTGATGGTCCCACCGCTGCTGCTCCCCACCTGGGCCGCTACTGCGGTAGCACCCGCCCGCCCCGCATCATCTCCTCTACCCAACATCTCTTCATCCTCTTCAAATCAGACTTCAACATCGTGGGCAGGGGCTTCAAGGCCCGTTTCTACTCAGGTGCAAGGTTTGGGGGGTGGCGGGAAGGGTGTGGAGATGCAGTGTTGCTCTCAGACATAGGGTTTGGGTGCAGAGCCAGGAATTGGGCTCTGTGATCCTCATGGGTCCCTTCCAACTTAGGATGTTCTAAGTCTATGGCCTTGGTCTCCTCAGATGCTGCCGTTCCTTAAAACCTTTGTATGAACATTGGCCAGACACTAAGTAGCAGTGAGACAGAGGGCAGATCAAGCTTTAGCAACAAAATAGATGAGCACTCATCAGCCAGGAGACTTCAGTTATCCTTTTCTCTCCCCTCTCTGCTTTTTCCCTAAGCAGGTGAATGCCAGGAAGTCTACACCACCATCAAGGGAAATTTCTCCAGCCCTCAGTACCCCAACTTCTACCCCAACAACCTCCAGTGTCAGTGGAGCATCCAGCTACCCCCAGGCTACCGGATCAAAGTCTTCTTCTTGGACCTGGAGCTGGAGGCTCGGAGCAGCCTGACCAGTGGCTGTGACTATGACCGCCTGGATGCCTTTGATGGTGGAGCTGAGAACTCTTCCCTGCTGGGGACGTGGTGTGGGAGGGAGAGCCCAGCGCCTCTCACCTCCCGCAGCCATCAGCTGCTGCTGGTGCTCCACACAGACCGCAGCACGGCCAAGCGGGGCTTCTCCCTTGCCTACGTTGGAGGTAAGGCATCCACTCATCCCAGTGAGTGTAAGAACCATGGGATTTTTGCTGAATCATAGAATTGTTTGAGTTGGAAGGGATCTTTAAAGGTCGTCTAGTCCAACTCCCCTACAGTGAATGGGGACAAAGGGATGAAAGTCTGAGGAGAGGTGGCCAGGCATTTGGGTACCCTCTCATGCATCAAAACCACTTTCCATAACTCAGTCATTTTGTGTTGGTGCCATCACACCTCAGTGCCACATTTGCTGTATTTCAGGATAATTATGTCTGAGCTGACCCACGTATCAGGCATAATTCATGCCTGCACTCAGCACAGGATGAGCCTGGGGTCTGTGGAATGCAGGAGCAGCTGCAGCATCTGTGTGCAGCCCAGCCCAGCACCCTGCCTGCAGAGCTGCTGGTACTGCAGCACTGGAGCTGCAGCAGCTGAGCTGGGTGCAGGAGCTTTAATCCCTCAGCAGCAGAATCATACGTCATAGGGAGAACAGCAGAAGGGATTTTGGAGAATGCAGCCATGGCAGTGAGAGGGGATGGAGCTATATCCTAAGCCTTTACAGGCTGGGGAGGGGTAAGGTTTGTACCAGGCACTCAGTAAGCAATGTTTCATTCCCAGGACCACAGAAACATGAGAGAGGGGCATCTCAATTTTCATAACTCTTCATTCCTGCAGATATTTTCCTTTTGTCTGGGCCCACGAGGTGACTTGGGTGGGGTTTGTGTGATTTACGGCCACTGGAATGAGAGCCTTCATGCAAGGAGAGAGGATCCATTTTCTCCTCCTCCTCTTCTTCATCTAATGCACTTTAGTTATTTGGTAAATCTTCTAATGGTTTTTATAATGCACTAAGTGTAGCAAACTGACACTGTTTTTTCATATTGATTTTATTGCATCTTACCAGTTTCATAAGGCCGAGATTCAGAGGGAGTTGGAATAATTCAATAATTCATTACTGTCCAAGTGCTTGGTTTGAGCTCAGCGAGGATGAATTTCAAAGGAGAGGGGAATTTTTTCCTCCCTGATTCCTTCCTGCATCCATTGCTTTCTGCTCAAAGAGATGGGGTTTCTCCAGTACCTGGGAGCCTACAGTATGCAGACCCAGTGCAGGCAGGGCTAAACCACTGCTGTATGAAACAACTCTCTTTTTTCCTCCTGAAAACACAACTTGTCACATCAGTCCCCAAGCCACGGCTGTGGCACGATGCATAACAGCCATGAGGCTGGAGTCCCTGCTGTCCCCACCACCACCAGCTGCGTGTGTCATGGGGACAGCAAGCACAAGGGGTGGCAGTGGTGACAGCTTGCCCGTGTCTCCTTTTTGGTCCTGACAGTTGTACCCATGAACATCAGCTGCACGCGGACGGACTTCCACATCCAGATCCCCGTGCAGGCCCTGGCCCAGCTGCAGAGGAACAAGGTGTACTTGGGGATGCCCTCCTGCGTGGCTCAAGTGGTCGGTTCACACTTCAGGATACACACCAGGTTTGACACATGCGGTGCTGAGTCTCAGGTAAGGATTTGGCAAACCTTCCTGCAAAGCAAGCTGGGCAGTGGGCTGACGTCTCTTCCTACAGCTCTCTGAAAGGTGGTTATAGTGAGCTGGGGTCAGTCTCTTCTCCCAGCTAACTGCCTGTAGGATGAGAGCTGATGGCCTCAAATTGTGCTGGGGGTGGGGTTCAGGTTGGATACAGGGAAAAAATTCTCAGCAAGAGCAGTGATGCCCTGGCCCTGGCTGCCCAGGGAGTGGTTGAGTCAGCATCCCTGCAGGTGTTGCAGAACTGATGTGGCACTGAGGGATGTGGTTGGTGGGGAGGGGTTGGGGTTGGACTGGGTGATCTTGGAGGTCTTTCCCAACCTTAATGATCATGTGATTCCGTGACGTTTTGTTGGTAACACCAGCTGTGGGAAGGAGTTGCTGGCCTCTTTCCCATGCTCCCAGTGGATGCTGGGCTTTGCTGTCAGCTGGATGTTCAGAGCTGTCTCCACAAGCCTGTGGAGATGAGCCCTGAGGAGTCTCAAGCCTTGTCTTGCAGAGACGAAACAGCACATCCATCATTGTCAGCACGCTCTACATCGACTTCTCGGTGGGTGACCAGGAGGACATCCACCGGTACGAGGTGCAGTGTGAGCCCAAGAGGAAGGAAGCCTCCGTGTCCCTCATTGCTGGTCCTGACCCACACAGGCTGAGCCAGGCAGAAAATATGGTAGATGTGAAGCAGAGAGGGGTGGGAGCGATGGATGCCCACGAAACCAAGAGCCAGGACACCAGTGATATCGTCTTCATCAGCATCTGCATTTTGGCTGGGCTGCTTATGGTCATTGCTGTGGTTGGGCTTGTGCTGCTGTAGCAAACTCAAGTTGGAAACGTGGTCCCCAAAACCACCCTTGCCCCAAGTTTAGTGCTAACACAACTGCTGAAATGGAGATGGTGAAACAAAGCCTGAGCCCAACCTCCACCTCCCACGCCTGAGATCTGGGTGGTAGGCAGCCATTTTCCTTCCCATCAGTTTTCCTCTGTCTCTCAATCTGTCCATTTGGCTCAGGAATGCACTTCTTATGCTCTGTAACTATTCCCACACCTGCTTCAATTTGTTTTCCCGCTGGTGCCTCTACTTTCGGGAAAGTAACGCTGTTTGCTGATGGCTGGAAGTAATCCTGTCAACTGCTGAATTCCTGAACATAGCAACTACCCCCAAATATAGCAATATTTGTAACAAACGTTCTCCTTGTTCCCCATCTGTACTGGTGTGGGCACTGTGGATCCGTACTGCAGACATCAGCATCTCCCCTCAGTGTGCGGTGATGGGTACAGCACGTGTGGGTGCTTTTGGGTGGTGTTTCTACATGCCCTTACACCATGTCTCAAAGGATCATTAGGGCTGGAAAAGACCTTTGGGATCCAACCCACCCCACCATGCCCACTGCCCATGTCCCTCAGTGCCACATCCCCATGGTTCTGGAACACCTCCTTGTCCATGGGATGCTGCAGGTCACATGCAGTGCTTTCCAGGCTGGACAAAAGTCCCTTGTAGCTGCCTGGGTGCTGGGCTCTCTGCCACCCTCCTGGCCTTGGGCAACCTTTTCCATCAATGGGGCTCTGTGCGCGCTGTGCTCACTGAGCTGTGAGGGTGATGGTGGTGCTGGGGGTTTGCTCATCGCTGCAACAAGTGATGCAATGCAGTATGTGAGCTATACAGAGAGCTAACAGAGAGGGCTGGCAGGAGAAAGGAAAGGTGTAACTGGGGGCTGGAGCTGTGCTGCTCTTGTAAGTTAATTCTGATAAGAATGTTGTGTTCATCTCTTCACTAAGGGGGGTGAGGCTCTGGCACTGCTGACCAGAGAAACGTGCGTGTCCCACCCCTGGGATGCCATATTGAGCATTGAGCTTATTCCTTCAGTGGACTGGGTGCAGACCCTACTGCTTCAGCGACTCCCTCCAGGGCTGTTTTTTTCTCTCTCCACCACATCCCGTGGCTGAAAGCAGTCTGCTTCAGGGATGAGGTGCTTGTTAGAGGAAATGCTCCTCAAAGGTGGGGCAGATGCAGGTGTTCCCAAATGGGACATGTTCAGGGTTTGTATGCTGTGGCCCCAGCAAGGTCATGTCCTGCTCGGAGGCCATGAAGTCCAGCTCTGAACCTGCTTTAACTCCTTACATCATTTTTCTTCTCTCTCACATAATGCCTGGAGTGAGGCAGCTCTGCTCCTCTAATCTGTGCTCCCTGCACACCCCGCAGCCCACTGCCACCCCTTCACCACCCTGCAGGTACCCGATGGAGCACAGCTGAGCAGGCAGCAGCCACCAGCCCCGCCAGCTGGGGAAGCATAATGGATCCAGCATATGGGCGATTAAAAATGCAAGGACAGCGTTTGCAGGGAGCTGTTGTTTCCCAGCTTATTTTAAGCAGCCATCTCTCCCATTTCTCGGTCGTCGCAGCCCAGAGGACAGTGAGGTCATCCTCCCCGTGCTCCTGGGGATTGGGTGTGCAGAGATGAAACGGGGCATCAGGGAACACGGGAAGCTGCTACGTTCAAAGGATGGTGTTGCCTTAAGGATCACTCTAAATCTGTGCTGCCCGCAGCCCTATCCAAGCATCTCCTGGGCTCTGGCCGTGGGAGGAGCTCTCTCCCAAAGCCAGCACTGTGGTGGGTTTGGGGGGTCTGGGCTTGAGGCATCGTCCTTCTCCTCCTCCCTCCATTGGTGTCACAATGTAAAGATTTCAGTTTAGGCAAACCAGTGGCTGCACAAAAGCAATCCTGCTGTTTGGGCAGGCTGTGCTGCGGGAAGAGCGCCTGTCCATGATAGGGGCACCTTTTATAGGGAGATAACTGCTTGGTGTATAATAATATATAATTAGCAAGGATTATCCTGTAATCTAGTCTAATTGACAGGGACCATAAATGTTGCCAGCAGAAGAATTTAGAGCAGTGCTAATTGCAGTATAACCCTGGCATGCCCTTCCGCTGGTGTCATCCCTCAGGATGCCTGAGCTCCTCTGTGCCTCAGTTTCCCCTGAATCCGGGTGCTGGGTGTTCAGGAGCCACCTGGCTGGGTCTTCACAGCTCCTTTTTGGTTCTATAAGCCAAGCATTGGGTTTGCCACCCTGGCAGTACTGCAGGGGAAAGTTGGTGCAACACTGGGGCTGTGGTTCTGCAGCCCCCAGAAGCAGCTGGGGCCCTGGGGGTTGTGAGAGAGCATCTGGGGCTGCTCCTTGTCTCAGCATCTCTTCTTCCAGGGCCAGCTCAGCAAAGCATTCAGATCACAGAGAGAGAGATCTAAAAGTTTGGGTTCTTTGTGGAGAAACCTTTGAAGAGCCTCTTAAAAGACAAGCAAGGCTGAGGCACTGCACTCTCTTTTTCAGGAAGGAAGGGAAGGGTCTCACCTGTTCCCTTCTTCTTTCGCCCCAGCAATTTGCAGCACTGTGAAGCTTTCCTTCACTGCTGCCTCCCAAACCTGTGGGTTTGCTCTTCAGAAGTCCTTAAACCATTCCCCTGTTGTCTGTGCTTCCTGCTTGCTGCAGCTCCCCAGCCCAGCCCTTGGGGAGCTCTCCCAATTCCCCCGCTCAGTGAATCTTCATCCCACGTGTCCCTGCAGCTTTAACATCACCCTGCAAGAGCTGGACCCAGAGCTCTGCGCTTGGGTCCCTTGGAAAAATTGCTGTGAAAGTATTAGCCATAAAATAGACCAAATTTATTCGAGTTTACTGGTGTGCAGTAACTCTGCACTCCTGGAGTTAATTCCCAAAAGAGAAATACTCAGCATGGACTGAGAATGAGGCCAAAAAATATCTTCTCTGCAACGTGTGCTTCAAAGAGCTGAAAGGCATCCAAAGTAGTTGGAACAACAACTGCTTCTCCCTCAAGTGTGTTCAGAAAAGAAAGGTGTCAGGGGCCAAGAGAGATGTAGATAAAGTCACCCAGAAGAGTTGGCCATGTAGAGCCCTGTTCATGTCTATGTGACCTTGTTTTCAAATTTTACAGCACTACTACGGATAGCATCTGGTAAGCATCCACATCTCTTTCCTCTATGTGGCAGGTATTGGCATTGCAGCTATGGAAACAAAACCTAAGACACTCATTGATCCTGAACTCCTTTTGTGACAGTCCAAGCTGGGTGAATTCAATTACAGCCTGAAGCTAAGTGGGAAATGGATCTGATTACTTGTAAGAAATTGAAGGTTTTCACATCTCTTGCTCCAGACTGGTCATAAAGTGTCAGGTCTTTACTGATGCACTGTCCTCAGTCACCACTCACATCTGCCAGGTTCTGTCTCCAGCACACCTACCCATGCTTTGGATGTCGTAGTGTCCAAAGGAGTATTTAGCAGACCCACTTACTGACACCCAGCCCTGTTTTAAGATGAAGATCTGAATACTGCATCACTTTCACACCACGTTATTTGTTCTTAAGGGCCTCCCCTGAGGTCAGTGTTGACCACGACTGATCAAAGCACACCTCCTTACGCTGCATTACCCTTCAGTTCCCATGCCTGTGAACAAGCAGGTTTCACTCATCCCAGCACTTGACTCTTTCAACCCCGTTAACTCAGAAAATGGATTGTGACCAGTGCTTTGTACATGCACAGAGAACAGAGAGCACTTTATTCTCCACCACTAGAGAAAGACTGTGCCTGTCACACAGCCTTAATAACAGCATACAGAGAGCAAGATGACTTGTGGCACTAAAGAAACCAGAATACGAAAGGCAAGGTTTCCAGGTTTTAATAACTAGCAGCAATGCAAACAATAGTTTGTTACTTAAATCTATTTACACCATCATTCTGAAACATGCTCTTTACAGAGAAAAAAAGCCTGGATGTGGAATGTTTTCCTCACAACATAATTGTATCTTAAAAATTCATTTCAAGGTGGGGTTTATTTTTTAACGTTACACTAAGAATAAGCACCACATTTCAATCATGAGTGAGGTCTGGAAGTCAGAACGAGCTGCTCATTAAGCAGAGGTATTAAATAGCACCTTTACCCCAGGGCATTTCAGTTATCACCCCAGGGTTTCAGAAAATGCCCACCACTGCAGGGTGACTGAGCCTATGGAAGGATGGATAGAAAACAGAATCACAGAATGGCCTGGGTTGAAAGACCACAGTGATCGTCTAGCTTCAACCCCCCTGCTATGTGCAGGGTCACCAACCACCAGACCAGGCTGCCCACAGTCACATCCAGCCTGGCCTTGGATGCTTCCAGGGATGGGGCATCCACAACAAAATCATCAAAACTCGTTTTGTATCCCACTGTGGATGCAGGGGAAATCACCTGGCTTGGCTAAACAGGGCTCAGCCACAGCAGACTTGGCTGATTTAGGATCAATGAGGGTTTGCAGTTATCCATTAGGAACCTCCTCCCATGAAGCAATCGCCCCGATTTTCCACTATTTCTCACCAGCACAGAGATGGTGCTTTATGCCATTCAGCTAATTACACCTGAAGATCCACGTCAGAGATGGAGCTGAACTGAGGTATGACAAACTGACAACAGAAAGAGGTGAGTGAACAGGGGCGGCTTTAGACCAGGAAAATACACAGCAGAGCAGAAGAAACTTTTTTGTGCAGCAACCCCACGCAGATTTAAAGCACTGCTTTCATCACTAGAAGTTCCTGTCCTCAGCCAAGTGAGTCACACTGTCAGCACTTCGGCAATCCCCTTGTGACAGAAAGGGCTCCCAGTTCCGCAGAGACGCAGGCACATGAAGTTCTCGCTCGGCACTGAGCACGACACCTCACTTCTTATGGCTCTGCACAAACGCGGGGACGGTGAGCGCGCCAGCCTTGACTTCTGCTCTGGTTTCAGGTTTGTGCTTTAATGAGAAGACAAGAGCTCGCACCATTCTGCGATACGGCGCGCTAATGAGACGTGAAGAGAGATGAAAAGCTTCTCGCTCAATATTTTCAGCCAGTGGGTGATCAATCTGAAAAACAGCAAAGTATAAAATTAGATCTTTACATTTAATAAGGAGACCAACTGATTGAAATTGGAGTTTGGTGCTTTTCGGTGTTTCTTCATTAATCAGCGTAGATTCAAGGAAATCTACTTCTCATCACAAGTGCAACAGGAAGAACAATTTAATTCTACCCTAGCAATTAAGGAGCAAGGCAGCATGGTCAGTAGCAGGGAACATATTCACACGTCCAGCTGGGCGGCAGTGCTTTGCCATCACGACAGGAAACTAATCTGCAACTCGCCTTGGGTTCCAAGTGGAACCACAATTAGAGGCTATGATGTGCTCTGTGTGTTGTGCTGTCTCTGTGAAGCTCACTTTTTGATCCTGCTGATATAAGGCACCTCGGATGCTATTTTAAACTCAGTTCCAGTAGCAACTATAAGACATGCCAAACACTTGGCAACTCTGCTTGGTGCTATAAAGGGAGATGCAGGCTCTGCGTGTGTAAAAGGAGGTATAATTAAGAATGCAGAAAGGGATTTACTAAATGTTAATTACGTAGTTATTGCTTCAACATGTGCCAAAACCTGTAATTTAGAAGAGCTTAGGAAAAAAAAAAACAGCCTGCCCATCAAGAAGTGGTTTTAATTTCACTTCTGCTTTTTGTGACAGGGAATCTCCCATGCTGCTCATACAGGAGATTCCAGTGTGTCAACCAATACTCCTCCAAGTCCTTTGCTCACCACTTTCACTCTCTTTTTGCTACCCAAAACTAAATTACCCCTCCGCTGGAAAGCACTTGGAGCCCTATTGTATCCATTCAGCCCCATTCTCCCCTTCTAATCAGCTTGCTTTCCACTTGCTTAACCTCTGTGGCTCCCCTACCTCTAAAAATTGTCCATCCTCCAGATACAAGCTCTACTTGTACATGCAATGGCAGCTGCAAGCCACAAGGGTAGATTTCCTTGCCATACATTTAGGTAAGTCCTCTTCAGAATTAATTCTGCCTTGTCCTACCTTACCCAGTACCCTCTATTTGGGTGGCTTTGTAGCCTTCATGTCTCCTAGGCTCGAAATTGACCGCCAGCCTTATTGCTGTGCTTGACCCCACAGGGAGCTCCTCACATAATCATCCCAAAGCACCCTCACACTAAATGATCTTTTTGCTCTGCCCCAGCCCAGATGGATGAGAAGTTGGAGAGGTTGTTCTCATAGCTGGCAAACACATAGCTGTGAAATTCTTGAGTGCTTATCACTTTTCTTGCTGTTTAAAGGACAACTAATGAATAAATTAAAGAGATAACTATTACAGTGTTTCATAGACCAAGCAAGCAAGTTGTTCAGCCTCACAGCAAAACTCTGTTCATTTACTTAAAGACACCAGAGGGATCTAGTAATTATTGCCATTTTACATACTGTCAAACTTGCCTCTATGTTTTTGCAATAGATTTCAATTTACAAATGTTTAATTACTTAAATATGAAATGCCCAAAGGTCCCAGTGTTGCTTTAACTGCTGACAACTAATAGTCAAAACTTTATGTTCTGCTAACTTCCTCCTTCTCTTATCCAACCCAACTACAGTACATACACAGCTACTCTATTGGCTGGTGATGTAAATGAGATCACATGTACAATGTACAATTAGCGTGTTTACTTGTTTAATAACAAAAAACCCCCACAAATCTACCTTTAACACAAAGCTACTGATAAATGGCGAGATACATCGCTGAAAACAGGAACTTTTGTCCCCACTCTGCTGCTAGGACCAGTTTTAGGGTAAGCCAACGAAGGCTCATCTAACCTGTTCCTATGAGCGGCTACTCTTTGAGGTGGAGATGAACACTACCTCTAGATCCAGGGCTTCACAAAGCAGCTTCCGTGCGTTCTTTCTGAAAGACTCAGTCTTGGGATCACTCTTGACTTCTATTGAAGGCCTATTTGAGTGGTGTTTGATGAAAGTTCTCCATTCCATGTAAACATCTTTGGCAAGGCTGGCCACATCATGATCGGAATGTTTGCGCATCCTGTTCACAGTGTGACCTGAAAAAAAGGCAGCAAGTCACACAGTTTTGGTAAGTGGACAAAACATACACTGGTGCTGGGCAGCCAGACACATCTTTAATTCAGGCAGTGTCAGAGTATTGGCACAAATGTAAGCATAAAATTACTCAGAATAAAGCCTGAACTTCACACTCCTGGACTCCTGCAGGGATTTTGCTTGAGAAATTAGCAAGGAATGAAGCTAAACACTTGAAAATTATTTTCTCAAGTACGGAGACATACTGGGTCTAGTGAAAGCTTGTATAATTGGCCTAGATCTACTTTTTCTTTTTTTTTTTTTTAACTGGAAACCCTTTAGAGGAGGACGCAGAGCTCCCGCCCTGCACGCGGACCTGCTGAGCGAACAGATTCCTTTGGGAGCGCACCCAGCGCGCCGCTCCCCGCCCGGCAGCACCGTTGGCCACCAGGTGGCGCTGTGCGGCTTCTGCGACTGCGGCAGCCGGAGGCGCTGGGCACGGGGCAGAAGCGCGGTACCTATTTTTGTGGACAGTAACACTTCCTTGGAAGGGATTTTCTTCTTCAGTTCCCCCAAAGCTTCCATCAGGTTTTCTTTAGGCTGCCCGGGGAGCTCGAGCATCGCCTTCCAGCGCTTTATGTCTTCCACCACGACCACCCTCTGGAAAAAAGCCAATGGAAATACTCTTATGAACGAGGCTTCCCCGCAGCTAACGGGGCCGCTACCGACGCGCCGTAGGCTACGTGAGCCGGCGCGCACAGCACGGGGACTCGCCTTCAGGGACTCGAGCGTGGCCTGCCGGTAGGCGCGGGGCTCCGATCGGACCCGGCGGGGGCTCTGCGGTGAGCGGGCCCGGCGCACCACGAACCGCTCCATCCTCCCGCCGGAAGCCGCCACCCCGCCCCGCCCTGCGCGCTGCGTAGTTCCCGCCGCCGGGTACGGCCGGTGGGGCCCGTCAGGCGGCGCGGACTACAGCTCCCGGCAGGCACCGCGCGGAGGAGAGCTGCGATCTCGCGGGATCATCTCGCGAGAGGCTACCGGCGGCCGGTCCCATCAGAGCAGGAAGATGGCGGCGCGGCGGGCCGGTCTGCTCTGCCTGCCTGCGGCCCTGCTGCTGCTGTGGGCGGGAGGCCGCGCTCGGGCTGCAGGAGTCGTGCCCGCCAGCTCTTCCGAGGCCTTTGACTCCGTGTTGGGCAACACGGCTTCCTGCCACCGCGCCTGCCAGCTGACCTACTCCCTGCACACCTATCCCAAGGTACGGCTGAGCCCCGCCTCGCAGCTCGGCCCCGCGCCCCTCTCCTTCCTCCCGGCCCGCCTGACGTTGTCACCTCCTGAAGCACGGAGCGCGGTGCTTCGTACAGAGACGTGTTTCTTCTTGGAACTGGCTGTTAGGCTGTGGCAAATACAGCTTTCAAAGAGTATTTACGTTTTAGTGGTGGCAGTTCCGTGGGGTTGGGGGTTGCTTCTCCTTTCCTCCTATTCCTGAAGAGGCAGCTGTTATTTGGGTTGGGACTCTCCGTGTTTTGGGGACTAACGCTGTGCTGTGTCCATAGCCAAGGGGCCTGGGCCAAGACGCGACATGGTGCTCGAACTGTGGGGGATGAAGCATCAAAGATGGCAAGCGAGTGGCCTGACAGAGCTGCCAGTGATGTTTAGATTCACTTGCATAGAAAATGTCCATCTCAGGATAGTCAAATAATATCTAACAGGGATATAATTACATATTCAGGAGTTTGCTATTGGTTCAACGGTTTGCACAGCTCAGAATTTAAATGTAACATTTGCTGCCCAGAAGGGTTGTGGATGCCCCATCTCTGGAGGTGTTCAAGGGGAGGATGGATGAGGCCCTAGGCAGCCTGGTCTGGTATTAAATGGGGAGGCTGGTGGCCCTGCCTGTGGCAGCAGGGTTGGAGCTTCGTGATCCTTGAGGTTCCTTCCAACCTGGGCCATTCTGTGTGATTCTGTTGTTTTTTTTTTTTTTCTTTCACTAGGAACGTATTTCATTGCTAACTGCAGCTGTATAGCAGCTTGAACTCCGAATGATGGGAGTTCTCTTGTCCCTGAGATTGCCAGGGCAGCAGGCAAATGGAAGGAAGTGGTGCTAATATGAGGTAGCAGGGCTTTGTCTGCTTTCATATGAAATTAAAATTGGTGCTTGCGGTGCAGCACCTGATTCTGGTATCTCTACAGGGAGGTAATGGGGAGCTGTGTGGAACACAGGTAAAATTAGATCTGGATGTGTGATGTGTTTTGGTGCCTATGTGTGATGATAGTGAGGAGAAAGACCTGAACCTGGGAAATTGAGGCTAAACGTTCTCCTAAAATAGGAGAAAGTCCATACTGTGCTGGCACTTCAGGTAAAGCTGATGCTTCTGTGATTTTTAATCTGCCTGTGAACTTGTTTTGTGTTGCTGGGAATGTTGAATAATACAACCACCTGTTTTGTCACAGTTTGTTTGATTTCTCACAAAACCACCAGGTGAACGGAAGGAAATTGTTTTAGTTGGAGAGTAAGTTGATTTTTTACTAAGGCTTCTGTGGAAGGATGCCACAGAAATCTGTTTGCTACAGCCACTTCTGTGTGATATTAACAGACAGCACATATTTTCTGTAACAGCGTAACTGTTTTAGCCATTCTGTCTGTGTTAAGTGTTAAGTTTTATCTGTGTTTTCAGCTTAGCTGCTTTTAAAGCATGTGAACTTGTGCTCTCAAACAATGACAGTGCACTTACAGTAGATTGTACAGTAAGGTGTGGTGTATTTGTTTTTGGTGCAGTTAATTTAGAGTCTGTTTTCCCCCTGTGAAGAAAGTGGCTGCCATCACATTGGTGGCCGTGTAGTTACCAGGCTTGGTGGATCTGATTGACTTAAAGGAGGCTGGCTGTAACTCTGCAACATGGAGACCAGCATATGTGGAAAGTGCACCTCCACCCCTCTGTGCTGTGGTCAGAAGAAATACTGGGTTATGGGTGTATAGTGTATCATCTGTGTTGTAGCAGCACTGAGAAAGCACCATTCTGCAGTGCTATAAACATGTGGTTTTGTGGAACTAGTTGGGCAGGCAAACGATTGGCAGTGGTATTGCTAAAGAAATTAATCAGAAATTAATCATTTATTTTGGCGATTCTGCTGGAGTTCTAATTAGAGGCTGGTGGGTACGTTGTAACACAGTGTAAAAAACAAACGGCAAAAAAACACAACAAAGTCTGTTTTGATCTTCACCCACTGGGTTCTGTTGAAGTTCTGAAGTGGATGCCGGTGTACTCGTTCTGTGGTTAATGTCAGTTAATCTTTTGCAATGTTACCTCTTATTTTTAAGGCCTGTGCTTTTTCAGCAGTGCAGCGAGGCTTTGCTGTGACTTGTAGGAACAGAATTGCAGAACGGAATTTGCTGTTCCAGGTCTGGCTTACCCCAGGACTGAGAGCTCTGTCTGAGATGGATCACAGTGTTACAGAGCTGTAGCTGTGTTTTATTCCAGATGATCCAGACTGTCGTGTTTCTCTGACTTCTAGGTCTGGTGGAGGGAAGGATTACGGTGCTCTGCTGGGTGCCTTTTTGTAGCACTTCTGAAAAAAAAGTTGTGGGGTTTTGGTTTCCTTTTTTTTTTTGGTCTATTTATTCTTGAATGGAGAAATGAATGTAAGTCTTCTCTTGTGCCTCCCCAGGAAGAGGAACTGTATGCGTGCCAGCGAGGCTGCAGACTGTTTTCCATTTGTCAGTTTGTGGATGATGGCATCGATCTGAATCGAACCAAACTGGAATGTGATTCTGGTAAGAATTCAGAACTCCTTTAACATCCCTTAATGTGGAGATGCAGGCAGGGAACGGCAGCAGCATCTGAAGGATGTTGTTAAAATGGTGGGATTATTTCAATTGCTTCCATGCAACTTCAGGCTCATTTATAGAAGCGAATTGTTCAGATGAAGAACAACTATCACAATGTACATCTGCCTTGTAACTTGTGGTCTAAGCTAAACTCTCAGCACAGCAATAATTACGTTTTGTTTGAAATAGGGATCTAAATACTTATGACTAATTGTCTCAGATCTGTGTTAGAGGGATAATCTCATAGTGAAGGTGAAATATATAGATGCTGTAGCCAATTACCACAGTTTCTGCAGTTGTACAGAACTTCTATGTAATAATACTGAGGTGGCTGCTTAACAGTTTTGTTCAGAGATGAAGTGGGATGTAACCAGCCAAAGCAGGAAAATCAGCAGAGTAGCTCCCTTCTGTTTCTGAAATATAATGAGGACAACATCAACTCTCAGAGGAGGCTTTTGTCTTCTCAGTAATTCATAAAAGCAAGAGGGCTAGTGGTTAGCTTAGGGAGCTGCTGGAAGATACACAAGGAGAAAGCCTGAAATGCAAAGATGTTACAGCAATACAAAGCCATATTAAATGCTCTAGAAATGGGCTAGTGCTCTAGTCTGTCATACAGTGTGTACTGCTGTGATACAGCATGTCAGTTTAGTTGTCAAACCATACAAGAAAGTGTGCCACAAAAAGGGTGATGTAGCAGTAAGGCACACGTAGAGGTAATTGAACAGTTGCTTACTTTCTGATTTAACTCTCCTTTCTGAGGCTGTTGTCTTTTGCTGGCTTATGTTCTGTAATCTGTGGCACTGGTTGGTTCCCTGACTAGTTACTCAGGCAGGATGTACCTTGGCTGACTTGCTGAATTCTGTCTTCTGATGTCTCTGCATGTCTCCTAACACCAGCTTGGTGGCACTTTTGCTGTAGAATTGCTGTTCAGGTGCTGTGAGCCAAATACTCCAATGTTTAGCTGCTGATGCTGTGTGAATTGCCAGCTTTCCAGCCTCTCTGAAGGTGCATTTATTCCTGTAGGAAAACTGGGAGAGCTGCTGCACTCCGTGTTGCTGCTTAAGTGGAGGCTTTAGGTGGAGTGGAGCTGTAACATCATCCATCTCAGCTCTAGTATTTTGGGAAAGAGCTATGCCCATGTATTGTCCACCTATGAACGTGAACAGTTTAGATTTCTTGGTCTTCAGGGTTTCTAGCGAACAATTAATAGAAGATACATGTCAATAAAGAGTTGGCTTCATTTAATTCTTGTTCAAAATTAAATCATCAATGCTTTCAACACAGTTACTTACTGTGCTAGCAGGAAAATGTTCCTTAGGTTTTCCTAAGGAATACCATGATTTCCACTGTTAGCTCTGAGAGGTTCAGTACATCTGTGGCCTCTCTATTTGTTTAGTATTCCAGCTTTGTTCTCTAGGATAAAGTAGTAAAAATGTTTTACGTGATCTGTAGAGGAAAAAATGCAGTGGCAGTAGGAGAATCAGTGAAAACTTGCAACCTTGAGTTTGCCCAGAACATTTCTGATCAGTTGCTCTGACAGCATTCAGATTTAAAATATGTGATTTGTGTGAGCTCCAATTCCTTAACCTTCGTTAGACCTGGCACCAAATGCTAACCTTGGAATGATATTCGTGTCTTTCCCTACAAATGGGATTGTCAATCTTTTAACTGCTGCTTTGTTTCTGATCCAACTTATGTTGAAAATGTTTTCTTAACTAAAATGCAGAATTTATCTTCTCATTTTGGGAACTTTTCTTGCAGCCTGTACTGAGGCGTACTCCCAGTCTGATGAACAATATGCTTGCCATCTTGGATGCCAGAACCAATTGCCATTTGCTGAGTTAAGACAAGAGCAAGTAAGTACATGACATGTTTTTCAAATACCACCTACTTGTTTTCTGCTCAGCACGTCTTCTCTTCTTTAAAATTCTTCAAATGAAATCTTTTTAAGAACTGAAATATAGACATGGGGAAATGAGTGAGCAAGAACATAAGTTCTACCCTCTCCATATGAAAACAAATTGAAAGCCAGTTAATGTTGTATTTGCAGTTAATGTCCCTGATGCCAAGAATTCATCTCCTCTTTCCTCTGACGCTGGTGAGATCCTTCTGGAGTGATGTGATGGATTCAGCTCAGAGCTTCATAACATCCTCATGGACGTTCTACCTTCAAGCAGATGATGGCAAAATTGTCATATTCCAGGTGCCTGCCTTTTTGTTGAGGTGTTGTGGGTGCTGAACACTTATCTGTGCTCCTTCCAGTCTCAGAAAATGGTCGTGGGTCGCTGTCAGAAGTGTTGAGTTTTTGGTAGCATTTTGCTGCATTTAGTGCCATTACAGGGGTAATAAATGAATAAAATTATGTGAATGGAGCATGTCTTATGATCAGCTTCCCTATTAATTCTGAAAATGTGGACGATCAAGATTAGTGGAAGCTTGCTAACAGGATCTCTTAATCCTTGTTTTGTTTTAGTCGAGGCCAGAAGTGCAGTATGTTCCACAGCTTGATCAGGAGACTGAAGGTACAAGAGGATCCTTGTCCCTGAGTAAAACAGCTTGTAAGTTTTTCTTTCTGGTTTGGAGGAGCATGCAAGGAAAACAAACAAACAAACAGAAAAAACAACAGAGCCAAAGTTGCAGGTGATATATGAAAGCAAGTTTTTAGAAAGCTGAAGTGTAATTGGTTGCAATGGGTATTAGCAAGGTGTGTGGTGGTAGCAAGCTCTCCTGGAAATAGAAGCATGCAAGCTAGGGCCACTGTGAGAGATTTTTTTTCATGCTTTCTGTGGACAAACTGGATAAAGTTTGGGTTTTCTACCTTTACTGCTTTTCTGACAGCTATTTCTGCTGTTCAATTCCAGCAGACCCACAGCCAGGAAGCTCGCAGACGTACCGAGGACTATTTGAAGAGCAAGGCAATGAGAGCTTTTTCAAGTGTCTTTCCATGTATGTATGTCAGTACCTGGAACAGGGCACGGTGGTGTTTCCTACGTGTGTGGTGGCCCTGTGGGAAGGAATCAGTGTTACGAGTCCTTTAGGTTCAGATAGAAAAGCAGCCAAGTTTCTGTATCTGACCATTTGCTATTGCTGCGTTCCCTGCTTGCCCTGTGTTATCTATGGGCTGTCCTGCCAACTTTCATTCTCTCTCCCATTTTAGTTAACCATGATACTGATAATTTCCTACGGTTATTTTTTATGTGGAACATGATGTTTGTACTCGTTTTTTGAGTATATTCAGCAAACTGTTCCATCAGTTCTGTGTTTTGCCTGTTCTTTAGCTCTAGATATGTTTCAGGACATAACACTTGTATTTTTAAATGCAAAAGGCAATGTTGTGTCTCGTGTCTATCCTGGAAATGCCCAGTATATATTAAAGTTTTGCTGCATATCAGCATCTTGCCTCTTTCTTCTCTCAGTCACTGATGACTGTTTCCTTAAAAGCTTAGATGTGGTGGATCAGTGAACTGCACCTTAAGTGCATAACAAAAATCTGTTCTTACTGTCTTAAGTGGGAGGAAGTTCAGGGCCCCAAACCAGGATCCAGCAGTCTTTTAGTATCTTTCAAGTTAGATACTAAGTGTTAGATGCTATGTTATATACACAGGTGTCAGAATTAGGCTGTGCAGCTGGGGGAGAGACTAGTGAAGGAGCATGAAATACAGTCAAAATTGGGCACAACCTTTTATAGACCCGTTATTTTGTATTCTGGTATATGAAATCTAGTAACATTCGTTTCATTTCAGAAATTCCAGTTGGATTTTAACCACTACACTTGTCCTGTCGGTGCTGGTGCTGCTCTGGATTTGTTGTGCAACTGTAGCTACAGCTGTAGAGCAGTATGTTCCATCTGAGGTAACTCTATTATGTTACAGCTTTCTACAGAATAATAAGCATCGTGGGGGGTCAATTAGAGTTTTTTACTTTGCAGATGTGGTTAGCAAACAAATTGTTGTTTGAATGATTTTCTAGCTGAACGTCTGCCTGTCCCTGCGGCTGATAGGTGCTCTGAGCCTTGCTCAGTAAGCACAGATGCTGTCTTCTGGCTTATAGCCCTGCCTTCTTAGCAACCTCTGGGTTACTCTTCACAAATGGAGGTTGCTTCTGGTTTCCCTGAGAATTGGATGGGGCAGGTGGCAACTAGTATGGATTTAATTCAGGAGCATCAGTGGTGAGAAGAGAAGTGACAGCGTGTTGTTGGTGACTGCAGAAAGTCTGTATGAAGGGGAACCAACTGAACTAGCATTCCTACAGCCCAAAGAGAGCAAAGCTTGCAGTGTTTGCAAGCTAAAGAGTTTGGTACACAAGCACTGCATGTACTGTTTCTTTCCTCTGGCATTTATTTGGACTTAAATCTAGTCTCAGCCATGAATTTCAGATGTTGCAGAAAGTGTGAGTTAGCTTGCATTGAAGAGCTGCAGCTATGAAAGAGGGTAGTTGTGTAACAAAATGCAATTGATTCATATATGAAGAGTCTTTATCTTAAAGTAGTTCATTTAAATATTTCAGAAACTGAGCATCTATGGAGATCTGGAATACATGAATGAACAAAAACTGAACAGATATCCATCCTCTGCACTTGTTGTGGTTAGATGCAAGACTGAGGAACATGAAGAAGCAGGACCTCTTCCTACAAAAGTTAATCTGGCTCAATCAGCAATTTAAATAAGCCTCCATTGGATTGAATAGACTAATTCTAACTGTGCTAGCAACTCCTGATTGTTTGTGGTGGTTCTTCAGATAAGAAGCTTAGCAGCAAGTCTTTAAATGCAGATAAAATTACAGAATCAACAGATGTCATGGTTTTTTTTTCCCCTCTAGTAGTGAAGATTCAGACACCTTGAATTTGTTTCCAGACATAATCACTTTCCACTGGTGTTTGCTCTGTGTCTTTTTGCTTACAGAAGCTGTAAGCACGCTTTCCATGTTTCTGCCATGACACTTTCAAACTTATTTGTGTATTCTAGGATATACTGTGTACATTCAAGAGTTAGCTCTGTAAAGATATAAGAAATTTTAAGTAGGCAGGAGATGCCTTTTTAGTGTTGCACTTTCTGTTGTAGTTAAGAGAAAATATTATAAAATTATCTGCTGTTCTTTTTTTGGGGGGTGGGGGGTACCTGTGAATGTTCATGCGCAAACAGCCCTTTCTCCAAGAACAGAAATCTATTTTTTCTACCGTGTGGCAATATCCAGGATGGAAAGCATTTGTGAAGTACTGTAGGCTAGAACTCAGTTTGTGGAAGGTGGAAGATGTGTTAAAAACATGTGGGCATATGCTTTCACAGACAGAACATTACATGGTTAATTAAATGTCAGACTGTAGCCTTTACATCTCAGATTGCTTGTAAAATTAGAGCCTGTGTTTTCCGAAGGAATTCTACTTTCTGTTCTTGATCAACTGTTCTAGTCTTGTAACTTCATTTACAGAAACAAGGTGATTCCTGAGAAATGAGGACAGGTGAATAAAAACGACTGTATAGGAATTACTGACTGTACAGCCTTTAGCTGTGGTTCGTTATTGCTTTGCTCCATCTGAAAGGCTGGCATTCCTCCCGTTGGCAATGTGAGCTGATTTTGCTGTGTGTGATTCACTAATACAACACCTAACAGTGTCCTTCACATTTCTAATGTATTTTGTTGCCATTCTTTTCTTTGAGGATTTGGCTATAGCAGATGTATGATTTATTTTAAGGTCTCTTTGTAAGCATTTGATAGAATGCATGACGCCCAGCTCATCAGCATGGTTTGTTGGTTGTACCAACTCTGGTGAAAGTTTAAAAACAAGCAAACAAACAGCTGTCTTCCAGTTTTGAGTTCTGGTGAAAATCTGAGATTCTGGGGAGTGCAGTCCATCGTTCCCTTTCTGTTAGATCTGGTTCAGTAGCCATGGCTGATGTGGCTGCTGGTTGTGTGAGCTGCAGGTAATGATCCGTGCAGGAACGTGGTGGTTGCCTATACAGTGCTGCTGGAAGTTGTGTCTTAGGTGCACTGAAGCAAATTTTCTGTCAGTGAATTATAAGAGTATGCAGAGGTTTGTTTTAAACAGGCACATATGGGTGTACAGTAACTGTAATATGAAGTCTTAACTTAGTAGTACCTCTGGATGTTAAATTCTTCAGTGAGCAACACTGCAGCCCTGAAAACTGAGTGTGGGCAGCCATGGACGTGTACCTTTCTTTGTGTGTTGGTGGCATTACTATAAGGCCTCAAACCCTCCTGTTCTGAAAACCATGTGTGTGTTCAGAATGCTGTTCCACGGCGTAACAGCAATGGGAAATCCCTGCTGTAGTGACTGGGCTGAGGCACACAGCCTCAGAATGCAGCCCTGTGTCAGTACTGAGTGCCAGCGTTCTGCTGCCGGTGGGATCAGGTGTGATGTGTGCAAATGGCTGTTTAACAACTTGTAAGCATGGGCTTGGCAATTGTAGCCCGTGTTCTCAGCAATACTTTGTTCTGGAAAGCCTTTAGCAATCCCTTTAATTCTTGTAATTGAGTAAGTGACATATAGATGTGTTGGAGTCTGTTAAAATATTTGAACTTACTGTTGCATGTAGTTGCAGAGGGAGTGTTATGGCTTCACTAATCCATGGCTATTTCTGTGTTTTAAATATGTACATTACAGCCTCTGTTACCTTGATGATTTCTTCTCATAATCGTGAAACTTTCCCTCCTGTTCCAAAATGTCTGACTTTATTGCTTACATTCCTAGGTTTGAATTAAACAAACTCTGCTTTCATTTGGCATTGTGTCTGCCTACAGGTCCACAACAAAGGGAGAAAACTCAACAAATAGATCAAATAAAAGTTCTGTGTGTTTTGTCTTTTGTTGGCTGTTTAATGGCATTTCAGTAGTGTGCACAGTGTCACCCATGATTCAGTAATGTGCTGTTAGGTACAGGAAGCAATGCCTGTACAGTGACATTTAGCTTCGCAGCTTGCCAAGTGCACCAGGTCTAAAGACATTGTTAAGAGGACTTGTAAGCTCGTGTCAAAGCATATTCCTTTAGTATTATTGGATACTACCATTAGGTTGCAGTAATGGAGCTGTTTCTCAAGATTTTGAATCTAAATGGAGTATTTAAGCTGTTTCAGTGTTGGACTTTGCAAAACAGCTTGTCCTATTTTTATTTTTTTTGTTTAACTTCCTAACGTCTTCGTTCTCAGAGGCTGCAATTTGGGTTTGATCTCTGCCCAAGACCACTATTTAAATGAAGGGCTTTAAGTGATTGAAATTGCAGGAGGAAAGCATTTTCTGTTCTCTTTAGGCATACATTCCATTGAACTTGCTTCAGCTCTTAAATTCAGTCATCTTGACATGAGCAAAGGCATCTATCTCAACGTGTGCAATTAATTGCTGCAAGAAACAGCTACGGTACGTTTTGGGGAGGGGGTTAGGTTTTGTGGTTTAGGTGATGGAATCAGCAATAGTCTTGCATCATGCATGGTATGTTCATCTTTGTTCCCCTGTCAGCCTCCCTGATCTTTGGCAAAGATCTTCAACTTCAGAAAGCCTTGCTTGTGTTCGTTACCGTGTTCTCGTTAAATTCTTGAACTCGTGGTCTGATGTGGTGTAACTGCTCTAAACCCAACTACCTGCTTGGTTACAGCTGAGCTTGATAACCTTCGTGTAGGAAATAGGTCATGGTGGGTGTCTGGTCTCACAGGCATTTCCCTCTGAAAGCTGATTTACTCCATGTCTTCAACATTTTCATTACAGATTGTTTTGTGGGGTGTGCATGGGAAGCCTGGTTGGTCTGGTTGTTACGTGTGACTCTAACCAAGCTCATTATCACCTAAAAAGCTATTTTAAGGCTTAAAATATTCATTCTATAGTGATGATTAGGAATTTGAACTTTCTCCATAGAGAGAAGCAGATCTGGAATTTGATAGCATTTTTAACCTTTTATCTAGTACTGTTCCATGGCGTGGGTGCCTAGAGTTGCAGACCTGGTGTACTCAGAATCCCCTCTGAACAGGACAGCTTCCTGGCACAGAGTTTAGCAGTGATACATTCCTGTGAGAAACTGGGACAAGTGAGCGTTGCCACGTTGGAGGAAGAGGTCTACAAGGTTGTGTTTGATTTTGGAAGTTCTCTAAGTGGGTGTGTATGGGGTTGGCAGGTGTTGTCAGGAAACATGTAATAACTCAGTCAGGAATAACTTGTGTGTTTGGGGATGCAGAAGGAAGTAGCAACAATTGTTGCTGTGTCAGGCATCATTTGTTGTTTTGAATCAGTTAATTTAGTGAGACTGTCTTGGTGCCAGCTTTTAGGTCATAACAGCTGCCAATTTCTCCCAAGTCATGGTAAAGTAGTTCTTTGAGTGCTTGGGCTGAGGATGGGGGAGGCATGTTGCTTCCAGGGTGGCAATAATTCAGAGTGCTTGAGTCTCCAATGCAGGAGCGAATTCTTCTGTCAGCAAGTGGGACATGAACCTATGCTATTTTGTCCTTGAAACTGCAAAGCCTATGGGTATATCCTGTCCTGCTCTTGCAGGAGCCTGGGGTTATGTTGCTACAACACTAGTGGGTTAGCCCTGGTTTGGGAAGGAGCTGGGGAAAGGTGTTTTGGGTGAGGGTGATCCGACTCCATTTCCTCAGGCTTTCAGTTCATTCTCTTCAGTACCTGGCTGGCATTGAGTGCAAGCTGTGTCAGCTGGGTGGTGGGCATTCATCTTCCACATGGCAGGACAGCAGTGGGGCTGTCAGCATGGGAAGTTCCTGTTTGCCTCATACCCTGTCATGAAGCCAAGGTGAAGCTGGGAGGAGGGAGAAGCCAAAGAAGCCCTGCTTCCAACCAGAGAAGGGGCTCAGCCTGCCAGCCCTGTCCACCTGTCCACATGCCTGGGCAGCACAGTGCTTCTTGCTTCCCTCCCTCTGTTGCTTTTTGTGTCCTGGTAACGTTGCTTATGTTAGAGACCGTATATGTTGGTAACATGGCTGCATTTTAGGGTGCAGAAAGCTTCCTGTGGTCCTCTGAGCTGCTCTGAAGGCTGTAGCTCCAGGAGGAATGAACAAAACTCACCCCCAGGTACGGTCCTCTTCATGAAAATGTTGTGTTCTCTAAAATTCATGTGTTCTTGATAATGTTGTTTGTCTGATCTCTCTATCAGTGGCTTCTAAGTTTTCCAGTCCTGTCTACTTCACCTAATTTGATATGAAAGGGTATTGGTACAGCTTTACTGGCATCAAGTGCTGGACTTGCCTCAGTGTTTGTTGTGCAAATGGGTTACTGAAATCTGAAAAGCAATCTGATTGCTCTGTGAACCAAATGCAGGCTGTGTTTCCACTGAGCCAACTTTTGTTTGTATGTAAAATATGTATATCAGTACTTACCCGTGTCCATTCCTGGATGAGATGGTACCAGAACCAGAAAAGCAACCACGGCGTGCTCACGTGCTACGTCTGGAAATGGTGTTTTATTCTTTCACTTCTAGAGAAATGGTGATGTAACTACTTTTGATTCAGCCAAGTCCTCTGAAGAACAAGGTAACAAAATGCCAAGCTTAACATTTTCGTTATTGAATTCTAAATCAGTGGAGCCTATCTCTGTAATGTAAAATGCAGGAAGTATTTATGGTGTGTTGAGACTGTTGTGTTTTTTCTTTTCCCCAGCCCTCTGTAGTGAAACATCCTGACTAAAATTAATAGACTAAAGATGCTTTTTGCTGGCCTGGAGGTGGCAGACTTATGGTATAGCATCGTGATATGTATTCTTACCTTTTACAAAAGAGGCTCATTATGGAATTTCTACGGGCTTTCTATATGTTTTAATAGCTAGGCTTCAGCAAATTTTATTTAAGAAGAAAGTGAGATCACATGCAGTTGATAATAAGTCTGCAGATTGGCTTGCGACAGCATTTCCTCACTGCCATTAATTTACACTCGTGCCTATTTGCAGCCATTCTGCCTACTGGTCAAAGGTATTGTCCTGTGAACTGCAGCATGTCTGTGTCTACCACTTGCCTTTTAAGCTGCAGTGTTCTGCCTTTGATTCGTACTTGTGTTTGATGTGGGGGATGGTTACTGCTTCTTTGAATCCCTTTGCAGTTGAGCAAATGGTGTGTCTTACACTCGTACAACACATAGCAATTAAGTACATGAGGTACAGCTAAGTAATCCTGGCTTTTAGATCAAAGCCTGTTGCCTCCCACCTTTGCTTCCCAACAGGCTGCTGCCGGCCATGCTGTGCCCACCTGTGCTGCCCACCGAGACGGGCCTGCGTTGTGCTGCTGCTCCTGGCTGCCATAGCAGCCATTGTGGGCCTGGCAATCGCACTGGGACTGCAGCTACGTACACCGGGTTGGTCCCCAAGAGTCATTATTAGCGCAGTGAGGGAGCCCTGTTGCTATGGGGGTTGTTCCCCATACCAGTGAACATGACAGTGTCAGAAGATAGTATTTCTTGCTTTCCTTTCAGTGAACCGCCCCTGTGTAGCCACCCATAACTGGACAGGCTTCTTGTGCAATGACAGAGTGACCTGCATCCCAGCCAGCCAGGTCTGTGATGGAACTGCCAACTGTAGAAATGGAGAGGATGAGCAGGAGAAACTCTGTGGTGAGCTGTTCTGTTCTGATCCTCCCATACTGGTCTTCCTATTGATCTCCAAAGATCTGCCTCACCTACGGGGCCATTCGTGAAGCACTTTGGTGCTGCCTGTCCCTGTTCCGACAGGTACATCTGTACCTGCAGGAGCTCAGCCTCTGCCCTTGCAGGTGACCTGCCCCGCAGCCTGCCGGCATACCTGGTTTTCCACTGTGGTAACCCTGAGCACTGGGTCTATGCTGACCAGAGGTGTAATGGGATGAACGACTGCGGAGACTGCTCCGATGAGATGGGGAGCTGTAAGTCTGCCTTTGGGCTGTGCTTAGTGAAAGATCTGCTGATAGCTTGAAGAGGTTTTGTGGGGTTGGTGCTCACTGGTGCTCCTGGAAAAGTCTGGAGGTTGGTGTCCTCTGAAACACAAAACAGAGACAAAACACGTGGGCTTCTTCACATCTGTGGCCAAAGGCTGGAGGCAGTTGAGAGGGGAGACACTCCATGCTTCAAAAGGCTTTTCCAGCCTAAATGGCACTATGATTCTGTGGCTGTGATGCTTAAGGCACATGGTGTAGTGGTGGGACTTATCGGGTTGACATGAATTGGTAATCTTTAAGGCCTTTTTCAACCTAAATGATTTTTTGATTATTTGTTCCCAGCCCCAAAAGTCATTCCATCTTTGTGACTTGCTGAGCACCAAGCAATTTCATCTCAATGTGGATCTGTAGACAGCACCAATTATTCAAAACTGATCTTTGGTCAGGAGATAAGTTTGTCTGTAAGACCGAGGGGGACTGAGTGTGCACCTCTGTGATTTAAATCCAGCTCCGCTCAAACTCGAGTAGCAGGTTTGCTCCTAAGTCACCCCTGAGATTTTGAACCTCAGACAGCACCTTTCTCTAGGGTGGCTTGCTAAACAAACAAATCACAGCTGGTCATTGCTCCCAGGATGCCATCTCTGCCACAGAGGTCATCGCAGTGTCTTTCTGGTCGATTCACAGACTCAGGGTCATCCCTGGTGGCTTCTCAGTAGCAGCTGTGGAGTTAAAAGGTGTAAGGGAGGAGGTGCCTGTGAGTGCAGCAGCATTTTTCTTCCTGGTTTCTTGTCCCCGCAGTGGCTGCCTGCCCTCCCTGCGGCCCAGCGTGGTGGAGCTGCAGCCCTGTTCACTACAAGTACTGCTCCTGTGTGCCCAGGGCACTGTGCAGCGATGGTGTGCAGCACTGCGTGAGCTGGTCGGATGAGTACCTCTGCAGGCCGTGAGGTCTGGGCACCAAGAAGTGTTTGACATGGCGAGGTGCTTCCTGCACTGTCACTTCCTGCTGTGCCTCCACCCTGGAAATTCTGGCACAAGCAGGCCCAGGTGAGCAGCTGCAAAAGGCCTGCAGCAGAGATGGGTGCTGTGCTGCTGGCATCCCGGTGCTGCAGGCCGGGCATCAGCTGTGGGACACCTCTGTGGGTTCTCCTGAGCACCTCTTGGGGCTCTGAGGGTGCAGAGTGGCAGCTTGGTGCTTAATGAGCAGCTGTTGGACTGAGATGTGTTGTAGAGCAGTTAGAAAGTGAAAAAGGAGGGAAACAAAGTCTGTTGCATCCTTGGAACTGCGAGCAGAGGAAAACCAAGAGCTGCTGCCAGGCCATGGGATGACATGGGATCTGCTCAGTTTGCTCCTCTGCTGGTGCTGCAGGACCAGACAGCTGCCTTCACAGCACCCACGAGATGTAGGTACAGATGTGTCATTGAAATGTAAGAAAGCTGTGGTCTTTCTCTCTTCTTTTGAAAACCTTGCCTGTGTCTGAAACATCAATCCCAGATCTAGTGTTCCAGGCCCCAAAAAACCACTGGGCATTATTCTTCCTGCGTGCCAGCTCATAGATCTTCAAAAATAAATCCTGGTTCACTCATTTCTTCTCTGTCCTGTGATCTGTAACTCGGCATCTCTCCATGACTTGTATAAATAGTGAATGTTTGTTCTAATTTGTAGCTGGGATACAGCCATAGCTCTGAAAGATCCTTTAAAAATAGCTGCACTGTGTTCTGACTCATGCTTTTACCTAGAATGAAACGGCAGAACTCAGCACAATGGTACTGTGGAGATGTTTAGAGCCATGTTTAATAACCTGTCCGTTTCCATGCCACGTAGGACGGCTGGCTTGCTTTCTCTGTGTTGGTACAACATCACTGCAGTTTGCTCAGTGCTGCAGCTCAAAGAGTGGTTGGAAGTATCTTAGGTAAATGTTTCTCACATTCAGGCTACCACCCTCTCAAAAAAAAAAAGAGATAGAGCTGTACATTTTTGCTAGAAAAATCACTGGCATCTAACATTGCAACGAGGCTGATTTGGGGTTGGTAAATTCTGGCTTCTTGTAGTCACTGTGGTTGGGAGGAGGATGCTGGTCAGGCTGGCCCACGTGGCGCTGCTGGATTCCCCAGTGCATGTTTGTCAGGTGGTGCAGCAGCTCCCCTCTTCGGTGGTGGATCTGTGCCTTGGAGCTCTAAAGTGAGATGCTGAGGACAGCAGTAAGTGTGCTTGAGTCATTCTTGGATAAAATGTGCACAAGGGTGTGTTGAAAAGGGGAAGTCTGTCAGTCAGCACGCAGAGCTAAGGAAAGGGCTAATTTTATCAGGGATGGAGAACACAAGCACACTGCTTTAAAACACCTCTTTTGAAAAGTGAGGCTATACTGTATTGTTTTCCTGATGCTCCTGTGACCTGACAGGCTCTCCATGCCAAGTCACAACGTGTCTATTTGGTGTGTCAGAGCCCCAGCTCCCAGCTGCTAGACTGAGGTGAGGCGGTACACGCAGTTCTGTGAGGTGGGCAGCTCTTCATGGTCACATTAGCAGATGGTAATTGTGGAAGGTCTAGCAAAGCAAAAATAATCCGTGCTGGCTGATGCACCAAACTGCAGCTGCAGGAGCAGCGCTGGGCCTGAGCGTCACAGCCTGTCGAGCTGTTCTGCTAAGTCACTGTTTGTGCTGTTATTTGCCTCAGATGAGGGCTGATGTCTTCAGTGGACGCTATAAATAGTTTTGAGTTTCTGGGAAAAAATGTAGGGCCTGAATGTAAGTATGCTTGTTTGTTTGTAGTCCTTCTTTGAAGAAACTTCAGCACTAATGGAGCAAAGTGAGAAAGGCTCTTCTCTCATCTCTCTGCACTCTCGAGGCAAAGTTCCCTTTCTTGGCATCTTTGCCATTTCCAATGATGCACTTCTTTTGTTGTCACTTACTCTGATAAAGGCTGTGTAACAGATCCTCTAACTAAGCACCAGTAGAGGAAACCTGTTGAAGTTCTCAGCCTTAAAGGACACAAAGAAGCTCTCAGGCTCAGTTCACAGCCCCTGTGTACTTTACTCAGTTTTGATTTGATTCCTGTGTGTTTCTGTGACAAACCTGTAGCGTTACAGCTCTACAGCTCTACTCCTGGCTTTGTGCACACTAATGCAAAATGATTCTGAGGATTAAAAGGAGGGATACAGGGGAGTTCTGTTTGGATTTCTGCAGTAACTACATAACCAAAGGGGGTTACTGTCTCTGCTTTGTTCCCTCCCCTGCGGCCTGCGCTTATCCTGTTTGCTTCCTCCCTTTGTCAGAGCTGTCAAGCACAGCTTCATGCTTACAGGCTGAGCTTTCTATACTACCAGCACTATTAAAGGCCCGCTGCACTTAACATGCATAGTGCACCTTTATTTCAGCTAGGTTGATTAGTCTTCTGCCCCTAAGGTAACAAGAGGGGTGAAGGAATTGGAGCAGCATTTTTGTGAACGTCTGTGTCAGAAAAATGAGTTAAGGATGACACTAAAAACTTTATTTGAAAAAAATTATGTATTGAAAATATACAGTAGAATCACCATTCTCTTCATTGACCCTGCCCCTTCCTCCCCAAGCATAGGTTAACCCACAAGCCTATCACAACAACCAGATGTAACAATACTGCTCTCCTTTGTTACTGCCTTTGGATGCATCTAAACTCTGTCATCAGCAAGAAAACAACAAACAAAAGATCCTGTTCTTTCTGACTCAGTAGGTATTTAACAAATCCCAGTCCTCCACAGTGAGGCACAGATGCTTCTGTTTAGAAGTCCTTTCTCTCTCTTGTTCTGCCAAAGCTCTCTTTTTATTGTTCTTTAATTCATGGCTGCCTGCAACATCCTTTTTCAAAGGTAAATGGCAATTTTGAACGTCTTCCTTATAAAACTGTAAGTTTCCAGATACTTTTGTTTCTGCTTCCACCAACTTACGTTTGACCACTTCCTCTATTCTGTGTGTCTTGCCATCTAGAGAGGGGGGAAAATAAAAGTTTAGATTTAGGGAAAATTAGGATTATGCTGTAAAATACACACTTATGTTGCAAATTATTCTGGCTAAGCCAACCTGGAATACTGACTGCTCATAGACAACGATTAAATGCTGTGGTCTCTATGCAGTTACGTACAGAAGCGCTGAGCTGCTGTTCTGGAACTCAAGTCTTCTTGTGGCTTCGTGGCCTCCATAACTGCCTGCTCCCACTGCAGAACTGTCTGAAATAAGATTTGAAGGAGTCGCTGTAATGTTCATAGAAATATCACCAAGAACTACTCTATCCCTTGCAATATTCTATTCAGTGATTTAATATCCCACAGGTATTAAGTTAGGACAATTTCCATGGAGTAAGATAGATTTAAAGCTCCATACCTGTTCTGCCCATCCCTCTGTTTTGCAGTTACTATGATCAAATTCTTTCAGAGGCACTTTTGATTGAACTAAGCCCATCTGCGTTTGGATCCGTTTAACAACAGCATTCACATCCTAGTGAATGAGGAAATAAAACAGTCAGAGGGGGGAGCATTTGATTGCACCTGTCCAATAAATTAAGCTCTCTCACCTTGAGGCCTGTCCCAGAAATGTCCAAACAGTTCAACTTCTTGAAACAAAGAAGGTATCCAATTCCCACATCTGTGATTCTAGGGTTACCTGTAAGGTTAGTTAGTTAAGTTGCAGTATGTGCAGAGTTATGGTCAGAACACCAAGAAGCTACTTGTTCAGAAACTAATATTTGAGCATTCTTGGCCTTTTTTTCTTGTTGTTTGGAAACTGAGTCAAATCCGGTATTTTCCCTCTAATAATCAAAAGACAGGTTTTACAACACTACTTAATGTAAATATCTTTAAGCATGTGAAGTGGCAAATGGCTGCACTTAGAGCTATGACCTCACGTGGAATGTTAGTGCTGAAACCTGGGGTTGGGTACTTGGCCTGTGGGAATTGCTAAATTATATGTATTCC
This sequence comes from Centrocercus urophasianus, assembly GCF_019232065.1. Taxonomy (NCBI): domain Eukaryota; kingdom Metazoa; phylum Chordata; class Aves; order Galliformes; family Phasianidae; genus Centrocercus; species Centrocercus urophasianus. The sequence goes on along the minus strand of NW_024884733.1, from coordinate 24,496,389 downwards.
ATCAATACTAAGTAGAAATTCTTCACCAAACAGGACACGTTTTGCTACTACTACCACACCACAAAGCACTTACAGGACAAGTCTAACACCAGAAGGTTCTGAAGTCCCTTTTTCAGTACTCGTACTGGCGCCGTCATTCTGCGAAGGCCCGCGTCTGACAGAGCGTTGTCTTTCAGGAGGAGTTGTTTCACACTGAGAGGAGAAGTACAATAAATACAGTTTATAGTCATGTTGTTTAGACAGTTTCACCAATTGTCTTAAAGTCTATGTGGAAAGCTCTTCAGTAGATGATAAAAGCTTAACAATAATTAAAATAGTAAGAAAGAAGCTTGCGTTGGTGGGGGAAACAAATATTGCCATATTCCTTCTGCTAGCTCAATAGAAGCACTTGACCAGCTACTCCCAGAGCTCCAGCAACAAGCCAGCCCTACAGCATGAGTATTTACTACTAGAGACAAGAAGGTTGTTTATTAATTGGAGTTATTTAAATTAGGGCTGCCAATCTCCACTGGAGACTGTGAAAAGAAAAGTGCATGGTGAAATGGGAGCGGACAGATTTGTTAAGGGAGATAGTCATGATGTTTAAGTGAACAATGTGGTATTACCACAGATCAACTCAGGGAAAACCACAGCCGTAGAACATTCTTCAGAGCACTTCAAGACAAAACCTTGCCTCTAAATACACTGAAGTTTTTACACTAATACAATATCCTTCATCAGTGGCTTTTCTGCCTTCTGATTTCCCAAGTCTTCTACTTTCTAATCTTCAGAAAATAAGTTCTGCAATACTGTTTGATACTAAACTGTCAATTAATGAAATATTAGGCTTAGTGCTTGCAGGAATCTCCATCTGGCACACTGGTTAAAAATTTGGCTGATTAAAGTTCTCCCTTTAAAGAAGGAAATAACTGTGTGAAGCTGTTCCAAATGCACAAGGTGCATTTATTTTAGCTGACAACTGAAATTTACAAGAAGTTGATTTAAACATGAGCAGTCAGTTAACTTGCACATTGGTAGGACCTCTGAGATTCAGTGTGTCCTTTGGATCATGTGCTTTGTATGCAGTAAATTCTGTATTTTGTTTACCTCACGTGCAGGTTTTATCAACAACCCAAATCTTCAGACTTAAATGCTGCTGCCTGTGAAACTTTCCTGTAGAGTCACAGCCCGATGCTTGGCACTGTTTAGTAGTAGCAAAAGCAAACATCATTTCTTGACACATGTCAAGCAATGAGTACCTGGACAGAGCCTCTTTAGTGAGGTGTTCCAAAAGTTCATGTTCATCTCCAAGTTTACAACAGGAAAGATCCAAACACGTCAGCTCCCGGAAAGACTTGATTTCTTCCAGCTTTTCAGAGATAACCAGGTATCTGTAAGAACAAAAAAGCTATCACTGCTGAGGAACAACAAGGGCCCTGTGTTCTCAAATGCAAGCATAATGCAGTTATTTCTCACGCATCTGTGTAGAAGTTGACAGAAGTTAGTCAGCTGTTACAACTACCTTTGAACACTGCATTCTGCTTACAGCACACTTGAGCTCCCAGCCTTCTCCTTCAACTAATATCACACTTTCTTTGACAAAGTCCCAGACTAACGATTAAGACTTCAACTTGTAAGCATCGTTATTAGAGGCTTATTTACAGATCATTACCATATAATTTCAGGATAACATAGATTACCTTAAATCAACTTCACAAACTGCTGTTCCTTAGCATCCAGAAAGTGTGTAGACAAACCAACAGGCATAAAATCTGTTCCAGATGCATCAGAATGGCTTGCCAAATGATAAAAATGCTATTTTTTTTCGTACACAAAGTACTTCACTAAAGAAGTAGAGCAGTTCACTAGCTGGACTCTATCGTGACACCCACAGGGCTGCCTCCAACCAGAGTTGTGGCTACACCCCAGGCAGCACTTACACAGGGAGTTTTGGTTTTTTTTAGCTGTGTTGGTTCCCTGATGTGATTCACTCTGCAGCCACGCAAGCATCTGCGCTGGAACTATTCAGCAGATTTAGAAATGGGAATGCACTGAAGAATGGCATGCACGAATACATAGTAATATGAGTTACCCCATCTCTCCTGCATTTATGGCAAGATAATCCCTCAATTCATTAACATCTCCTGTATTTACCTCATAGCCCCCGTGTCAAGGCAATCCCTGAGGATAACATTTTGAGTGGTGAAATTACGGGTGCTAACTATGATCCCTGAAACCTTTTTGCCCATGCAAGTAAGAGCATTTTCTCTGTGCTGGTATCCATGTTAGAGCACTCCACCAAATCCCTTTGCTACACAACTCAGCTAGGTGGGAGGCAGCACGTGCAGTTAGAATGCAAGACAGTTCTTGATAGGTAATACAAGCTCAGAGGGCTTGCTAAGAGTGGGCTCTTAGAAATAAGACTCATAAAAAATGTCTTAGTGTCTTACTTTCTGGATTTCAAGGATTTTATATTTAACTGATCTTTTTGTAATGGTAAAATATGCCAGAGGTAATTCCATTTCTGAATGAAGCTCGTAAAAAGTACCTGCACTAAAAATAAAGAGGGAGTTCCATTGAAGGGATAAAACAAGGTAATTGACCTCTGCTCAAACTTTCCTGCTGTGCTTAAAGCACCCTTGGCACTTCAGATAAATGTGCCTGTCCTTTGATTTTAAACTGAATAAACCACCCTTTTTTAAAATGCAAAGATGGAAGGCAGACTCATTATATCACTATCCAAGACTTCAGTAGGAGCAAAGCTTTAAAAGCATGTCCAGTTTTAAGCTTCTTGAGACACTCTAGTAGTAAAAGAAACTGGGGACACTGACAAGGTGGAAAAAACGGTGCTGTATTCTAATCAGAACACCGTTAAAGCACGTTGAGTATGGGGACAGAATCACAGTTATCACTAAGGTAAAGCCTGCCCGACTACAAAGGCTGTACCTCACCTACAAAATTGCATCTTCTGCTGAAAATGAAATGAGCTAGAAAATGAAACAGGATTGGAGAGGATCCAGGAGGGCCACAAAGATGATCAGGGGACTGGAGCACCTCCACTACAAAGACAGGCTGAGGCAGCTGGGCTTGTTCAGCATGGAGAAAAGAAGGCTGCGGGTGACCTCAGTGCAGCCTGCAGTACCTAAAGGGAGCCTGCAGACAGGAGGGGAATCAATTCTTTGAAAGGGTAGATAACAGCAGGACAAGGGGAAATGGTTTTAAGTTGAGAAAGGGAAGATTTAGGTTGGATGTCAGGGGGAAGTTCTTTACAAAGAGAGTGGTGAGGTGCTGACAGCTGCCCAGAGAGGTTGTGGATGCCCCGTCCCTGGAGATGTTCAAGGCCAGGTTGGATGGGCCCTGGGCAGCCTGGTCTGGTATCAAATGGGGAAGTTGGTGGCCCTGCCTATGGCAGGGGGGGTTGGAGATTGATGATGCTTGAGGTCCCTTCCAACCCTGGCCATTCTGTGGCCATTCTGTGATTCTGTGTGAATAAACCCAGATGGTCTGCAAAGGTGTGTGCAGTCACATAACTATGAAATGCTCATAAGCAGCAGCTACAGAAACATCCCATGAAATATCTAAGGAGGCACTTGAAAGGAATGGTACAAAAGGAAGTAAGCAGTGTTAGACAAAGCAAGGCTCAAAATTAGGTGGCACCATGTGGCCCTGGAGAATAAATCTGTGGTTGAGAGAAAATAAAGAGAACTTGAAGCACGCCAGCAAAAAGCTCAGCAGATGCTGATGCGTCACGGAATGCACGTACCTGTTCCGCAAACACAGGGAGCACAGCACCAAGCTGCCGTACGCTTCAGTGAACTTCTGCAGAGCTCGCAGTCCCGTCACAGGCTCTGTGAACTTCTGCCTTGCTTCTGCGGCTGAAAAGAGCTTTTCAGCAATCTGCTCTGGGAAACCGACCAGCGAGTCGACGTGGTCAACGTTGTCGGAGATGTAGCCCAGCACCAAGCTGAAGAGGGACTTGGCCGAGTAGCGGAGGTTGCCCTCCTTGGTGTACGTGAAGATGAAGTGATCGGTCCTCGGCCTCCTCGCCCTGTCGTCCTCCCCGTTCAGACAGAGCTCCACAGAGAACCCCCCGGAGAACAGCCTGAGAGGCCGCGCGTTCCGGACGCCGCCCGCAGCCGGGCTCACCACGTGCAGCTGCCCACGTTCACGCACGTAGATCGGCCCGGCATCCGCGTGGCTTTCCGAGCGGAGCCAGTACGACATTCCCCTCGTGCCGTTCTGCAAAAAAGAAGCCGGAGGTGGGCAAAGCGCTGCCGGGGAGGCTCGGGAAAGGCCTCGCGGCGATCCCGGGAGCCCCGAGTGCGAGCAGGTGCGGGTCCCGGCCGCCACCGGGAACGGCGGGGAGCAAAGGGG
>NW_024884733.1:23608109-23801613 GCF_019232065.1 Centrocercus urophasianus | reverse complement strand
CTCTGTTAGGGCTCTTTTGTTGGCTTATCTCGTGTACAAATACATAAGCGACTCTCGGGCTTTTGCAGTAGGTTGCAGTTTGCCAGTTGGCTGAATGTGTCACATTACCTGAGGCTTTCTGGCTTTCAAAGTTGTTTCTAGGTCTGTCAAAGGAGGACGAGCTGGTTACACAGAGAGAAACAATATAATCAGATCCAGGCTTAGGTTCTGGGGAGGGACTGGGGTGCTAAGGCGATAGTGGCATCTGCGTGAGAATCTATTAATTGTTTCTGTTTTTCATGCTATCATGCACGTTACTTTGTTTCCTGGACGGTAGCCTGGGTTTAAGAGTTGTTGTGTTTGTTTGAAAATAGGAGGTGCGTGTTCTGTTTTTGTTTGACAAGTGCTCCCGGTTTGAGTAGGTGCTTATGCATCGTCTGACCCCTGATGGTTATGACATAATTATTTCCGTGACAAGAAAAGCAACTCGGCCATGGAAATGTGACTTAATTACAGCATCTGGCAGAAGAAGCTATATTAGGAGTGAGAGGTCTGCTTTTCAAACATTGTTAGTATAGTGAGCTTTCTTATCTTTTTCTATTTCACTTCTGTGATAATTGCTTCCTAATTTTTTAATTTATTTTTTAAGATGAAATTGGTTTCCCATCAGATCTGTGTGGGAATATATTCCCAGAAGATATGTGGGGAGAGATAGGAAAGTTCCTTCTGTTCTCTCTTCTTGCATAGAAGACAGCTGGGGCTTTTGTCTTGTACTTGGCGAGCACAGGAAGAAAAACAGCCGGATGCCACAGGGCACCTGCACAATGCAGGGCATTTACCTGGCCCTTGCTGTGGAGGGAAGTGCTGCTATGGGGAGAATGGGGAGAAGGATTTCCCTGTGTTCTGTCTGAAAGCAAGGTGTCCCAAGAGAGCTCTTCTTACATTTCTGGTGGATCTGCTTGTCACACTAACAGTTTTAGTTGTGTGTTCACATCGATGCCGGGCTGTTCAAAATTTTTCCTACCTGAGAGTATAGCTAGTTGTAATGCTTGCTCCTAAATTTCACAAAGTGTTTCTTCTTAATTAACTTTATTTCATTATTGCTTCCACCTTAATAATGTATTACTGATACTGACTTGTTCCAAAACCTCGTAGAAAGGAAGGTCGTGCATTTTGCTTATCAGGTTGATTACAGAATGGAAACCATCCAGGGGAATCAATGCTTCTGGTGCTTTTGGCACATTATCAAACAACATACGATATAATCATAAGTTGTTTAATTGTATGTAAGTGATAGATCAATAATTCTTTTAGCTTTGAAGTACTAAAAACCTATTAACTAAATTTGGTAATAAAGCTTATGGTATTCAATTTTACTTTTGAGCAGTGATGCATATATAAACATATACGTAGCTGTATGGACTGGATCTCAGATCTGATACTTTAGTAAATCCTTGGGAAAAAAAAGAGTCAGATGTTACTAGGTAACTTATATAATTGTTATTTCTGTTGCGTAAAGGCAACACTGCTGGCAAGATGTAACTTTCAAATTTCAGTTTTTGGTGTCTGCAAAACTTGACGGAATTCTGGAATTGATTTTGTGTTAGAAACAGTTACTACTCAGTCTGTGTGCTCACTATATGAATGCATACTTGACAGCTTTTCTCAAGTCATGGTTTTCAGCATATTTCTTTCAGGAGTCAAAGCACGGGTTACCAGGAAAGCAGCGAGAGGGATACAGGTAGCAAATCCATTTGCATTAGTGAATTAGTTTGTGAACCAGTTTGCAACTGGTGTGAAGCAGTTCAAAGAAAGTCCTAAAGGATTAGAAGTTGGGTGAAAGGATCAGTGTCATTAAATGCAAGAACCAGATAAACTTCTATGCTGAAAATACGTAAGGTTGTATTTTTATTTAGCACAAATGGAGTTTTACGAACAAGGTGGATAGACTGGATTTAAACATGTAGCTACAGTCTAAGCCAGCTTCGTGATCAGTTCAGGCCTTCAGAAGCTACTTGAGCCTCTGAAAGGCTTTACACATATGTAGTGCTGTACTGTTTTGCTTTTTTTCCAGCCTCCTACCCAGTGTTGGTACAAATGTGTTTGTTTTTAAAAGTGAGAGCTGAATTGGTTCAGTTTCCTGATCTGGTTACAGAATGTACCTTACAGCACAGAGCAATGTTTGAGGCAGGTGGCACCCCTCTTTTGGCTTCAGTGCTTCAGCTGATTGTGGAGCTCTAGTGTTTTTCAAAAGTTAAAACAATTATTGCAGTAAAATTGAAGTCAGAATCCAAACATATCGAGGCTTTCAAAGTCCTTATGTGAAATATGAAAGGAAGGAGAGAGAGTCCAGCTCGACTGCACAGCTAGTGGGACTGAGAGGAGGGCTTTCCTGAGCTAGGGATGGGAGTTGGTGGCAGTGATAGGTTCAGAAAGAAGTACTTGGCATCTGCTGTTGTTGGCATGCCTCTTTCTTACCCTTGCAGTGAGCCACATCTTGCTATAGGAAAGACAGTGGGTGTCAATGTGAATAGGAGCTGGCTGGTAACAGGCACATCATGTCTGGATTTCCTGTCTTACATATTCTGCTTATTTAAGGATTTGGTTGTGGGGTATTTATACCTACAAGCATCAGCACTGTTTTGTATAAAGCAAAGCATTTCCCGTTAGTTCAGTTGTTCATGGGCACTTGTCTAATTCAGACACAAGCTCACTACAGTTCTATATGTAAGCTTGCTTATCTAAGGAGTCCTTCTTAGAAGTTTCTAATCCTTCATGGTAACATTAACATCAGAGCTTCGTGCTCATCTTCCCTAGGCCCAGAGCTAAAGTACTGCTGTGTCTGTGTTATGTTTAATGTTATGTGTACTGCCCTGCCTTCCTTCTGGATAGATTTTGGAAGTACTCTGCTTACAAGCTTGAATCCTGCAGCTTCTAGAGACTGGAGGCTTTGAGACTGCGTAGATAGCACTTACATGTTTGTTACTAAGAATACCTGTGGGTTTATTGCTGGTGGAGCCTGAGGCGCTTTAGTGGTCAGTAATCTTCTGATAGTTTTAGTTCTAAGTAGTTTGGAAAAACACCAGGGATTGATAACAGTTATGTCTACTTTATCCCAAAACAAATATAAGCATGTGATTTTTCTTCTTAACTATTGGCACAGAACAGGGGAATGATATGTGTGAGTTTTCAAGTGGAAAAGGGGGCCTGAAGCTATAACCAGTGTAGAGAAGAGTCATTCTCCCCTTCCCTTCTCACTAGGACATTGGCACTGTCTGCAGGAGGAGACATCACCTGTGCTGCAATATGAGCAGAGCGTGTGAGACAGCCTGTCCTTTTGTTTCTGTCCCTGGCTGCAGCCTTTGTTTGTTGAATTTCACTTTATTTGTGTTGGAGGTTCAGCTGGACTGTGTTGGGAGGCTGAGGTTAATCACCTCTGTACGTCGTGAGGCTGGCTGGGAAGATTTCAGCTTGTGGACAATCATAATGGGGCAGATAAAGGCAGCTTTCAGATAAAAATGTCAGGGCTCTCTATCTCAAGGAGGGAATACTTTACAGAATGAAGGTGATAACAGTTATGTTTACAGTACTTTCTCTATATATGTTTAATCTAGTTGTCCCTGAGGAAAAAAAAAACAAGACCACAAGAGACTGTTCATTTTCCCTTTAGATGCTCTTCTACGCTCTTGTAGACATCTTTGGACATTTGAGTCAGTTGGGAGCAAATTTTAGAGCACATTTAACAAAATGTCAAAAGGTTGCTGAATTTCTGCATGTTATCTTGGAAAAATGATGTCTCAGTTGAGGAGCACTCTCAACTGAGGGGAAGGCGGGAGAAAGTTTTGTTTCCTCATAGGGGACAGCTAGGAACCATCAGCGTGTGCTCCTTGAGCTGCAGCACGCCTCCACCTGCTAACCAGGCTGCAGCTGAGACTGTGACAGCAAAGCACAGAATGAGTGCGTAAGGAACTGAGAGTCTTTCGTTTGACTGCTAACAAAATGGTTCAAACAGAAATGCTTTGCGAAAGAGCATTCTGTCACAGCTCAGAGTAGAAGAGCTCACAATTCCACTTGGCCTTTGCATAAGCTGTGGCGAAATCTGACCCAAGATGGGTGATTTTAAAAGTAGTTGACTGCACCTGAAAAGCTGAAGAAGAAACAAAAGGGCAGATGGGTAGAAAGATCTTCTTGAAACTTGTTTGGTTTTTTTTTTTTTTTCTTTTTTTTTTTTCCTTTCCTGTTTGGAAGTGTTACCCTGGTTTTTTTTGCAATTCAAATGCAGAATTTGCTATTGCTAATCTGAGAGAACGAGGAAACAGAAGAAATGAAAGTGAAACAATCTTGTTCCTTCATTTTCTCTGCCTAGAATGAATTCTGTAGTAGAAAAATGTAAGCCAATTTTCAACGTTTTAAAATTTGGTTGTTGTAGGTGTGTGCAGGCTTAACCACTTTCTAGAATTTGAGGTCAGACGATACATTCCCTTACCTCAAGCTGTTGTATTTCAGCCAGATTATTTTTCAGTGGAGTGCCAAGCATTGAGGTGGATTTAGAGGAGTAAAATGGGCACTGTCCATTTGGGGGGGGGAAGGGGGGTAGGGAAGGGATACTGAGTCCCTAACACCAAAATACTAAATACATGAAATATGCTGAAATGTTTTCAACAGGTGAATCTACCCCACTTTGCAGATGCAGGTGAAAAACTGTTTTTGTTGCCAGCCTGCCTGGGAGAAAATTCTCTTTTCATTCCAGGTTGGGCAATTGGTATGAGCCTGAGCTTGTGAATAAGAGATGCCTTCCAGGTTTCTGCAGAGATGCCACCTCAGCACTGATTCACTGTGTTCCAGTGTTTTGTTTCCAAATGTGTTATTCTTTTTGGAGGCACTCCTTTCCCTCCCCCCATTTCCCTCTCTGCTGTAAAGATGCCCAGTGGCTGGCAGAGGATGAAGGATTTTTTTAGGCTGTCGTATTTTAGTAGTGGTCTCTTTTTCCCTTGGTTTGCTTGGCAGTTTGTTGAGATGGATGATTTGATTGATACTGAATACGTGACAGCAGTTCAGGTTAATGTTAATTTGCTACATCATTTCAGTGTTAAAGAACAAAATTTATCCATAAACACCACATTATTGCTCTGGCTCTTAAAAGTAAAATTTTATGTGAAACTCTTAACATTTCTTATTACAAAATATTCAAGCCTCAGGAAATTGCATGAGTGCTATTTAATCTTGTATCTCTCTGCTTTTTAATCTTAACTACTTTCATTTGCTTACACTTCCTCTTAATATATGGTGTTACTACAGTTTTCAGTTTCCTAACTGGGTTACAGATAGGTGCTTTTCCTGTCTCATTTAAAACTAAGGAAGCTGCTAATAAAAGGTATGCAGTGTTTGTGCATTTGTGTAAAGCTTTCTCTTGGAGTTCTCTTTGGATGTGTAATTGTGTTTTTGATTGAACAGCTGACATCTAGTTTGGGCCTGCAGTAGAATGTTTGTGGATTTGTTTTAAACTTTCTCATGAAATGTGACTGTAGCAATCTGACACTCAGAAAAAGCAGAGCAGAACGAAGCCTTCCTTTTGCTCCAGTGCCGCATTCTCACAGTAACCTCAGGCTGGCCTTGGTGCCAAGGGAGGTTGTTCCACCACGCTTCTGGCTATTTGCTGGCAGCCCTCCTGCTGCTCCTGCCTCCTGCCAGCTGCTTTGGCTATCCAGTTTTTGTCTCTGCAGAAGTGCTCAAGGGTGGGAGCAGGCCAAGTGGCAGGGACTGGAGGAAGGCATTTGTGCTCTGGCAGGGCTGGTGCTGACTTCCATTGCTTCACAGTGAACACAGGAGCGTGCCCTGCCGTGTCAGTCCAGCTTCCATCAGTGGCATGGTGTGGTTGTCCCAAGTGTGGGAGAAATGAAAGTGGAAGTGAGGGCTTATCTTGCTTGTGTGTGACCCCACCCAGGGCAAACAAATGGAGTGTAAAGAAGAGTTTAGAATATTGAGTCTTTCCCTCCATTTTGTTTCCTTTAAAAAATATATACATAGCTCTGCAGGAGAACGCAGTGTTGTTTAGAGATACCGGGGTGCTGTATGGAGCTGTAATACCAGTAGTCCTACAGGCAGCTCTTTGGGCAGAGTGTCGCACAGCAGAGCCAAGTTTTGCAGCCCAGGCCCTTCTCACTTTGGTCTTTGACTTCTGAGCTAGAAGTGTGAGCCAGATGTAATGGTGTTTGATAGGAATACATGACTTTTCGAGGTAAGATGCATAGCTATTTCAATATGTTTAGTAGCATCATTTTTTTTTTTTTCTGAGTTTGTTATTTTTTTAAGGACTCTGACATTAACTTTATAAAAGCTCTTGTTTTTGCTTTTGTTTTTTATATTTTTTTAAGGTAATATATATTTCAGTGGTGTTAACAAAGGTTTAAGCTATCCATTTTTAGTATGTGGTTTGTATTCTGAAGTGTATCCTGGAGTCTGTGTCTCCTCAAAGTGACAGATAGTAGGTAGTTATGTAAGCTGAAAATATACTATCCTTTATGCTGATGATATTCAAAAAGACGTGTTTTTTTATGAGGCATTTTAATATGATCCCTCTGTTGTTTCTTTTTTGCAGTACAGAAGTGCTTTATGCTACCCTAATAGTTGTAATTCATTATTGATTTTTATTACTGTTACTAATTTTTCTTTTCAATGCTATTCCTTTGCTAAAGATGAGGTACTTATTTTAATGGGTTCTCTAAAACCCAGAAATTTCCATAAATGATGCTTCTAACTACCAAGTATGTAGGTGGACTGGAAAGAGTTCCAGAATTCCAGATCTTGCTATGGCTATACACAATGGATTTTCTTCTGTGTCTAACACTTTATTCTCCTAATTTCTTACTGCCAACTCAAGGTTGTTTTAAAAGAAAAAATCCTGGTTCTTGTCACAGATTCTTCTTTTTCATTGTCTACATTGCAAAGATTAATTCCTTAATAACAGGTTCCATTCTTCATGCTGAGCTTCCCGTTGGCAGTGTAGTCTCTAAGAAGTCTCAATGAAGTTCAGATGATATACTACTTAAAGGACAGAGGCTTAGATAAGTAAGGGCAGTCTCCAGCTACATAAAACATTTACTATTTCTGTTTTTCACTGATGAAAATCTTAATTAATTGATGGTAATTGCTGTATGAGAATTGTATGTGTGAAATGTTGTGCTTATGTGTCTATGGATGTAGATGATAGGTGAGATTTGTTTTTAATGCTTTGATTTATAGCCCTGATTTTTTTTTTCCAGAGCTAACTCAATCAGCATGTTTTATTGCTGATATTTTTTAGATTTCTTCAGTTTTCTTTTTCAGTGTAATTACAGACATCCTGGCTTGTAGATTTTTTTTCCCATAAAGCCAAAAATAGGGAGGACAGAAAAAAGCAAGCTGTTGGCAGATTTATTGCTGAGGTTTTTTTTTTTCACCACATTCTGCCATTTTTTTGTCACTTCATATCCCTTCCTCTTTAAAACAGAAGTTAAGATTAATGACGTTTTCATGATTTTTATTTGTCGTATAGATTATGTTATGAAAATTCACTTATGCCTCTGGGGAGTGGGAAATGTGCTTTCATTAATCATTAGTAGTTTGACTTTTCTTTGTAGAGCTTCATTTTAATATATTGCCTCTGCAGAGCACTGATGTTTTCCCCTCAGTTTACAAATGTCTATCGTTATTTTTTCAGCAGACAATCAGCCACGATCCTTGCACGGGGGATTTAAAATCAACTTCAAATTATTGGAGAATTGCACTTCAGGAGGACCCGAGATAGGAGAAGCAGGTCTTCACTATAATGGAAGAGGCCAGGAGCTCAAAGAATGGAAATCATGACCCAAGGAAGTCTGTCCGTCTCGTCAGTGAGGAAGGCAAAGCAGTTAAAGTTACAAATAATCAAAATTATAAGCATAACAGAAATGACAAATCTGTGAAAGATATTGGGAGAAGTTCTCCAAGTGGGAATAGCAGCAAAAAAAGTAAACAAAATGATGTTTTTTCTGAAAAACAAGGAGAAAATAAATCGTGCAAAGTAAATAGTTGTATTCCTGGGACTAAAGACACTGGGTCAAATGTTCAGGAGCGAAATCATGGAAAAGTAAAAAAAAATTCTAATTTATCAGCAGCAGCAGAAAACCTGAAACAGACAAAAGGTCAACAAATGGGAGAAAACTTTCTAGGCTCCCATGTTTCAGGAAATGGGGTCAGTATGGAAACCTTAACAGCTACTCACAAAGGGAAACTGGTTTTGGAAAATCCACTTGGAGTTCATGCATCGAAGACTAATGTGGATCAGACTGGTGATCCTGGTAGGACTGCTTCAGATCAAAGAAAACTGGAACATAAGCCTGATGACTTCAGTGAGTATTACTCAACATTACACACTTTTTTTTTTCTGATGGAATGGTTAACCATGGGCTTTGAAATGTTTTTGTTGTGTATTTTTTTCACATGTAATAAGTTGCTGCTTGCATTTACAGGTAATATGTTAATATAAGCACATTACTTAGAGAATAAGAGACTATGATAATGACTTTTTTTTTATGCCTTAAATCTAAACATCTTTGCAAGAGGCTTGAAGTGCGTGGGTTTCAGGCAATTTTGTGAATATAGTGTCTTGGCTGGAGGAGAACCCTTCATAATATCATTGCCATTTATGAAAATGCCAGGTGTTACTGCTTTTCAGAAAGATCTGGAGAAAAGAAATCTGTTAGAAAGCATTTTTTATAGATATGAGGGGAGTATTTACCTTTTTTTGTGTGTATTATGCTCTGTTTCCTACTGAAAATGTTTAAAATTGGCAGATAGCTTTTCAGTTTAGGGAGCTGTGGAATACTTTCCATCCATCAGAAGTTACCTTTAGGAGTGTTTAATTTTTGTGTCTTTTTCAGTTTCAGAATTAAACATGGGTCAGGATTTATTTCATTTCAGGATTGCTCCTTATCACAGACTTTGTCATGCTGTTTCAGAACACAGTATTCTCTAATAAAATGTTGCTTGAAGGCTGTAATGTCAGAGTGCAGAGCTTCCATTTGAAATATTTCCTACCACTGCAGCAAAAATGTGAAAATAAAAGGGAAACTATGAAAAATAAATATTTTTTGGTATCTTTATAAAATTTAACAGGAAAAAAAGTTGAAATGGTAGCATCCCCTGACTGGCTAGCTCTTTGTAGACCACCATCAGTACTGAGGGGACCATCTGTCACTGGCCAAACAGGACTTGAAAATTTGCTCAGATTTTGTTTCCAGGCTTGTCTCAGGGAAGAAGATCACGTTTGGTGATGTAAAAACTACTAATTTAAGATATAGGTGTTTGTAGAGGTTAATGAACTATGAACAATTCGTAGGCATCTGGAGGAACTGGACTGGAAGTGAGCTGTGTGTTTGAGTAGCAGCATTCCAGAGCTCTGTGGTTGCTAGCCCTGGTATCATGGCAATGTGTCACAGTCTGCCCAACTACAACTCCCAGCTGTCATCTAACATGGGTGGTTGCAATGTCTGGCAGCTGGCTTTTTGAGGTTGTTTGAGTTAATGTATTTAAAGTTGTTTTAGATTGTTTCCATAGCAAAATATGTTATTTAAAAGAATAATAATTAAGCCTAGTACTTTTATTTCTGTTAAGCAGAGCATCAGGACCTCATGTACTCCGTTCTTTTTTGCCTTGAAGGCCTTAATGGAGTTAGCAATATGAACCTTACTTGTTCTGGTGTTTAGCTTGCAATATAACTCACTTTGTGCCTCACCTCTTAGTGAGACGCTCTACAGTGACCTCTGTACTCTTACTTGTTTATTCTGAAGAAAATAACTGTTTCTTTCTCTAGGTAAAATAAAGAATTCTGAACCAACTGAAGAACATACCTTGGAAGCTGATTATTTAGAAAGCACAGTTATTGATGAGTCTAATCTGACGGCTGAACAGCAGCTGGGATTGAAACAAGCTGAAGAGCGGCTGGAAAGAGATTATATCTCCCGACTTGAAAAAGTAGGTTGAGTATTTATCAGATAAAAAAGAAGATGAATATCTTCCTTTGGTGTCATCACCATATTTTGGGTTGAGTAATATCTCTATTCCAGACTGTTGCCTCTGTTCCTTCTTTATAGTGTATCACTTCAGTCATTTAAGATACTAACCATTAATAGATAAAAATAGGTTAAAAGATACTGCCATTAATTGTGACAAGATGGGAATTGAAAACATTGTCTTCCTTTTGTGGCACACGCAGCATTCATAGAACAGTTGTTTTTTTTTTTTAATTCTGCACATGTAAAGGTTTACATTTCCATTACTTACTTAAAGTTTTCTAGAAAGTCCCATACCTGAAAATTCAAGGTATTGGGTCAGAAAGGAACCTCAGTGCATCTTCAGTGTGTTAGCCTTCTACCAGACTAAGTCACCTGTATTAAAGATGACTTCTTAAAAACGTTTATTTAAGCTGCTGTGGTAATCTCCAATGAAATATGTTTTGCAATCATTATAGGTATCTCAGAAGTTAATACCTAATGTAAGTGTCTCTGGAGCATTTTACTCTCTCATGTGTTGGCCTAGGAAAATAAACGTAATGGTTTATAACCTTCATCAGCAACTCTCCACGCATTTGAAGATCATTACTGTTTCTCCCTGCAGACTTGTCCTTTCCAGATCCACTCTTTGTTCTTTAGTCAGAAGGGTTTTTTTCAGTTAATGGTGCATTCTTGTTGCTTTTCTCTGGGCTTCCACCACCTGGCCCATTTAACTGTGGTATCCTAAAGTGAATGCTGCCTTTTAGCTGATGCCTTACGTGTAAAGAAGAAAGCTGGCTTAATCTATCTGAAGTAAAGCATTTGTGTTTAGGATGTCTGTTGGTTGTTTTTTTCCTGTGGGTGGGTTTTATTGTTGGCTGTTGTTATTTGCTTGTTTGTTTTTTATCAGCAATAAGATAACGGCTTGTAGCTTGGTCAGCTATGATCCACATATCCTTTTCTTAAGAAATGTCCAACTGGGTGTCCTCAGCCCTGTATTTCTTTTAGTTGACAGTATCTAAAGAGGAATGATGTGGTGCTTTGATAAAATTTAGTTGCAAGTTTCGTGTTCCTTGTCTCTGATTTCCTGTGATCAGTTAACTGTCATCTTAACACAAAATGCATAATCGCTTCCAGCATTATCTTTCTCATCTGTAGTCAGCACACTCTCTTTTGCACTTTGTAAATCTCTAACAAAAATGTGAATGATTCTCACCCCAGAAGGACCCCTGTTGGAACCTACTTGGCACATGCTTTTAGACCAGTGATGAGCCAGTGTAGGAATGTGTGCTCTGAGGACGATTTTCTGAGCAGCTTTACTCTCACCTTACTGTTCTTTACTTAGGTAGCATTCACTGCCTTCTTAAGATTCTATGACCAATGACAAAAACTTTGTAAAATTCAGCATGCAACATCTGCTGCTTCCTCAAGCTTTATGATTTTCTTTTAAAAAAACAACCCTAAAATTGGTTTAGTGTAGTTTGGTTTATAGCAAATCACTTTGTCACCCATGGCCTATTTCTTTCCTGACTGGTTATTAATAACTTATTTATTAGAGGATTTTACTGGGCACTAATTCTAACCGACTCATCCTCTCGAGCCTTTTAAAGATATTCTTGAGTTTTTCTTTCCTAATGACCTGGAACTTTTCCATTGTTTGAGTTCTTTAAAATACATCTGCCTTTGGGATGTGTTTGCCAAACACAAATTTCAGTAGGCTTGGCTTCTCCTGAGGTTTCTAATTTACTCTGATAATAGTCTGAAGCTATTTGTTTATTTAGAAAACTATTTCCCTTTTCTTTGGTGTTAAGCATATCTACATGATGGAAATAGGCTTTTCAGTAGGGGCAAAATAAAAGGCATTATGTGATTCAACCTTTCTGGGAACTATTGGCATAATACTGCAGATCAGTGTAGTAAAGGAGTACCTGATTGTTGTTAGTGCTGATAGCCAGCTGATTTTAGAAGAGTGTTAGAGTATTACTTCTGATCTCCTTCAGTCATCGGGATCAAATACGTGAATCTTCTGAACTAGCCAAGTGTAGCTGTAAATTGTGTTCCAAAAGGTGTTTAATTTCATTTTATTAGCTAACAATCTCCAAGAAAATAAGGAGGAAGAGAATTAGTAAGAAAGGTGTAATTACCATTGCGTTTTACGTTCAGATTTAATCCACAGTTGGAGACTATCAGACCTTTCTTCCTCAGTTGTTCTTCTTTTCTGAAAAGCAGAGGATTAAACTCAGTAAATAAAAAACTTACCCAAATGAATCAGTAGCTTAGGTCTTCAGTATGAGAAGTGAAATCTTAAGAAGCTGTAATATCTTAAAATGGTGTTCTCTGCTCATTCATTGTTATGTCGTTGGTAGGACAGCTGGTGACATTAGGATGAAATTTTTAAGTAGTTTCTTTTGCTCTTTCAATTACAACTAATAGCTGTTAGAAGTTTTCCAGTAAGTCTGCAGGCATATTTTTGGGGCCCTTTCAAGGGGGACTTGAGGAACAGCTCTCCCATTTGAAATGAATGTGTCAAAGTGCCTCCTACATCGATAGCAGTGTTTAATTAGAGCAAGAAGAACAACAGCCAGATGAGATAGGTTAAAGTGGAATACTTGAGAACAGCACCCTATCTTTGCAGAGAGGATCATTTCTGACTTTTTTCCTCCTGTGATTTCCAGAGGCTTGGCAGCTCAGCTGCTTCTTGCAGACTCTCGCCTGTCCACCCAAAACGCTGAGCACCTCAAATGATTCATCAAAGCAGAATCTTATTCCTTGTTAGACAGTCCCACCTTATTCAGAATTTAATCATCAGGAAGGCAGTAACTGGCTATTGTCCTCCTTGTCGGCCAGCTACACCCTTCTAAATAGAACAGAAAAATGCAGTACTTGCACAGTGTGCTGTGAATATGGCAGCCAAACAACAGCACCGTTTGTCATTACATATACAATAGTTAATGTGTTGAAGACTTCCCATCTTCTCTTCAGAGAAGGGGAGATAAATGCAGAGATTTAATAAATCTGTGGTTATTAAAAGCTTGAGCTGACAAGGGAATGGCTTGCTGGCCTTTAGTTCAGCTTTAAGAGGCAGAAACTTTTTGGTCTTAATCTTGCTTAAAAAAATGTAATGAGAAGTGTTATATTCAACTCATCTTACTTCCTTTCTTTACCTCTCTAGTCATATGGGTAAAAATCCACTTGCACCATGTTTTTTGAAGATTACATAATGTTTACAAAGCACCCTTATATTGCAAATGCTCACTAATTGTTAAATAGAATTTGTTATTGAGGCAGTTGAGTTTTTCAGACACTATTGCAGCAACATTTTCTTTTAATCTGTGGCCATTTTTCCCCAGCGCTCCCCAGAATATACCAACTGTCAGTATCTATGCAAGCTCTGCTTAGTTCACATTGAAAATATCCAGGGAGCTCACAAGCATATTAAAGAAAAACGTCATAAGAAAAATATAATGGTAAGTTAACCACGTTTTCAAATGCCTTTTTTTTTTCCCTGTTATAATAAATATTGAATAAAATGGCAACAAACCAGCCTCACCTTTGATATGGAAACAGTCCTGTGCCATGCTTTGCATGTGGGCATGGAGACAAGAATTCAGAAATGTGGTTTCTTTACCACTGAATGGAAATGATAGAAGACAGGACGTGGTTTCAGTTTTTAATATTTGTCTTCAGAAAGTTTTATGTAGGACACCACATGACAGTGTGTGTAACTGTCCAAATGTTACTCGATAGAGTACCTGTTGGCAGCTCTGATTACTGATGTGTGACTGGGAATGAACTCTGCAGCAGCTGTGGGTCCTCACTCAAAAAAAAAAAAAAACCCTTAAAAAAAAACACACGCAAAAAGCAGCCCTTCAAAATGTGTTGTGTTTACTCAGGTGAGAAAAGAGCAGTTGATAGATGAAGGCTAGTACTAATGAAATGTTATTTTCATACCATACTGATGTGCTTAGTGTAGAAAATAGTGTAACTATTTTCAGGTTATTATTTATTTCTGTTGTCTGTGACATTTCATTTAGTAGATGAATGCGTGAAACTAGTTATTGTTTCATTTAGCCCCAAATGATTTGATGCATCTGACATAGTTATTGCTGTTGGATAAGCTGATTATAATGTGATGCATTAAAAGTTCTTTCTTGTGCTAGTTGTTCAGGCAGCAGCAAGAGGAGACTGTACTTTTTAAAACTTCCTGGGAGCCAGGAATATCTCTTCTGCTACTGATGTCCTTCATTCCAGTACAGCCTGCTCTGAAAAATCTGTGTGATTCTTGTGTGAAAAAGTAGCTTTTTCCACTCAGATGCTTCTATTATGTAGGAACAGATAGAGCTTTTTGATTTCTTTGGATGATTTCTGTTTCAGAGCTGTCAGAAAACATGGTTCAAGAATATAACGCACCAGATTTCTTCCCCAGTTGCCAGCTGTGAAATAACATGTTCTCTTTTAAACACAGCATCTACTATCATTTCTGTAGGACAGAGTTACCAGCTTTGGAAATGTTTGGTCAGGACACTTGTAAATAGAGCTTAATTAGCAAACAGTACATTTTTAACGTATAATGCAATACTGTGAGATGCATACATTGATACGTATCATGCAATACTACAAGATATCCTTATCTCTTAAAATACAAGTTTTTACTTTTATCATCCAACAATTATTCAGGAAAAACAAGAGGAAAATGAGCTGCGTGCCCTCCCACCCCCTTCTTCTGCACAGTTGGCTGCCCTGAGTTTTACACTCATTGAGGCAGCAAATGAACAAGGCATATCTGATGATGACTTCAGAATTCGTCAAGAAATTGTAAACGAGATGGAGAAAATTATTCAACAGCCCTTACCAGGTATCCATAGCATCCTCCATTTTCTCTACTTGAAAATTGTTCTTTTTGTTAATGGAGAATTAATACATTTGAGGTTAGAGTATCTTTGTATTATACAAATGTATATGTATACAGGCATTTTAATACTGGCAATTGATTTAAAAGCAGCTAACAAATCTACAAAAAGAGAGAAATGTGGTTGTCCTTTCCTTTGCTTCTTTTTGTATGTGTTTATTGAAGCTCTTGGTCCTCTTTAAAGTGGTAATTTCTAATAAAGACTGGAAGTAACCAGTGCACCAAATATTTCCTACCTAGTTATGATTAAAGCTGCAGCCACTGAGATCTCCTTCAGGCTCCTTCAGTCCTACTGACCCTTCCACCTGTACCTTACCTAACAGTACTGAGTGTCTGTGCATTTTGCAGTGGAGTGATTTATTTTTCAAGTGTACTTAGCTATGCTTGCATAAGTGTCACAGGGGTTGGGGTAGAAAGGAGAATATGAGAAGGTACTTGAAGTAGAAGAAAAAAAAATCCTACCAGTCCTTCAAATGTTTTTGATGTCTTTAGGGGCAAATAAAAGTCACACGACTCAACTTTCTTTATAGCGTAGATTAGGAAAAAGAGTGTTAGGCCCCAGTGGTTTCTGTAGCCAGATGAGACATTTTCAGTACTTGATTGTGATCTGAAATATCTATGGATATTAATCAGCAAATATTTGTTAAAACAAGTTATTTAGATCAAGAAGTGTTACTCTTTAGCAAGTATTTCTTCCTATGTGTATTTGTAGCTAGCGGGTATTAAATGAAGGAGTTACCTTAAGTAAGTAAAAATATTGCATTCACCTAATGATGTATAAATATCATACCTTACCTTTATGAGTGCTTTATGCTGATGAAAATGTGAAACAGTCTGGGCAGGTATACACATGCTTGGTCACATGTGTTGCTTTGGTAGATCATTGAAGTCAGTGGATTTATAAAGTTCCTAGAAATGGTCTGGGTAAGTTCCTAAAATCAGAATCACCAAGTTTGGAAAAGGCCTCTAAGATCATCTGTCCAACCGTCCACCTACCACTGATATTTCCCCACTACCCCATGTCCCTCAGTACAACACCTAAACACTTCTTAATCACCTCCAGGGATGGAGGCTCAACCACTTCCCTGCCCATTCCAGCACCTGACCACTCTTTCAAAGAAATGTTTTCTAATATCCAACCTGAACTTCCCCTGGTGTGACTGGAAGCCATTCCCTCTTATTCTATTGCTAGTTACTCAGGAGAAGAGGCTGACCAACATCTCCTTTCTAGTGACAGAGAGCTAGAGGGTCTTCCCTGGGCCTTCTCTTGATAATCTTGATAATCTTGATAAAGAAATTTTTTTCTTTCTCAGATGTGCAGCATGTTACTTTACTAGAATATGTGAAACATTCAAGTCTAACAAAATATTAAAGTCATTAGTAGAAAAAAGTTTTCAAATGCCTTATTTCATCTATGTTAAAACTAGGTTGATCTCCTGGCTGTTTTAGAAATACCTTTTTTTTTTTTTCCTTTGCTCTACAAAAACACTGTATTGAGAAGGATATTCCTTTGTTCGCTATAGGATGATCAGTCTTATTTTTAGGGGCTGCATTTAATATGTGCTTAAATGTAAGATGCTGTATGGAAGTTAGGCTTGCAGCGTGCAGCTGTGCTAAATGTTTACTTAGTGATATTGCCACGTGTGGCTCCCAGTGCAATCTGACACACTTGAGTTTTCCACGGATAGTATTTTGACAAAGGAGAAAGTGAAGGAAGTGGTCAGTGTTCTTGTCAATATTCACTGAAGTTACTGTACTGGTGTCATTCAGCTGCTGAAATGGTTAGAGTGATGAGCTGATGTGGGGCTGTTTGTCTGCAGCAGTAAGTGGCAATGTGTTATTCTCCATTTCAAAGCCTGTTATGTTTTAGTGAGTCTGTTTTCAAAAGTTGTAAATTAGGAGGAAATTTAAGCATAGTGTAGTAAACATTGGATGTCCTGGCATGGTTTGAAACTGTGCGTGAATAAGATTGATTTTCTCATTAAAAAATATTTTGTGGTGGTTCTGTTTGAAAGTATTTGATCAGAATGCAAAGAGAACACACAAAATGCAGTAAAAATCCTCTTCACAGTGAGACTGTTTAAACACTGGCACAGGTTGTAAAGTCTCAGTTGTTGGAGGTATTCAGGACCCAACTGGGTGTTGTGTGCCAGGTGACCCCATGTGAACGGGGTTGAACTAAAGAGTCTCCAGAGATTCCTTCCAACCTCAGCCATTCTGCGACTCCGTAACGAAGATCTCTCCTTACTGCCCCAGATGATCAATAATTGGGAAAGAGTTGAGGATAGTCTCGATTTGCAGCTAACATACATACATCAGAGCCTTAATATATGTTGCGGGAAAGGTTTGACTTACATAAATTGCTTCATGGTGTGATAGCAATTAGTGCTCTTGGAGCAGAATGACTTTTCACATGATAGCATTACTAAATGGTTACTTTCTAATTAACTTAGACGAGATGTGTTGTACGTCCTTGCAGGTAAGGAACTGTGTTAAGTGCAAAAGCCCTATTAAAAGGGTACTATACTTTGTGGCTTTAGTTATATTGAACTTGTTTTATATGCGTGGTTATCAGTGAGTTGTGCAAAGGAACTTGCAGATGTCACCTATTGAAATTGTCGTACGTGTTAAAAAAAATTGACAGAAATGTGTGTGACAATTAAATACTGCATCGTTGGGTAACTTTTCCTGTAAGGTGAAGTTATTAACAGCAGAAACTGTTAATTAAAATCCTGCAATGGGATGGCAACGCTTATTATTGCTCAATGGTTTTATTAAAAACAAAGAAAACTAAACTTGCTGGCTGCATTGCAAATATTCCAAAGTAGTTTGGATTCTTAGTGATGGTACAGTTTGAATTATTAGTTTTGCTGTGATGTTGTGTTGTAGAAATGACTAAATGTCACAGATGTGAAAAAGTGGTTCCATATTTATTAATCTGGGAGCACCACTTGGGAGCTAGAGTATCTAAAGTAAAGTAAGGCACCATTAAAGAATATTTTGTTCTTAGCTGATAATTATAAATAATTATGTTTCTCTCTCTTCCAGACTGTTCACTGAGGATGTATGGCTCCTGCTTAACTCGATTTGCTTTTAAAACCAGTGATATTAACATTGATATAAAATTCCCACCTAAGGTGAGTAGACACTGTCTTGATTTATCTTAGAGTGTTTGTGTGAAGTATATGATCTTTCATCTGGTTTCACATGTGCTATGAAACAAATGGAAAAAATTTTTATTATTTAGTAGATAACTTTAATTCTGTTTTTTGCACAATCTTATGCTACCTTTTTTAAGTTTATTGAAGGAGCACTAAGGCAGTATGAAAATAGCTGGCTCCAGGTGAGCAGGCTTTCATGTGCTCAGAATTCTGACAGCAGAATCTCACAGATCTTCATCTCCCATCTTGTTTTTGTTTTAAAAAAGTTTACTTTAAATAATGACAGTTTTCCTTTCACATTTTGGTCGATTACAACCAGATCTCATATTCCAAGTTACAATATACTGTGGTACAAAATTCCTATAGAGTGGTATAACTTGCCTTTAAATGTTGAAATTGTTGGTTTGTGTTTAGTACATGATTTTAGCAACATGTCCTTGCTAGAGACACAGCTGCTGATCTTGCTCTTTCTTGGCCTATGCTGTGGAATTCAAGATACCTGTTTTGGGTGCATGTTTACATGTTACATTTTTAAGTGATACTGCAGCTAAGTGGAAAAATGAGGTCTTTTTCTATCAAGTGCACTTGGAATGTATCATATCATTTCACATGGTGCTAATTTTTAGGGTTTTTTTCATAATTTGCAGCCACTTGAGTAATTACAGCTGATTTCTGGGGAGGAGACATTTTAAAAAGTTAATTTTTAAAAACCCTTGGGAAAGAAAGTTTTTGTCATGCATTTCTGTTGGCATCTTTTGACACTGGAATTACTGAATATGCAGTATATACAACATCACCTTAAGTAATTTGAAATGAGGTGTGAAGTAAAATCATTTCATCCAAACAATGTAAACTATT
This sequence comes from Centrocercus urophasianus, assembly GCF_019232065.1. NCBI lineage: Eukaryota > Metazoa > Chordata > Aves > Galliformes > Phasianidae > Centrocercus > Centrocercus urophasianus. The sequence continues at coordinate 23,782,696 of NW_024884733.1, read as the reverse complement.
TGAATTTTGTCATTTTAGATGAGTCAACCAGATGTTCTGATACAGGTGCTTGAAATCCTGAAGAACAGTGGTGAGTCTCAGTTGCTTCTCATTTCTGTTTAATTAAAAATCAAATTACTGTTCACTTGTTTTTATATGGAAATCTTCAGTAAACTTAAATAATAATTTTCCACCAAGTTATGTGAGTTGTTTTTGGAGTACCAGTGATTGTACAGAGGTAGAATGGCCGCTCAGGTGGGCCAGCCTTTTCAGATTGTCAGAATTAGTGGTAATTCTTTTTGACCTGATAGCTCAGGCTGTTTCACTTAGTGGGAAAAGTTCCAAGCAGTAAACTTAGCAAACAGTTTCCACTTCCATATGAAAGTAAGTGGGAACTATTGCAAAACTGCTGAAACTTGTAGCCTCCTTGTTCTCTCAGGAACTCATCTAACCCCATACAATGCACGTGTTGAACCAGGTGACAGAAGTAGCATTGTATTTTTGATCCTTCAGACGGTTTTTGATCGACCAGCTCCACAAGCAGTCTGCAAACCAGCCCTCTTTGGTCAAAATTCTACCTTGTGTTATTCAAATCTTATAAAGATGAAAAATGTTCTAAAAGAAATGCCAGCTGTTTCCCAGTGAGAACTTTTCTTCTTTTTTTTCCTACTGACTGTGTTATACTTGTTGTGAGAACCGAAAGTAACCAGAATATGCAACTTAGTGATTAGAAATGCAGCACTTAGTGTTTTCCTGTAAATGCCTGGTATAGAAGACACAGCTGGGAAAATTGTGAAAGATTGTTACATGTGACATCTTTTCTCCTTGCATAGCTGTCTACTCTGATGTGGAATCAGATTTCCATGCCAAAGTTCCTGTTGTCTTTTGCAAAGATGTTAAAAGGTACGTGTTATTGAAAAAGATTTTTCAGGAGATGCTCATTTCTGTTATGCTTGTTTGTAGCAGCTTCTGGCACGTGTTCTTGACAAGTATTAGCTAACATTCATGAAAATGAAATATAGAAAGAAATCTTGGTTTTGTTCTTGTGCTTGGACTAGGGGAGATGCACACAGCTTATCTGCTGTAGGACTCTGAAAACAGCAGTTTTGATTGCAGTTATGTAAAGGAAATACAGAGTGATTCTCAGTCGATAGTTAAAATTTCTGCCAGTAGTTTAATCCAGGAGTTTAAGAACATTTTGTAAGATTCACATTGCCAGTAAGGAAACATCAACTGGCAGTTTCAGTAAATTCCTAATCAGTAGCGACCTCCAAAATGAAATGTCTTTGCTGTGTGATGTCCATGTGGTTTTGACTGACTAGAAGTATGTAACTGAAACTCTGAAGAAGCAAATATAGAAAGGATGGGCATATGTTTTTCTCATGCCTTGTTAAGTACTAAGAGAATAGAAGTAACTATTTTGAGAAGCAAAAACAAAAAATGTTCGGACAAGCTGTTTTGTGGGCTTACCAACTCTTATATGAAACAGACCTGTTTTTATTTATTTAGTGTGTGAAAGATATACATGGTGCTTGTGAGTTATGTAAGGCTGCACAATCAAGAAAAGGGAGAACTTAGAGCAAATTCTTTTGCATTTTTAGCTGTGCTGTAATGACAGCTTTTATATTTAGCTGTAGTGACTTTCAGTAAGTTACAGTTTCAAGTGATGAATTAATAGTAAAGAGAACTGCATCATATTCTGTTGCTTTTGTTAAAAAGTTTCTTTCATAGGGAGCATGCATGTTTTTAAGATTGTGGAAATGATTTCACTGTCTCACACCTCCAATCATTGTTTGTGTACTTGAGGAAAAGATAATTTTTTTTTTTTCCCTGTCTCACATTTGTAATTACAGTGGTTTGACATGTAAAGTTAGTGCCAGAAATGACGTGGCTTGCCTTACAACTGATCTGCTGGCTGCACTTGGTAAACTGGAGCCTGTCCTCATTCCTTTGGTTTTGGCTTTCCGCTACTGGGCTAAAGTAAGTGCATAAATACTGAGGATATTGAAATATGTTTGTTTCCTCTTCTTAAGTACTGTGTACAGTGTAATATGTGTTATACCATGAGAAAAAAAACGATGCTACTATTTCACCTAGAATGAAACTGAAGATTTTGGTGTGGAAACTATATATGTTTTTGAAGCTTCCACTATTCTGTTGGCAAGCTATTATACTAGTTTCTTAAGTTAATTGTTCCTTGAAAACCAGCTCAACTGAGCAAACAGGTCTTACAAACTCCCTGCTATTGAGATAGCATTGGAGAAATTTGCATTTGCTCTTAACAGAATTGGTTGCCATATCCTGCTGTTCTTCTTGTAGGTGTCAATGGCGATCACGTTAAAATGTTCACAGCCAGCATTTAACTGTCATGTAATTGAACACTGAAATTGCTGTCAGTCCATATTTAGGATGTCTTAGCCTCATCAGAAAGTTAGGTTTTGATGTTGTTTTCATATAATTTAGCAGTGCTCTTATGAAAATACCTGTTTTGCAACACAGAGAGAAATAGGAATAGAAACTACAGAGAGCTGTTTGAAGTCTGGCACGTTACATCTCTCATGATTTCTCATGAGAGAGATCAGTATCAGATTACAACCAGATGAATGGAATCTCCATACATGAGATGTTGTACAAAACAAATACCTGACATATGTAGAACATAAATATGTCCCACAATCACCAAGTGTGAAGATAGTGAAAAGAATAAGAGAAAATAAAATAGTATAAGTGAGACACTGTGTGAATGATTATAACTTGCGTTTTCCCTGTACGGGTCATGACTGATGTGTGCTTATAAATGTGCCTAATGCTACAAGAAAATAAGTGTGTTGTATAATAATCTGACTTGCAAATGAGCAGTAGATGACTGAGAATTGCTTATATTACTTTGCCATTTCCTGTCTGCATTTATAAAGCAAAATGCATTACTTTGTTTACTGCAGTTTTTGAGATAAACGGTTTTGCGTTCGATTTTGTCACATTACTTCTTAAATATATATCCCTTTATGATGTATTTTAAATTAAAATGCTGATGTTGCATCAGAAAATTAATGATGTGTTCTGTTATAGCTCTGCCACATTGACTGTCAGGCTGAAGGTGGAATTCCCTCGTACTCCTTTGCCTTAATGGTGATATTTTTTCTTCAGCAAAGAAAACCACCTATTTTACCATCCTTCTTGGGCAATTGGGTAAGTGTTTTGATAATACAGTACCCCTGCTATTAAATTATTGTAAGGTTATTTCAGTATTCTAAAAGGTCATAATATGCGTAGAATTTGTTTGCCTTATAAATCTGTAAATAGAACACGTGGGTATCTAACCTTGTGCAGCTGACAGCTGCTGTAGCCTCTGCAATTGTACCATGCTGTATTTTAGAGAAAGGAGAAATCCTTTCTTCTTTAATTTAGTTATCTGTCATCAGTTATTCTTGAGAGGGATAAATGTGACAATTGTCCTTGTTACTTTTGGTGAAGTCTTTGTATGTATTATATGCAGTCTTTGTTCAGTGCTACTCTAATTGTTATTAGATTGAAGGCTTCGATTCAAAGAAGCCAGATGACCACCAGCTGAAAGGTGTAGAAGAAGATGAGTTTGTACGGTGGGAATACAAACCGTCAACAAATGGTTCAGCAAAAAACTCAGTTGGAGCAGAAGGTAAAAGTAAAGTTGAACAGCAAAAAGGTGGTGGTAAGAAGGCAACAAGCTCCGAAGTGGACAACCAAAGTAATGCGAAGGAGAAGCACGGCAATGTAAGTCAGCGGTTTTATTTCACTGCAATTCACAGTCTGTACCTTAGCCCTGTTGTGGATCTTTAAACATTAATGTTAGATGCAACCAAGAAAAAAACTGGAATTTGCGATTCTTACAGCATCTGAGCACTCTTATCTATTTCAGTCTCTCTTAGCATTCAAAACCCCTCACCAAGTTTCACTGGGGCAACTGTGGTTAGAACTGTTGAAATTTTACACACTGGAATTTGCTTTGGAGGAGTATGTCATCAGCATACGGGTACAAGAACTCTTAACCAGAGAGAACAAGAACTGGCCTAAAAGGCGAATAGCCATTGAAGGTAGGGTGATACCTTTTTCTCATTCTGTGGTCTGTGCGTGATCATCTTTTGTTTACCCAATACAAATCTGTCACAACATGTCTAGACAACAGACTAAATAATATTAGAAGGAACAGTAATTGAATGGGAAAGTAAATTGCTTTTGTGGTGTATTTTGTCTGCTGTTTAAACTGTTTGAAGACCAGTTTCCTGTATAGCACTATGTTTTCTGGTCCTTGAAAAACAAAGTGCAGATCTCACTGTTTCTTACCTTTCTGTTGTTATCTTCATTTCTTTCATTTATTTCTGTAAACCATTATTTTTGTAAGCCATCATTTTTTTTCCTTTTTGATAGTACTGATATTTATGAATTCTCAGCACATCTGTCTGCATTTCCAAAGCCATATGTTGAGCGTTAGCAGCTATCAGCTTATTTCCTCTGACATAATGTGGGCTGAGTAGAGAGGTTAGCTCTTATCTTGGTGAACTGGAGCAGTTGGTGCTTGATGATCCTTGGGGTCTCTTCCAACCCAAGCCATTCTATGCTTAAACCTACTAAAGTAATGTCTCCACCCCTTTCCCTGTTGACAGTATTTCCATACTGTGAAACTGAATAACATGTCATAGACTGTGCTTCATTGCCTCAATAATGTGTCTAAGGGAAGTGCTTTTATGGGGAGAATTGAGTGATATATAACCTGAGTTATGTATGTTGGGGAGAGAAATGCAAAGAAGGGAAATTATTTTGTCAATTGCTTCTTTTATAGCTGGAAGGCATCTTTATTTCTGTTCCTCAGCTCAGAAACGTGTGATTGATACTTTACAGGGAAAGTAACAGAGTACTGCCTAGCATTCTGGATTGGGCTTAAGAATAAGAGGACTGGGTGGTGAGGAGTGCTAAGAAACCACTTTAAGTCCTATTTTTATAAAAGAATAAGTAAATTTTGGAGATCTGTTGATAAATTTGGTTTTTTGAAACACACATCAGGTGATAGAGGCAATAAGGAGAATTATGTCATGGTGGCAAGGAATCAGTTACTAAAGGAACATCAGTGGACCAGTCAGTGAGGTACAAAGAGGAAAAAAAGTAGCAGATGTTGAGTTGTGGGTCTCAAAATCACTCCTGTGACTTTAATTTCTTCTTTACTTCAATCAGGTTCAATGAGAGAGTTTTAAAACTAGGCCAGTATACAGTTATCATCTGAGAAACTAAAACCTGCAGGATGAGAGAACAAATTCTTGAGAAAGAAACAGCAAGCTCTTTTCAAAAAGATACTGCATTCTGGTGTTGATGCCTGCTACTATTTGGTGGTTTTGTTGTTCATTGTTTGTTGTTGTCATTTTGTTTTGCTTTGTTTCTGATGTTAAACGTGTAACTGAAATTACGAAGTGACTAACAGAATCTCAGTTTGATAGAATCTTTAGAGACTAACTTACAACAGCTGTGCAAGTGCTCGTTTATTTGGAGAAAAGTATTTGCTTTAGCAATTGCTAGTAAGGGCTAAGAATGAAACCTGGTAAGACTGGTTCATGGAGTGCTTATAGCCTTAATGTTAGGACAATTCTTTCAGAGAAATTAATTCACTGGAATTGAAATCCTTCTCTAATGAAGAAAAAAGTGCAGGCAGGACTGCAAAGGTGCAAAATAAATGTAGGTTTGTTTTCTTTTCTAGATTAGAAATTGACTATAATATAATGGTGTATAATACTAGTGGTGTTGTTGCTGATTTTTGTTTTTATAAAATACCACTATTTAGGATCACTCATGATTGCTCGCCATTCTTGGCCACGTGTTGATTTATATGGAGGAAATCCAAGAGTTCTGGGCCCTACATTGTCTCCAAATCTTCTGGATTTTGTTATAAAAATCTCTCATTTTTAACTGTTGTATCATAACTTAGGTATTTCAACTACTTTAGTTTGGAATAGCTGTTTGAGCAATTAAATATTAATAAAGAAATTGCAATCTTTCTTCCTAGATCCCTTTGCACTGAAGAGGAATGTTGCACGAAGTCTAAATAGCCAGATGGTCTTTGAGTACATCCTGGAGCGATTTAGGACAGCGTATAAATATTTTGCATGTCCACAAAGTAAAGATGGGATTAAATCCAAGCCAGATACCAGAAAGAAGGAGAAAGGGAAAATTAATAACAAGAAATCCACAAGATCTGAAGAGTCCATAACCAACTGTTGCCTTCCACAAGGGGATAAAACTGTAGATAAACAAAATATAGGAAGTGCATGTACCATACCAGAGAATGAACTTGAATGTAATGAAATGGAAGAATCTGTAGCCAGAAGATACACTTCGAAGAACAGAGACTCTTTGCTACTTTCGACATTGGACTCTAGTTATGATGAAGACAAAGAAGAAGCATTATCCCTTATTTCTAATGAATGCTGTGAATTAAAGCAAAAATCACTTAAAGAGAGAGATGATCTGGATATTTCAGAAGTTTGTCAGACTGAAGGTGAGCTGAGCCACCATTGTAACTGCAGTGAACATCAGTCCTATGACACAAATTCTAGTAATGAATTCTCTGATGCTGAAAGTAGACAGAGTTTGGTAACGGAGTCTTCTCAGAACAAGTGCACTGGCACACCAGCTACCTCGCACAACTGCAAAGCAATGGTGGAAGCTCACGATCTCAAAGATGAAGGCAGACTCTCTACAGAAGAAATGCATTATGTGTTTGATAAGTTTATTTTGACTTCAGGAAAGGTAAGTGGTGTATTTAAGCAGTGCTGGTCATGTATGAGTGGGCTGTTACTTTCAAATAACTAAAATTAAGAATGGGTGGGCAACAAGATTGTCCACTTATTGTTCCAGGCTCTGTTATGAATGATAGCTCTGGTATTTTTACAGTACCTCTTACTCAGGACTGAAAAATTTTGAAAACATGTGCTGTTTGGACTAGACAGCGAGGTGTACCTCTCTTATGCAAAGCTTTCTGATCTCTCACTTCTCCTACCTTACTGTAGAATTCCTGGGTGCTTATGTTCATGTAGAGACTGTGTAACTGTCGGGATATTAAAAATTCTTGCCTGTGTAAGTTAAATTAAATTGTTGGGTCTATTGAATAATCTTAAAAGTATAATTATTATATATATAATAATTTATATATATATAATTTTTTTTTTTTTTTTTTTTTAAAGCCTCCAACTATAGTATGCAGCATCTGCAAACGGGATGGACATTCCAAAAATGACTGCCCTGAGGATTTTAAGAAAATTGATCTTAAACCACTACCACCAATGACAGATCGATTTCGGGAAATACTTGATATAGTGTGTAAGAGATGTTTTGGTAAGTTGGAAAAGCATTTGCACTCCACTGTAAACTGTGATCTGTAATCTGGAGGGAGAGGGGGGAAAGGAAAAGAAGGGTTAAATGACTGATTCCAGTAGATTCAGCAAGAACTTATTCTTCTAGGTACCTTAGGCTACCAACTGGCTAGTATTTTTATTCTCTCATAAGTGATGGTTGTGTTATCAGGTTCTCATTTTGAGGAACTAATACTGTACAAGAATTTTATTAGGCTGGTAAGAAGTTGCTGGTGTCCTCAGAAATTAGGCTCTGGGCAAAACTCGTTTTTGTGTTTGTTAATTTCTGTCACTTTCGACACTGGGTGCCTACGTGTGAGTAATTCCAGAAGAATTAGACATCTGAAATAAAATCCTAGCAAGTCTAATGACAACATAAAAAGAAATAAAAACATTTTAGTTGATAATCAAAGAAAGGAAATGTTTGTTGTTTTTTTTTTTTTTCCCAGTAAAAGTTAAGAAGAAGTAAAATATATCTGATCTGATGCTTGTAATTAGCTGAAAAAGGATTTTTGAGGTAGCAGAATGTATATCTGATTGTGTTTTAACTTGTTTTTACTTAGATGAATTATCTCCTCCTTTATCTGAGCAACAAAACAGAGAACAAATTCTGGCAAGTTTGGAAAGATTTATTCGTAAAGAGTATAATGGTATGTATATAGCAGTAGGTAGTGATTCTTGCTAATACTTGTTCACTGAAGTTCTCTAGAACATGATAAATTAATCTGTATCATTAATGCTCATTTTCCTTGTTAAAGCAGTGGCATCTCTTCTCCTCTGCGTGTAAACCTATCTTATAGGCTTCTAAACTTAACAACTGCCCTATGGTATTCCATGGGAAAGTCCTGTTATTGTCAGAAAAGCATCAAGAGAGATAATGCAGATACAGTCCTTTCACAGTCAAGACAAGAAAAAAAACAAAACAAAAAGAATGGGCGCAGGCCAGTTGGGTTTAGGATTATCTGGATTGCAATCCAAGTACTTTTGTTGCCTAGTCACCAGTGTTTGAGTGTTTTGGAAATCTTCTTCAGCTTGCATCTTAACATCCCTTTTATATAGTAGGAAGAAGTATCTTATTACAGAAATGGCATTCAAGGCACAGAGATGAGAAGTGGCTTTTTGGATGTTATAAAGCAGTGCTAGAGCACTGTTTTTCTTTCTGATTCAGTTCCTATAATTATTGAAAATTATGCTTCGTCCTTCATCAATGATGAAATGTTAGAAATGATGTTGTAGGTTCCCTCTAAAGCTCATTTTTATGTACACCTGTGCATCTCAGTTAAGAGATATTCCATAGTAAAGATTTGTTGTTAAAGTGTAACAGACTTTTATTTGATTTCTGTTCTACATTTTTGATTAGATAAAGCTAGACTTTGCTTGTTTGGCTCTTCGAAGAATGGATTTGGATTTCGGGACAGTGATCTAGATATCTGCATGACATTGGAAGGCCATGAAAATGCAGAGGTAAGAGTTCTGAAGTTGGTAAAATTTACTATTTGAAATTCAAGACTTCTTGACGTGTTTCATGCAGTTGGGGATTCTGTATACGGAGCAGGTGGGATTTTGCTTGTAGCACATAGGCTTGTACTCTTCACAATTAAAGCAAGATATAATTTATTTTAGTTCTGACACCCTGTAACACTTAGTGCATTGTGAAAGCACACACTTTTGTGTGAGTCACCATTTTACGTAAATTCACGTGCTAGTTTACAGATTGTTTCTTTCTGTGCATATCAGATGTATGTATAAGATGTACTTTGTACTTACGAGATGTGGGATTGATGGTAAATATGCTTATTGAGATAGAACCCATGTTTAAACATCTTAAGCTGTGGCATTTATTTTTCCTAGAAATTGAACTGTAAAGAAATAATAGAAGGTTTGGCAAAAGTTCTTAAGAAGCATCCAGGTAAGTGTTTAAAAGTATTGTTTGTTTTATATTTACTTCTAACATATATGTAGTTAATAGAAATGTTTTATGTACTAAAGTGTTGCCTCTCCAGGTCTGAGAAACATCTTGCCTATAACAACAGCCAAAGTGCCTATAGTAAAATTTGAACACAGACGAAGTGGTTTAGAAGGAGATATCAGTTTATACAATACACTGGTAAGTATCTATTTGACTGAGTTCAAAAAAAGCTTTTTTATTTGTTGTAACTCATTCAAGTAATCATATGAAGGAAGAATTTTGAGACCAAAATTAAAATACTTGTTTGTGTTACTTTTTTTTTTCTTTTCTCCATCATTTCAATAATGTCTTTACCCTAAGCCCAACCCAAGTAGCTGTACAACATGATGGCACAGCAGCAGCATGGCATACAGAACATCTTTGTGAATGCTTCTGAATTCATCTGTCCTGGTTTCATATTTCAGATTTGTGACAGAAAAGTTGTGTGAATGTTAGGGAATAGCTGTGTGGGTTTTTAGTCCTCCAGTTGTATTATGCATTTCCTATACTTGAACTGCAGGCTGTACTATAATAGACCATAAATTACATTGAAACACTTGTTTAATTTTTTTCAGGCCCAACATAATACAAGAATGCTGGCTACGTATGCAGCTATTGATCCTAGAGTGCAATATCTAGGTTATACAATGAAAGTTTTTGCAAAGGTAATATGCAAAGAAAATACTTATTTGTACAGCATGATGTTTTCTGATACAGCCACTGAGTTTACCTTTTGCTTAACACCAACGAGAAAGGAGATAGCAGAATGCTATTAATATGAAGAAACACTCTTTCTTAAGCTGACTGTGGTCCATTCTGATTGTGTCTGTCTGACTCAAGTTCTAACTGGATTTTTCAGCTTTGGCACATTATAAACAAACAAAGAAAAATGCTTATTAACAAGTTTTCTGGTTTTATGTTAGGCAAAAATGGATTTTGAGTTTTCCAGATGGTGCTTGATTTTGAAGATGTTTATTTTTCATACTTTGTAAACCTGTTTTTATTTAAGAGATGACTGCATTCTCTGTTAGTGGTAGGTTTATGTTTGCTAACTGGCATAGTTAGCAATCTTGAATAATTGAATGTAAACTCAGTATTTTGTTTAAAATGTATTTTTTTCAGCGCTGCGACATTGGTGATGCATCCCGTGGTAGTCTGTCTTCATATGCCTATATTCTTATGGTTTTGTACTTTCTACAACAGAGAAATCCACCAGTTATTCCAGTTCTTCAGGAGGTATGTTTATGTAAAAAAAAAAAAAAAAAAGAGGCTGCATAAATTCATGTATGAGAAATCTGTGCATTTAGAGTCAGAAGGATGAATGAAGCACAGAGCCTTTCCTCGTTAGTAGGTTCTTAACTCCCACTTTGTTTTAGTGGGTAAAACTGAAAAAGAAAATTATGAAAAAATTGGGTATCTGTTGGACTTAAATTTTGCTGTTGTGTTTACTTGAGATTTTGGCATTACAATACCTATATGCTGAGCAGGATTTAAAAAAAAGAAAAAGCAAGTGGAATGGAAGGAAGGGAATTGTAATTCAGGCTGTGCCAGATGCTCATAGGATGTAACTTCAGCTTTTCTATCAATTATTGTAAGAAATGTCTTTTAAGACTCAGTTTCTTATCTGTAGGAGAGGATTTATTTTCCAATTTCATAAGAAGGTGTGGGAGAATAACCATTGATTTGGTACAACTTTATAAAGATACTGTTTTACACGTGCCAGGAAACCTTATTAAAACTATAACATTCTGTACCTTTGTGTGGGCTGGGGGAGTATAGCTGGTTAACTGTCTGCCTCTTCCTGGATGTACTCTATAACTGTAAAGAGGTTTTGAAGGTTACCCCTTGTCTGCATGCATGAGGAAAATTGGCTTTAATGTAGCAGCTGAGACTCTGACTTTCTTGGTGATATTTTAGTAGTGATTGAGAGTTGTTATTTTATTGCCATCCCTGAGAGTATATTAAAATAAAAATGGAATTTCCCCTTTGACTTTGCTTAAGTCTCCTGAGAGATTCTGTGGGCAAGAGGGATGTTGGAATCTCAATGACGTAATTCAGTTGTTTTCTTATTTGCAAGGAACAAGTGAAAATAAAATATCCAAGTACTTTGCAAGAGGCACAGCAATAATGCAAAATGGCTTTCAGGCATTTTACCAATGGGAAATTCTGCCTGTGTGTAAAATAATAGCTAAAATTGAAAGATTTCTACTTTTGTGCTGTTCTTAACAACTGCAGATATGTTTGTGGTGACTTTCAAATTACAGTGGTAACTGTGTCGCTCTCTGTTTTGGCAGATATTTGACGGAAAACAGATTCCACAGAGGATGGTAGATGGGTGGAATGCCTTTTTCTTTGATGACATGGAAGAGCTGGTAATATTCTAATTTCAAAAGAGTCACTAAACCTTAGGGCTTATTTTTATGAGAAAATGATTTATTTATAACAGTGTCGTACACAAAGGAGAACTTCCATATCCATGTGGTTACAAAGTCCCGCTTTAATCCTGTTTTGCTTAAATCTGCTTCTTTATATAAATGTGTAAAATATATATAAAGATAAATAAGAAAGGTGGCCCTGAGTTGCCCTAATGTCTTCAATTGCATGTAGAAGAAGCGTCTGCCTTCTCTTGGAAAGAACACTGAATCACTTGGAGAACTCTGGCTGGGGTTGCTGCGATTTTACACTGAAGAATTTGACTTCAAGGAATATGTGATCAGCATCCGACAGAAGAAGCTGTTAACTACATTTGAGAAACAGTGGACATCAAAATGTATTGCTATTGAAGGTACTTACACACTTGAGTTGGATGAATGCTGTTGCTTCAGGATCTGTTCTCATAGTTGGACAGGATCTTTCTGTTAGCAAACTACCATGTTTAAGAAACCTGTTGTTTGCAAGTCCTACACCATACAAAGTGAGATTGGACTCCTGTTCTGTTATTTTATTAAAGTTCTGTTTTGCAGTCGTGAGCATCGCTTTGCTTTCTACTGCTGTGTGCTCCATGAGTTCATTTGAAATGGAATTCTCTGTATTAGAATTCATGTTGCCGCATGTTTTTTCCAACTTTGCTTTGTTTTTTCCCCCGTCTTTACACAGATCCTTTTGACTTGAATCATAATCTTGGTGCTGGAGTCTCTAGGAAAAGTAAGCTAAGTCTACTAATGATTAATCTTCACTGTTTTCTAAAGTGGTGTGCATTTTCTGTTGTTTTCTAATAATTTTGTCTTTGTTCATTAGTGACCAATTTCATAATGAAGGCATTTATCAACGGGAGGAAATTATTTGGTACCCCATTCTACCCAACTGTTGGAAGGGAAGCTGTAAGTTTTCAAAATTTTAGTTTGGTTTTTAAAAGCTTTTCATAATATTGCTGAAGACTGCAAAATCAGCTTTAAAGCCCAGGAACACCTTCAGGAGCTTTTGCAGCTATTTGTGTAGCAAAGAAAACAGAGTTGCAAGACATTACAAATGTGTGATTTTACTTATTTTTTTCTAGTGAGTGGGAAAAGGAAGAGCTCTCCCTTAAGGAGGGTGATCAACTTTTTGTTAGCAGCTGACCTTCAGAATTTGTATTCTGAGTCTCTGTTGGGAGCATGTTCCTATGACAGGCTATGAAGAATGTACTCCTCTCTGGTACAGGCTCCAGTCATCTGTGTGTAATAAAGAACTATTTTTGTGTATAAGTAAATCATCTGAAGTGACCATTACTAACATCTGCTTATTAAGGTGCTTTCTAACACAATTTAGGACTGTTATCACAAATGGCTGTGAATAGGGTTTGTGTTCCCAAGTGATTTTTAAAATCTTACACATTTAAAAACAAACAAACAAACAGATTTTTCCTGGAAAACCCGTTAGAATGCGAGCTGGCGTCTTAGATAGGCAGGAAGGCTGATCTGTTGTTATTTCCCTGCATCCTTTCCTCTCTGGTATTTTATTTTATTTTTTGCTTTCTCTATCTGCAGTTTTTGTGAATTTGTTTTATATGAACTTTGGTGCAGTTACTGTGTTCTGTTTTGTGCTGTATCTAATAAAATATGATCTGTTTTTATTGGGGCATTTGAGTACTGTTATGATACAAATAATAAGAATGCTTCATCAATTTCCCACCTGAACTTTGTTCAGTCTAGGGGGATTTAATCACAATATCTAGGACAGAACATAAACTCCTTTAGAAAGCATACAAGCAGTGATCAGATACCAAAATGTATTGCATGCAAAAAATTGCCTTTATGCTGTAAGGAGCCTTGGGGAAGGTGTAAGGTAGGTAGAAAGCATGAGCCTGGATAGGCTGTTCTGGAAATTTGGCCTCAGTCCTTAGGACAAACCCTTTTCTAGCTATAATTGCTCCACTTCTCTGAAAAAGCTGCAGTTATCCAGGGAAAGGTATTGTCTAAGGGGCAATAAAATTTAGGGAACTAAAGATAAGGCAAGTCTATTTTATTTCATTTTTCAGTCTTTTAAAATAAGTGGTTTATACATTGTGTCTGTCTGGTGTATTTTGATAGGAATACTTCTTTGACTCAAAAGTGCTGACAGATGGGGAATTGGCACCCAATGACAGATGTTGTCGTGTCTGTGGAAAAATTGGTCACTACATGAAAGACTGTCCGAAGAGGAGGAGGTAAGTAATACACAAAGCTAACTTCTTAAAAGTTACAGTCTTTGAGATTAAGCCATGAGAGAGTTGGAGATTTGAAGTTTAAATAGAAATGAAGCAAATGCTCTGAATTGCATAGAAAATCAGAGCTTCATATCTGACCCTGATCTAACCATCCAATTTTTGTTTTTCTTAAGCTATTTATCATCATCCCTTCAAGTCTTAAAAGTGTTCACTCAAGCACACACATGGCAAAATCAGTCCACATGTTAACATTTTTGCTTTGTGATCTACTTTAAATATGTTCATCTTAAAATTTAAATCACTCAGTTACCCTTTATAGTGTAAACTTTCAGTTGTGGACCATATCACCTGATTGTACAATTTATGATATGTGTGTACTGGTGATGTTTGGAAGGCAGTATTGAATTCAAACTGTTCTATATAGTAACATATCTTGTAAGCCAGCTAAAATCTTATTTATTAAAATCTAGATGCAGGTTATATCATGCTAGTGTAGCCACTTAATGATCATACATCTGTACATCAATTGCAAAGACTCTTGGAGAAAAGAATTCCTATTACATGTTAGGTCGGTGTCTCCAAAGAAAGTTCATCAAGGATTGACAAATAATTCACACTCTTTGCATTTTTACATCTTTACATTTTCCATGAGCCATCCAGTGCAGGTTGTCTGACTCCTCCTACAATCTGTGGAAGCCCTTAGAAGTCAGTATTTTATTGTTACAGACTGAAGTCTGGGCTTTTTCATATAGTCCTTGTGTTCAATTATATATTCTATAATTCTTCCAAAAATTCTGTTTCTTTCCTTGCTACTAAGTCCTTTACTAATTACAGCCATTTATTTAGTCTGCAGACTTCAAGATACATGAAACTGGACTGGGCCCCAAAGTCACAGGTTGACCATTTCTTTCAGTGACTCTCAGTAATACATTCCTCACAAACACTAGCACATTGAATTGCTTCACCTCTTTCCTTCTATCTACCTCAGGAGGAGTTGTGATCTGTTCCTCCCAGAAACTGCTGCTACAGTGCAGCCACCTGGAGTCTCACATGAATACTACATACAGCTCACAAAATAATACTCAATGCTACGAACTTCATGTGGAAGAAGACTTGTTTCTTGTCTTGGTTCCTGATCACTAATAGTTCTCCAGTGTTTTTGCATTAGTTCTGAATGTTTGAAAGAGCTTCTGTGCTCTCTTTCACATCCTGTGCAGGTTCAGGTTGCTCATACACTCAGAAGGAGCCTTTACCTACAAAATATAGTTAACTTGTTTTTCCAGTATTCTGACTCAGTTGGATTGTTGCATAAAATTAACTCCCAAACTAATTGGCAGGCTGAGCCTGCTTAAGTGTGGGTACAGTTCTGGACCAGTATTCAGGTAGCTTCTGGATGATACTGGGGAGTTTCTGAATTGGTTGTTTGTACAAACAGGTTACTAACCAGATTAGATTCTGAAAGTTCCTTTTCTGGTATTCCTAAATTATTTATATGCTGGTACAGCTGTTGGTTATGTAACCATTTCCTTTGCATATACCAATGTAATAACAGAGTTTTTTTTCTCTGTGGTTTTTGTATTTGTGCTCATAAAAACTTGCCAATTAGGTTAAAGAAAAAAGAGAATGAGAAAGATGATGAAAAAGAAGTGAAAGAAGATGATAGAGAAACAAGAGAGAAGAGGTGTTTCATCTGTGGAGATGTGGGTCATGTTAGAAGAGATTGTCCTGAATTCAAACAAGCCCGTCAGAGAAATAATAGTGTGCCAAGTAAGTAAAGCTTCTGTGTTCTTAATATCATTTTAAAGTCCTGAGATCCATTCTTTCTAGCTTTCTATACAGACTTAGTAATTATCTTCAATTTTTTTGCAACTGATGGTTTCAGTGATTGCAAAATAAACCCCTTTTAGTCTAAGTGTTGTTTTTTCTGCAAGGGCAGTAGAATCTATTGAAATTCAGGCTTTGCATGGGTGGTTAAAAAAAAAAAAGTACTTAGCAGTAAGTATAGTGTCCTTCTGTGCCTTGCATTTATTTGTCTTCCACTCACACTGGGTGCGTTTAGTGTGGTAACCAAATTAATAATTGAATGCATTTCTTCTTCCAAGTGTTTGTTAAATGTTAGCTAACTCTCCATCATGTGTGAGAGGTAAGTAAGTGTATTTTCACAAGAAATGAGTGGTTTTAAGTAACACTTTAAAAGCATGTAAATACATTAGGAAGCTGTTGAATCGCTGTTATATAATCTAATTGCAAACCCATTTAAATTAGGCTCTAACAGGTCTACAGTACTTGAGAAAGTAAGGAAAGAGATGATAAATGAACTTCAGAGAGAACCTTGTTGCTTTCTGTATTCCATTATTCCTTTTTTTTCTCTCTTTGCCCAAAAAGTTCTTGCTGTTGCTAATGCCATTTGAAATCCCACAGCTCACAGCAATTGTGTGGAAACCTCTGTAAAGTAGCCTTTCTTACCTGTTCATACTAGGGTTTGTATTGCACAGAATTAAATGTTGACTTTAGCTGCTGTAAATATTACTATCAGCTGTTACCAATAGATGGAAGGCTTTCCACTTAAAGGCAGAAGTTAAAGTGATTTACCTATGCTGTGTCACACATTGCTTACAGTATCACTGATTCCTGGTTCCAAGTTCATTATTCTGTAACCCATAACCTTGTGCTTTTTGTTTAACTTTTTGTTCTTTGATTAGGCAGCCAGTTGGTTCGAAGCATGGTAAATTCACAGCTAGTGGCTGTAAGCCAGCAGCAAGTGGAAGGACCCTTGCGCACTAGACAGTCGTCAGAATGTGTAAGTTCCAATTGGCTGCAAAGTAAGTAGCTTTAGCAAGCCAGGAATCTTGGGCTGTGCTAGGAATAAGTTTGACCAGACTTGTTTAGCAGATTGTGGATCTCTGAATGACAACATTGCACTCTACCTACCCTAACATTGCACTGCCTACTCTACCAGGTAATACATCTGTGATTTGTAATGCAGTGTCTGTTTGAGATTGTTCATGATGTTTCAATATGGAAACCGTATAGTCAGATTTCATATGAGAACTCACAGTTCTTAAAGGTCAAATTCAGTATCTGTCAAATACAGGTCAGGGTGTCTTGTGAAATCTTGTGCTTGGTTATTTCTGGCAATATTCTGGAGTAACTGAGAGAGGTAAAACTCAGCTTATCATTAAGATACTGTACTCGTGGGTTTATGACTACTGTGATTTTCTTTGAGTTAAGAGGGGACTGCAAGAAACAGACAGGAAGCACAGTAAATCATACCTTGGTTCCGATGTGATAACAGGAGAGTCTGCCAGCAAGAACTAGAAGAACAAACAAAACAGTGGGGTTCCCTAGAGCACGTTACCCAGGATTGTGGCCAGATGGCTTTTGAATATTGCCAGGGAGAGATTTCACAGTCTCACTGGGCAACCAGTGCTCAGTCACTGTCACAGAATAAAATATTTTCCTTTGTTCAGACAGAAATAAAAAATAAGTTTTTACAGAAAATGCTGCAATACTGTCTGTTTCTGTGCCTTCAGCAATGACCTGATATCAGCATATGGAGGATCTAGAAAGTTCAATTTCTTGTTTAATAGATTAAATAACAATTAAATAAGAGCTTATTTTGGAATCGCTAAAATGTCTGTGGCAATAAGAACTACTCTATTTAGAAATAAGCTAAGTCTTTAATGAGACTCTGGGCTACAAATAAGCAGGCTGGGAAAGACTGGTTAAAAATGAGAAACAGATGTGTAAAAAGTCTAATGAAGAGCTTGTGGTTAATATTTGCTCAGAATCATGGTTTTGGTGGGATGGGCCATGTTAACAGGCTAAATCATCTGCTGGGGAAAACAAATATCAGTTGAACTGCACAGGTTTAAACCAGCAGGAACTTGGGCTTAGTAGTTGGGATATTGCTGGGGAGTGCTCTGCATTTTTTTTAACGAATAGAATAATGCATTGTGTACTTATTAAAGAAAAACACTATTAAATTGCTAATGGACTAATCAGAAACACATACTTTTTTTTCCCTCCAGTCTGATTCGCATCAGTCATCTTATTCTCCACAACCTCAACAATTTACACAGAATTCCTCTCAGCCAGCCTCCATTAACCAGACTCAGCCACAACCAATATCCCAGTCTAAGCACGTTCCACAACCACAGCAGGGTGCACAGCCACCCCATCAGGTCCAGCTGTCTTTGTTTAACTTTCCCCAATCTCCCCCAGGTCAGTATTCTACCTTGCATAACCTGGGACTACTTCAGATGCACCATCACCACCAAATTCAGCTTCCCAACACTTCGTGGCCTATTCACGGGCCTGTTATTCACTCTGCACCGGGTAACCCTCCTCATTCTACAAATGTTCCATTTTCTATGAGATCTGGCAGCAGCAGCACCACAAATAACCAGAGCAGTGTAAGCTTGAACGATCCCAGTATCATCTTCGCACAGCCTGCTGCCAGGCCCATGGGAATCCCCAGCACTTCTCATGAGGGACACTGGCACAATCCTGTGACTCCAAACTCACTGGTGAACAATGGCACTGTGGGGAATTCAGGTAATTCTTCTCTGTTGTATCAAACCTCTCACACTTTGTGTACAAATGTTAAATGCTACAGAAACAGCTAACTCTTCCAATTTTTTTTGCATTAAAAATGCAGTGCTTAAGAAACCAAGTTATTACCTTCATTGTCTGAATGTTTTTGTAGGAAAAAATTATGCAGCTTGGATCTTTGTTAACTTTTAATCGTTGATCCTATTTGCCAGTAATGGCTGTGCAACTCATGAGAAAACATGCATTCAACTGAGAAATGTTCTAATAATTGTTTGAGTCTGAAGTTTATTTCTGTGAACATGCTTACAAAATCAGTTTCTGTTTATGATGCTGTATAGAATTAGATGAATGCTGAGACTGCAACTATGAATTTGAGAGTCTGGCAGACACATTGTCCTCTTGTATTTAGTGCAACATAGGCATGACATGGTTTTTATACAGTCTTTTCTCCTATCGTTTATTCTGTTTCATTTAACTCCTTTACTTCAGCTTATTTTCTGAGAATACATCATAAATGTTTTACCTGCAACAACTGGGCAACAGCCTTTTGCCTCATACCAAAGCCAAGTACATCTGTATGTTTGAGGCTGAGAAAAATAGTATGTAGTAGTCAGAGCCCATATAGTTTTTTATAGTATGTAGTAGTCAGAGCCCATATAGTTTTTTAAGCAACATAAAAAATGGCAGCCCCTGAACTTGCATGTAATGTCTTTTGATTTAATTGTGTAACCCTTCCAATATTTAAATATATATATCTTCATAATACAACATGATGAGGCAGTTGTTCATCTCAAGGGGTGGAAATTGGAATTGGGAATCTCTTGCACAACTTTTCTCTGCACTAACAGAATAATTGACAGCAACAGTAGGTTTTCATCTGAGTTAACAGTGTTGGCTGAGGTATGCTCCACCAGTGAGTTTTTAATGCATCTGTTGAGGTGCAGGGATTGCATGGTTTTGTATTTAAAGCTTTGTGGAGAAGATATTCTTGAGGATACAGGAGCTGCTACAAACGTGCTGAATTTTCAGTGTGCTTTGTCCCTGAATCTCCATCATTTCTGATCTTAATTATTTGTCCAGGCTCATCTGCCCTCTCCTCCATGCCCAGCCAGCCCTGACTTATCCTCAAGCACCTTCTTCCAATCTGACTCTTCTCACCTGAGTAGCTGTGTTCTTGCAGGCTATCTGCTGAATCCTAGTTTCTCCTTCATTCTCTTTCCTCAAGTAGTCCCATTTTTCATCATGTAGTCCAGTCAGTCTCTGTCTTCAGTCTGTTTCCTTCTGCTCTGTTTCATTATGTTGGTGGCCCTTCCTGAGCAGGGGGTTGGGGCTTGGTGATCCTTGAGGTCCCTTCCGACCCATGCCATTCTGTGATTCTGTGATTATATTTGCTTCTACTATCATCTTGCCTTCACAGTTGTTGTCCCAGGTTTCTTGTGCAGTCTCAGTACTTTTTCCCCCTCAAACTATTTTCTAACTTACTGCACACCTTTTCCTAGTTTTCAGTCTTGGAGTTTTTCCTTTTTGTATTTTAATCAGCTTTGTTTCCTTTATGGCTTAGGTGGTATTTTAGGTGACGTCACTGGATAGGTCCATAGTAAAAAAAGAGCTGCCTGCTTTCTTTGGAGCCTACTTTATACTTGCATGGGACAACTTGGGAATACTAAGTCCGTGGAAAACTTTGTCTTGACTTGCATGAACTCGAGTTAGAAGGAACAGATTTGCTTTCTTTCCAGTAGACAATCTGATCAGAAGTGGGATCATTACAAGTTTTCAGACATAACTTTTTTTATGCCTGCTGCAGAGCCGTGCTTCATTACTATTTTTAAACCTGTAGCTTACTTCTGTTTAATGAAAGTCTGTCTAAAAGTTTTATGACTAAGCTGAAAGGGAGCTGACGTACTGAGAAAGCACCTGTTACTTGAATGTATTTATTTATTTTTAAATGTACATCGTCTACATTTTTAAATTAGTGGGCACTGTTGTGTCTTAAAAACCTGGAAGCTACAAGCAAAAAGAACAGAAGTAATACAGCATTTTGCATAAGCTGTTGTGTGCCGTGCCTCCTTGGATGCTTGATTTCTCATGCTTAATTCAGCAGTAATACTAGATTTGTGAATGGAATAGCCCATAATTTTTGTATTTATTTCAAAAGTTTTTAATCTTTCTCTCTAGAAATCAATTTTAAATTGGTCTCTTGACCAACTATGTACTGAGTTTCTTAAGTATAGAAGCATTAGTGGATTTTCAGTGTATAGTTTCTGAGAGTTCTTTCTTGCAGGACAATACTTTCCATGTCTCACATTAGCAATAGTGAAGATCTGTGTGGGCTCAGATGTTAGTGAAGTTGTTCAGAACTTGTATTTCTCGTCATGAGTGACGTAAAGTCTAATTTATTTTTGTGTGGAATTGTGAAATTGTAGGTCTTGATTCTAAGTACTGATTCATCATATGTCTTCCCCACCAATCAATTCTATCATAGTGAATAATGAAGTAATTTAGGTGGTAATTTTTATTGATGTACTCTCAAAAAATAAAATGGTAGCACATTGGACTAGACACGTTAAGTGCCCTGCAAACTGTTATTTGAGATGTCAATTGTATTTGTGACTTACTGTTTAATTGTTTCAACTTGCAATGTGCTTTTCCCTTTCAATTGAAAAATAGATCAGGGTTTCCAAGGACAGTTTGGTAAAATGAACCCTCCTTCTGTCCCTTGGGACCATGGGACCCCTACCCATTTTCCTCTCCTCCGAGGAGCGTGGCCTTACAATATGCCTCAGAACTACATGCAGCAGGGAAATGCCAGCTACCCACCGAACAAACCTTTCTACCCTCAAGGTACTAGAACTAGTATGTGAATCAACAGCTCATGCAACATGTCTCTTTACTGTCTCGAAGGCTTTACAAGCCAGGGAATCATGTTTCACTTGCCTAGTCTCCCTCGAACCATAATGAATTCAAGAGTCAAATCCACACTTATTGGCTTTCTGTATGGATTAAAATCTTTGGGGGAGGGAAGGGGTTCAATCAAATTCTGAACTCTGCATCAGCTTGCACTCTTGCACTTCCAGCCTTTTTCCTCTACTGCTGGTCTCGCTGTAGAGCCACCTCTGCTTTGCTAGGGTTAAGATGATTTGCCCATGAGTTTGTTAAGAATTGGAAGAAAATCTTGTGCTGATTCATTTTATTTGTCTTTTGTACATTGCTTGTGGAATGCCTTTACATACATGAAAGCTTACAAGACTGTAGAATAATTCAAGTTGGAAGGAGCCACTGGAGGTTATGTAGTCCAGCTGCAATCAAAGCAGTGCTGTCATCAAAGTTGTATCAGCTTCAGGACTGACTTTATCTCAACTCTTCCTAATGCTAGTGAGGTAAAGATGTTCAGCATCTTCCAGGATTGGGAAAGACAGTAAGAAAAATACCCTTGGCTCCAGTAAGAGAAAAACTATGCCCAAATTTTACTTGGAAGCTGTGATTCCTGTGTTGCTGTATAAAATGAGAGATACTGGCACCAAATCTTCTTCTCTGTTGGCTGTAGTGAGGTTTCCAAGTGAGACCCTCATTTTAATATTGTGACGTTATTCTTGTTGAGGACCTAAGAATGAAGTAAATTCATCTATTAAACTTTCTGAGGGAATTTTGCACATAGCATTAAAATAATACTGCATTGTCCCACCAAGTGGGATAGCTGTACAGATAGCACGTGTGTCAATCTAGAAAATGACTTTATTTCTAAGTAAGATTAATACATTTAATATAGCCAAGCACCATTAGAAATGTTAACTTGCTGAAGTAATTGTAATCCATTTTCTTTTAGCTGGTCCACTGATGCAGAGTAACCAGCGGTTCTCGCTTCTGTCTCAAGGACACCCACACTTGAATCTGAATTACATTCAACAGAAAAAGTGAAGTTTAATGGGATTGTGGGTGGGTGGAGGGAGGGGAGGAAAAAATTCAGGTTCTGATTTAAAATCGTAATGCAACGTGTTTAGATACAAGATTATTTAAGACTGTTTTTAAACTGTATCATTTGTACATAGATACGAACTATAGTTTTTACTAGTATCACAAAATGAAGTGATACAAATTTCATCTATTTTATTACCCTATTTTTAAGGGGAACTGTGTTTTGTTTTATCTTGATAAACTGTAAAGAGAGAGAATTTTTAAAATTAAGTTCTTTATTTTCTATTAGCTGTATTCATACTTCGGTTGCTTCAGACTTTATATATATTGTTCTAAAAAATAAAATTAGAAAGGGATTTCATGTGTTTAAAAATTTGTCACTTCTATTCTTTACAGAACTATGTAGTGCCAAAAAACTTTTTAAAAGAAAAATAAAACTGCAAAAAAAAATGGATATAAGACTTTTTCCTCTTCCCTGTTTGTATATTTAATTAAAGTACAGTAACAAAAGCAACTTTGAGATATTTTAAAGGAGAAAATTGACTTGCTTTAGTGAGCCACGTTGTTCACAGGCAGTATCTTGCACAGTACTTGATCTAAGCGTGCACTTTGTTTTCTGTTTAAAACCTTTCTACTGAGTATGAAAATCTAGACAAAACAGGCTGTACTCTGAGACAGTTCTGAAGAAGTTAGTTTGGCATATTACCTTCTGTGGTGTCAACACCCAGTGGTTGGTATCAAGATATTGTGGCAGAATCCAAATTTTATGTATGCAGTGTTCAAGAGACAAAACTGTCAGTCTAAGGTAGAGTAGAAAATGAGTTGAATACAACTCCATTCCTGTGATATTAATTATATTAAATGTACTAAGGTAAGAATTGTGATTTGAGTAAGAACTTTGGATATTCTTAATTTGAAAAACAGGGTGTTGCCGAATGCTAACTCCGTTAAGAGATGCTAGAGCTGAGCTAACGTCTCATTTTCTTCCCAGTCACAGGTAGGCCATAAGTGATCTGTCTTCAAAGTAGTGGTTTACTGTTCCTAAATTTACTAAATAACAACATGTTTCAGGCAAAAAGGGGTATTTTACTCCACTTGAATCTTTTGATCCTGGCTAGTACTAGACTTAAGGAAGATCCCTTAAAAAAGAACAAGTGCTGGCTAGATATTGGAGATTACTTAATGAAATTGGAAGCTAACTTAAACCCATGCTAGATTTTGGTGGTGCTGCTTCCTTTCCTGTACCGGAGGCTCATTGACAGAGTTTAGGCTTGTAGTTCTTCAGTGTTTATGACTTACGCATATTCACACTTTAGCAATGGAACGCAGCATGTTAGTCAGAACAAAGCTTTGAGAATAAAGCCAGTTTCAATTAGAAGTCCCAGTGAAAGATTACAAAAGAAACAGGAAAGAGCCTTCAAAGACAAAACCCTATTTTATTGCTCTTCACTGTTTTTTTTACAGGCCTCAAGAAAAACAATTTATAAACTACCTTCAGATTTTATCATAAGGACTAGAAAGTAAAAGCAACTTCAGCTTTAACTAAAAAAACAACAAAAAACCCCCCACAAAAACAACACGTGTACAAGAGGAAAAGGATTAAAAATGACTGCTAAAGCAGCCAGTGCATATTCAGCTGTCCCATAAAGCAAATAGGACAGTATTAGACTGAACTGTGTGCTGACATTAGTTCATTATTCATTCCCTCGACGACTCTTCTTGTGACTTTTCTTAGATCTGAAAGAGAGAACAGTTATGTGTCACAGTTCTAGTGACTGTTTTAGACAAACAACATGAATTACAGTAATAAGTGGTGTTTTACACAGCCACGTGTGGATAGAGTAACTAGAAAACACTGAATGAAGTACCATATCAAATACTTCATTTACCAAGACCTTCAATCCCCAAGATTCAATGACAAGCACAAGCTCTTACAACCAAACACCCATCCTTAAGAAATGTGCCATAAAATAATACCTTTCAGGTGATTTGGAATGACTTCTGTGTCTGTGACTACGATGATGTCCTGTAAGACAGAAAAAAACCAAAGTTACTTCCATAGGCCCTGGAGGTCTTTTTTCTTTTGCTCTTGCAATCTGCTTCTAATTGTCCTAGCTAATTAGGCATTCAAATTAACCTCCTGCCAAGTATCTGAAAAGTGTACCCAGGCAATTTTGTGAGTATTGGAGCAGTTCTCAACACTTTCATATAATTAACCACTTTATAAACCAGATTAAGCATGTAAACTACCTTTTGATGCTATGACACTGATTTTTCTTTCAGTAGATGTCGTCTGGTTAAAAAAAAAAGCCAGCTTAATTTAAAAACTACAGAAATACCTGGAGATTTAGATCTTGATCTGTGGCGCCTCTCCCTGGATCTGCTCCGGTGCCGTCGTGGGCTTTTGCTGCGATGCCTCTCCCGGCGTGGTGATGGACTGAGAGGAAAGAAGTTTTTAAGACAGCCATGCTACAAACATACATTTTAACATAAAGTAACAGAATAAAAGACTACCTTCTTCTCTTTGGAGAGCGGCTTCGCCTGTAATTGAGGGAGAAAAGCAGCATTAAAAATAGTAACAGAACCACCAGTTTCATTCCCTATACACTCTAGCAACTGCATCCTACGCTCTCCTATAGCCTACAGTAGCAGTTGATGGGCTTGATGCACAAGGGGCAGTACATGCTTTGGTCTGGCCCATGCATTGAGCAGAAGGGTTAAGTGATGATTCTTTTCTGGCTTGCTACCAGGAGGAACAGTAACTGGATTTTCTCTCAAAACTTCAGCTTACATGGAAACAAGCACTTTGTTCCCCTTAGTATCTTCATTCTATTATCAGATTTAGCTAACAGTGGCCAGCAAGTTTAACAGTTACTGAAGATCAAGGGAAACAGTCAGATGTCAACTGTGACTGCACTGCTCCTTACTTTAGGAAGTGGCTAAAGAACGTGGAAAGTGCAAGAGATTCTGGGCCTAAATTGTCATCATCTCCTTCGTGCTTCACTGCAGCCCTCTGCAGCACAACAGGTAAAAATATTGCTGAAAAGGAGCCACGTCTCACCTTCGTGGAGACCTGCTTCGGCTCCGCCTGTATCGTATAGCTGGAGATCTGCGAGGTTTGTCAAGGTCTCTGTAGCCTCTTCTGCGGTGATCAGGAGATGGTACTCGCTCCAGCTGGGAACAGCGGGGGAAAAAGGTTCTGTAAGTCTTTCATCGAGGTTTTATTTATAACAAGGAATTCTGAATGATAAATCTAAGTGAAAAAAGAGGAGATAAGCCATCCAGTAACATTTTCCTTAATGATGAAGGAAATCCTTAGGCCTATCTCGTAGAAAGGAGAAACTGCAGCACAGCTAAGAATAGCAGATGCCCAGTGCATAAACTCACTCCAGTAGTATGTTTCTTTGATATATATGGAACTGAGTTTCAGGGTCAACAGAAAGCAAGCCTTGTATTCTTCAAATATTTCATATTCCTGTATGAGTGATACTGCCCAAATTTGGTAACTGGAAATTAAAATGGCTGCTTTCATACTGTTGATTCTTAAATAGCGCAGCAGATTTGACTACAGTTGTCATCATAACCTTCACCATCTTTACTTGTTGGCTATGTAAAATAATAGATAGATAAAATAATTTATCTAAAACATGTTTAGGTAGCACAAAAGAGATTCAGAGCTGGGATTTTCAGCAGGCAGGAAAGCCTGACAGACAACACTTCAGAGCTGCTTCAGGATCTAAAGTGTTCTCACAGGCAGCTTATGTGAAAATCCATTAAGGGAGGAGCTGATAGTTGCAAACAGCTGAGATCTCTCAAATATTTCTCACAAACCCACACAGTTTGTGGCAGTTCCAGCACTAGCTTTACCTTTTCCTCTAAAACATGTCACTAACCTTTTCATCTTCCTCTTCTTCCTCCTCACTAGATTCTACATCATCCATATCTTCTTCCAGAGCACTAACACGAGGTTCAAGCTGCTCAGCTTCTTCCAGAACATATCGTTTCTAGGAGAAAATACGACTTTATTCTTGGGCTATATATAACATAAGCACCAAAGAGGCATCTGACATGCCCAAAGATTCTTAATCATAGCTTCATTCAACTAGTGTGCTATGCCAGTAGCTGATACAACTACTGAATATGATGCAGTTAAGACCATTTGTTTCTCCAAACCTGCAATCGAGGCAGAATTATATCGCACACACGTTCCTCATGGAGCAGTTCATCAATAAACTCATCCACATGCATCAGTTCAAATTCTAGAGGGAAAAAAATAGCATCTTAAATACATGGTTAATACTATACAAATGAGATACTTTGGACTTCGCTGAAGGAGCTGCACAAACAATAGCTTTAAAATTTTTCTTAATGATGAAGGAAATCCTTAGGCCTGTCTTGTAGAAAGGAGAAACTGCAGCACAGCTAATAGCAGATGCCCAGTGCATAAACTCACTCCAGTAGTATGTTTCTTTGATATATATGGAGTTGAGTTTCAGTGTCAACAGAAAACGCCAGCACTTGGGGAAAGCAAAATAAGAAAGGCAGTTCTTATTTGTACAAGACTCACAACATGATATCACAAGGATAAGTTAGTAAAAGTGGTGTTTTAAAAGGATAGTTGTGTTCCATTTTTTAACTTATGCATTATTAAAAGAGAATATTTTTCTAAAAGAAACACCTGTTAAAGAGGCCAATAATGCACTGAGAAACCATAACCACATAAGGTTGCTTACCCCCATTTCTGTTCTGACTTTTTATTTTTCGATAGTCGTTGTACAGTGGTTCAAGATACTTGTAGCAGTCAATAGCTGTGCCTGTCAATCTCATGTACAATGCACCAAGCATTCGGACATACCTGGAAAGTAAACCATTGCACATACCTGAGCTTTCTGCACAGTCAGCAGTTCAAAGAAAAATCATTCCCAGAATTTTATGAGAAAAACAGTACCCTACAATAAAGAGTGTCTGTATGGATCTTCTCCTTCAAATACTCAAGCACGTGCAGCATCCCAGTACAGGTTGTTTATATGTGCAGAGCTGCATTATCACTCCCAGAAGATTAAAGAAACACTTTAGAGAAAGTAGGTGATTATGGCTCCATTAATGCACCTCATTCCCAGTACTTCAGGCTGCGTTACTGCAGAGAACATAAGCCATAAAGGCGAATATTTTCAGCAGCCCAGCAACAAGAGGAACAAGCCTTCGGAAAGCAAGAGTAAGGCCAGGCTTTAGCAAGAAGAGCACATTTACAGAGGTTTGTGTACAGGAAGCTGAACCCTGCCCTGGAGCTTCCCTGGCAGTTCGGGACATCCACGTTTCTACAAGCAAAAGAGCTCAAGGCAAGGAAATGTGCTACAGACTTACTTGAAGTCCTCATTTTTTATGAACTCCACAATGATGTCCTTCTCGGGCTGGATCTGCAGCATCTTCAGCGTCAGGCACAAGAAAGGCGTGGGCTTGATGTTCCCGCCATAGACGCCCCCCACGTACTTCAGCTCCATGGCCTTGTCCACCACCAGCTCGGCTGCGAGATGAACAGCCATCAGTTCCGGCCTCCCCTCGAACTCCCCGCCCGACCCAGCCCGCCATACCCGTGAGGCCGAAGCATTCCTCTTTCCAATACTTGGACTCGTAAATGCGGGTACGAATGATCTTCTCCACGAGGTACTGCGGGTTGGTGCCGTGGATGCTGTGCGCATCCTTTACCGTGCGGTTCGCCATGGCGGCCGCCCCCGGCTCCCCTCCGTACGGCGGCAAATACACTCACCCCACTTCCGCAAGGAACACTAACAACTTCCGCTTCCTGTCCCCCACCCCGCCACGTTCTTTTCGGGCAGAGCATCACTTCCGGTACCCCTTCCAGATTCAAATATGGAGGCACCGCCCGGCTACCTTCTCCCGTCCTCTCCGTTCTGTGCGCACGCGCGGCGGAGGGGGCGGGGCTGCGGGTGGGCTTTGGCGCGAAATTCTATCACGGGGGTGGCGGGAGCTCGCGGCGCTACCGTTGGTGCTGCTGCTGTGCGCGGGGATTGCTGAGGTTTTGCGGTGAGCAGGGCAGCGGGCGGGCGGCTGGCTGGCTGGGTTGCTCGTTCTGTGAGGGCGCTTCGGGGTCTCTGCGGGTTCGACCCCGTCCGGCGCCATGGCCACGCGGGCTGTTTGGCGGTAGGAAAGCAACCATGGGGACGGCGGCTTTGAGGCCAAAAAAGGAAGAGGGAGGGGAGATGAAGCGTGCGCGACTGTTTCACCCGCTGCGTTCGTGGGAGATGGGCGAAAACCAGCGAGGAGAAGCGCTCAAACGGCCTTCGGTGTGCGAGGGCATTGTCAGGGAAAAGGGGGCCCTCAGGGCGGGTTTAACCCCGGGGGTTTAACGCGAGCGGCGGGCGGGGACTGAGGTTGGGAGCTGGGGCTACGTCTTAATCTGCACCGCTTGGGGGAATCGGGGACTGACGGCCATCACGCCGTCTGGAAAACTTGAGTGTTGTCCCCTCTTATTTTTAAGCTATAAGCGATAATTGCTCGTTTATGTGCTTATTCTTTTCCTCAGGAATCATGGACACAGGTCAGCAGAGCAAAATCATTTATTCCTGGTATGGAAAGCCCATGAGCTCAGACAGAAAGCTGAGGACTCTGCAGTACAAGTAAAAAACTTTAGTTTTTTTCTGTTTATTAGTTTTTAGTTTTATTATTATTTTATTATTTTAGTTTATTTCTGTTTTTCTCAGGGGGACGTAAGCAGTAAGCAGTGACACTTGCTTTGCCTTTTTGGTGTCACTTAGGTTAATTGGGCTGTGAGAATATTACTAAATAACAGTAGTTTTGTCATACCTGTCATGACACTGTATGCGTACCACAAAAAGTGTTGTCATAAAGCTCTTGAAATGTAAATTGTATGTTTGAGCATAAGCACTTAATTATAATCTGTAAATAAGTGTTAACTGCCTATTCAAAATACAAGTGAAGGTTTTTAATTGGGAAGTTTTGTTGTTGTTTTTAAACTTCAGTCTTTGTTGGAGGGGCTATAAGTGGCTTTAAGTTGGGCAGGAGGTCAGATTTGATGGCATGTGAATTGTAAAGGATGTTGAACTGTCTGCATCATTTTCTAGAGGAATTCTTATCAAATCGGAGAGAAGCAAAACACAAAGATGTATACAGCTTGGTGACTTTGTTCTAATAGAAGGGGAGAATGCAGATCAACCTTTTGTGGCACAACTCCTGGATTTGTACGAAGATGGTAAGAAATAAAAACTCACCTCCTACATGAGGAATCTTAAAATGCTTTAAAGATAACTATACCATGGGGATGTGATTAGCATTAATGCTGTATTGCTGCTCTAAATTATTACAGGAACGGGACTGTGCTGATCACTGCTTGTGTATGCAAGTTCTACCTAAAAATTTGGTACTGATTTCATCTAAATTGGATAGCTAAATGCAGTTGAAAGGCTTTAAAAGGCACTATCTTTTGCTTACTTGTTTACTTCTAGAAGAAATAGTCCTCGAGGAAGGCAACGTGAGCTCTTGCTTCGTTTAGATATTGGAGAATCCCACTGGAACAAGAGTACTGCAGCTCTGAGACTTGCGTGTTATTAGACACCAAGGATTTCAGTGTAACATACACAGCTGAATAAATAGGCTCGTCACTTCTGTCTCTTATTTGTACTACTTATACTGCTTATTTGTAGGTAGAGGTAGATATGATATAAATGATAAGTCATGGCAGGCAAGTGGCACAAAGGCTACGTAGAGTCTGAATGAGAAACTATTCATTAGCTAAGCCTCATTTCTTTCAACAGCTGTTGTTTCTTTTGATCTGCATTGATAATATTTTGTGGGTTTTCTCATTCAAAACAAAAATACACAGAGTGATGCGTATTTGTAATGCACGTTTATTGTAACAACTGAATATTCTTTTCATGCTGGACTGAAATTTGTCAATCTTTCTTGAAAAGGTTTTCCATGTCTTTGACAGAGTCGTTAAAGATGCTTGGTTTTGTTTTCATTTGAATATGAACACCTTAAAATATGAATAGGAGCATAAAAACTGTATTATGTTCTAAATTTCTTTTAACTCTATCCATGAGGAACTTTCTCATGCTGTTTATTCAGTCTTTCTTCTCTGGTATTTCACAGCAGGATTCTCTGGTTCGTTAGTCAGTGAGCAAACATTTCCGGTTGATCTTTAAAATAACCCTGAAATTAGCAGTAATGTTATGAAACTTCTCAGTTCTCCTTTTATGTCCACTGCTTAGTGGAGTTCAGTTAGATTGCATGAATGCCAATATGGAACCTCTTCTTTTGTGACAGTGAAATATTAGATTATCACAGAATGGCTTGGCTTGAGAAAGATCACAAAGATGATCTCATTTCAACCCCCCTGCTGTGTGCAGGGTCACCAACCAGCAGACCATGCTGCCCAGAGCCACATCCAGCCTGGCCTTGGATGCCTCCAGGGATGTGGCATCCACAGCCTCCTTGGGCAGCCTGTTCCAATGTGTCACCACCCTCTGTGTGAAAAAGATTAGCTGATCTAAATGAATTCTGTGATTTGAGGCTTGGCATAGGTATCATTGTAAGCTGTGACAGTCTCAATTCAGATATCAACTCGTCAATGACATCAGTTAATCATCAACTCAGACTTACAGTCTCATATCAGTTACTTTCTCACCTATGTCCATGTCGGATTTTTATCCTTGATGGCTCATTTCTAGGCATTTTTGTTTTGAATTTCCCAGTGTGTGAGGAGGGAACAGATATGGGAGTTTCGTGGAACTCCTGGACAAAGAGCCTGCTTGCATGGGTTCTAAGAAATAAGGCTGGCATTTTCTTAACATTTACATAGCTACATACATTTGTAAATTTACTTGTGTGCACACTTGACTGACTCCCAGAGTAAAGCACTTAGGTACTTGTTATGTGACATTTCAAAATAAAAGCTCTTTAGAAACAGCTCTCTTTAGAACAGGCTTTAGTTGTTTGACTGAACTATATGGAAGATGCACTTTAAATTCAAATTCTCAGTGAAATTCCCCAGGATCAGGTTGTTTAATCTTTCTCTAAATTAATCCAAGTCACTCCCAGCAAGTGCTGTAGTGCCCAAACTTTTCCCTGACTGTCCCTCGTCTGTCTAGCGAGCGCTGAACAACGTGGCTGTGGTATCCCTGTGGTTCACCAGAAGTGTGCAGTTCCATCCAGTAACCAGTGGCACAGCTGTGGTGCCCTTAATGTAGTACTGCAGTAGTGATGAATTGGAATCCTGAGCTTTGATGTTATTAAATGTCACTCTTCTAAAGTATTTACATTGCTGATAGTATAGAACTGTCTGCATACTTTCTTGCCAGAGCTATGAGAGCTGTAACTTCTGCATCATTTCTCAGTTTCTAGTTTTGGCCTTAACTTTGTTTGACCTAGAGCTAATTCATCTCCCTCATTCATCTGGAAAATTTTTCATCCTCTTTTTTTCTAAATTTCTAACTTTTTTCTCAGTAAAAAGTTAAGGAAGAACACTGCTTTCCAGTACGTAAATGCAAAGTGTCTTGTGCAGTATTTTAGTTGAAGTCACCAAGGTCGGGTAAGAACTATTTGTGGCATGAGAGAATCCTTAGTGTTCATTTTCTTTTCATTTGTAGGCGCTCAGCAGAAGCATGCAGTTGTGCAGTGGTTCACTCACATTACAGAGGTACCTAAGAATAAGCAGAAACTGCTTAAAAGAAGGATTTCTTCCCAGGAAGTGTTTTTTGATCTAGTTTCTGGCTATGACACTGACATAGCTGTGGAGACTATCATCGAAAGTGTGCTGGTACGTACTGCAGCCTATCTACATGCAGAGGGAAAAAAGAAACAAGCAATTTGAAAAACAGAACAGTGCAGCTGCTTCACTTCCTCCTGAACTGAACGTGCAAGGTGCATTTGATTGCTAGTGAAGTTGTGCAGGATGGTTGAAAACTCAGTACTCCTCCTTTCTTCCATCCCCAAATGACTTTGGTTATGGGCAGCCAGCCCATCTAGAGGATTGCATGGAAGGAAGTAATGTGATGGAGGCCTGTCATGGTTTGACAGGGCCTGTACCAGGGTAACACTGTGCCAATTGTTTTGTAGGCTGAGCTTGTTGCCATTTCTAATGAAGCTCCATGAGTTCCAACCGTAAGATATGTGAAGAGAAAACGGTTGAATGCTAAATCAGCAGTATGCATGTGTTGGTATTTTTTTCTCCTTTTTCAGGTAATACCACTGCGTCTGAAGGATGAACTACCTACTAGATTAAAAAAGGAGAAAATCTTCTACGTGAAACAGTCTTGGGATGGGAAATGCTTTAGGGTTTTGTCCCCAGACACGTTCTCTATGCTGAATGAAGCTAACAAGAAAGGAGATGGCATCCCAAACTCTTCCAGCTCTTTTGTTCCTTCGGAGATCACTTCCTCTGCGAAAAAAGAGACCAAGAAGGTTGCTTGGAGTGCCCCAAAAACAAAAAATGTTGAGATGGAAATAGAATCAAAACATTCTGCTTCTAAGTCTTCCCTTTCTAAGAAGAGACATTCGCTAAGAATAGATAATGGCACCAAAAATCCAACTGCAAGAAAGAAGTTAGATTTGAGCAGTACGTATATGTCAGTATGTGTATGCTGTCCATTTGGTTGTTTTGGATGTAGTATTGTGACTCCATCTTGACCTCACAATGTCTGCCTTATTTTTCCTTACTTTTCTGGCTAATGGTATACAAGAAGGTTTACGTTGGATTGACTGAATGAACACATTTGGACCGTATATTCAAACTGAAAGCTGAGTGAAGTTAGAAGTGATAGATCCTGATTTTTCACTTTTCTACTATGTTGTTGTATTCATAGAGGGAATGCATGCTTTCCAGTAATTCAGTTTTCTGTCCACAAAGCTTAATGCCATCACGTTTCATTTAAATTACAGCTCTGAGTCATACAGTGTCTTCTGAAACTACTGTCTTCCCTGAAACTTCTAACTCAAACCATCCATGTTAAAGCCTGACAAAATCTTGCTTTTCATTCCTAGGTCCCACAAGATCTTCAAAAGGCAAACTCCTGGAAGAGGATGTTTTGGAACTTTTAGATGATGTCTATGATTCTCAACTGTTAAAGCCAACAGCTATTAAAAGAAAAGTGAAATTCACTGAAATTCTAAGCTCGCCACCAAAAATAGCTTGTGCCAATGATAAGCTGGAGTCAGTGTTTGGTACAGCAGAGCACCGGGAGATGTTTAGTGATACGCTAAGACTGTCCCCTTATAGGAAGGTTGAAGACTCCAATGAGAAAGTCAAGAATCTTAATATGGAAGATGATGCTATAGTGTAAGTAACAGTATTTTCATAACTATTTTTGTATTTGCATTGAGTTCACAGGCTTAACAGTAGAGCCTGAAGTTTAAAGGGCTTCCTCTCCATCCTTACAAGTGTGGTCCAGATAAAAGTAGCTCTGTGTTCTTTACAGCTTAACTGGACATAAGGAGCTGGGGAGTCAGAGCCCAGCGGTGACCCCTCGTTCTCGTAGGAAGTGTACACAGGAGACAAGCACTCGCATTGCAGAACAAATCAGGTGAACTTTTGCTTTCATGCAATCTTGTTCAAATGGTTTTTGACACCTCAAAGCCTCAAGAGTTTGTATGGCTTAATACAAATATTGCAGAGTGGGTAAAAACTGTCTTATATTAAGAAACGTTAAGCTGACTTCCTTTAATACTTGTCTGTTAAATAGCTATGGAAAATTAATGGTTGAAGTGGAGAATAACTTGACTTGCTGATTATAGGCACCTTACAGGAAGAACTGAAAATGTATCAAATGACACTGTAGTGAGCAGTGATATGTAGTTTATTAAAAAAAAAAAAAGGGCAAAAAAAAAAACAAAACAAAACTTCTGTCATTTCTTTCTGATAGCTTATTAAACATGCTAGAATCAAAGGAGGCAGAGGATTTTCTGTCTAGCTCGGATGGTTCTTACTCCTCAAGTAGTGAGGAAGAAGATAGTGATGTGGGCTGCACACCGGAGAAGAAAACCAAATTGAGCAGAATGTTCAGCACCCCAAAATCTTCAAGGAAGCCTTCAGTTCACACTCCTGCCAAGACCCCAAGGAAAACAGTAAGGTTCCTTAGAGCTGCTGACATTTTAAAAAGTTTTCTTTATTGTTTCTAATCCTTTTTTTTTTTTTTTTTTTTTTTTTAATGCTCAATGCCTGTATGCCAAAGTTAAGTATCTGAGCTCCCATGCTTTAGATGAAACGGTTGTATGATTTTCAGTATGACTAAGTTATGAAAATACAGTACTTGGTTATCCTCAATGTTACAACAGTGTTGATCAGAAAACTCTCCAGCCTAAGCAAAGGAATTAGGCTGGATTAGGCTGGAGCTGACCAGTAACTGCTGAATGTGCTGGGTTGGTTTGTTTGTTATGTGGCTGTAATGTCTTGGCTTGCTTTGAGGAAGGACAGGGGAGAGAATTAGGAAGGGAGGAAGAACATGAGCATGTCCTGAATCAGTAGTTCTTAGGCTGTGGATTCAGATCATCTACTAGTGATACATAAGTGAAAGTCTTGTGTGAATCACTGGGCAGCTTTACAAGAGAAGAATCCCTAGGGTATAATTAGTTGTTTGTTTTTTTAAGATGATTTGAGGAAACTGTTTGAAACACCTGAATGGTGCTGCGTTTCTCAACCGCTATTCTCAAGAAAAAAAAAAAATAAGCTCCATGCTGGCTCAAAGGAAGGCAAGAGATAATGAAATGATGGATTCGTTTCTACGTGAGAAACTACTGAAAGCGGTACATGAATTATGAATCTTAAAATGAGACAGTGTGGGAGGAGATAAAGGGTAGGTGTGTGAAGTCACAAGTGGTGGAAGAGTGGAGCAGAAACTGTTTTTCTCTCCCAGTATAATCTACAGGCTCTCAAATAAACCTGGTAGGAATTATGATTAAAAGCAATTAGTCAGTTATTCAGTGAGTAGTTAGACTTGTGCAGTTCTTGGGCAAGCAGTACTTTTACTGTACAAATATTATGTGAATTCAGTGAACAACTGACTTAAGTACCCAAGAATGATCCATTTCTGAATAGTCTTTGGTCAGTGCAATCTTCATATATTGCAGAAAGCTGTAAGTTCAGGACTGTGCTGATGGCTACCAGCACAGAAGGAATGCTGTGCAGTGTCTATGGCTGTGCTAAAGACAGTATGGCCAGCAGTTTCTCATAGTGTCACAGCCACTGGGCTTGGGATGGGGATATTTGTGAGGGGCTAATTAAAATCGGCCTCTGTTTATGTAAAGTGTAACACAGAAATCCTAGCACAACTAGAGCTTGTAGGCACAGTGAGGAAGAATATATAAGATACTGCGTGGCTTTTTTGTTTGGACAGTGAAATACAGATCATTAGTTTCTAGTTGTTTGCTCTTTCTTGAGAACCAGGTCACTTTGGAACACTGAGTTACAGAACATAGAATAAAAATATTTAAAATATTTCAGCAAATCAAAAGGTGAAGTTGTCTGTGTCACTATTTTGCTTGCTGGTTTCTTTGTCTCCTCAAGGAAGAAAAAGACCATGAGACTTAATTTGGCAATTCCTTCCTGTAAGCACCGTGCCTCCTTTCACCTTGTACTTTGACATCTCCAGGAAGTTTGTGTAATCAGCGTTTTAGAGGCTTATATGAATGATCTGTTTCTGGTAGAAATTCCTGTGTGTAGCACATCTGTTTGAGATCCTAATTTTTTCTTCTCAGCCCTTACTGGGAACACCCAGGACACCCCGGAATGCAACTCCTGAAATTCCCAGGCGCAGCCATGCAGCACAGAAACCAACCAGTGTACTGGAAGAAGCCAGATTAAGGTAACATTCACTGAAGGCAGGAAATGCTAAAATAGGGTAATGTCACCTTTACCAGATTGAATAAATTCAGTGAACATGGGTAATATTTTGATTTCAGAGGAACACTAAGGAATGGACAATAAATACTATAATTACAGGTGGCTATAGTACTACCTCTATGATTGCAAGTCATTGTAACTAGTTCTTAGTGCTAAATTCTTCAGAGTTAGGTATCTGTCTTTATTCTAACACTCAAAAAAATAAAAGCAAAGATCTTCTCTTGTAGATTTTACTGGTACTATGAGTACCATCCTACAAGCTATCGCCTCTTTTTATCCCTACTATACCTCATTTCATACTATTTGATGATGATGATTGTTCAGCCATCTTAAAGCTCAAAAGCTTAAAACTTCTAGAGAGACCAGACTGTTTCATTTGGACACTTGACGTTGGTGTTCAAACCTTAAGTATGTAAGACAGATTTAAAAACTACACAGAGCTGTGAAGGGAAGAAGTGGGAGGGGCCTGCTATCTGCTTTGCCCCTTGAGGCCCTGCAGGAAGATGTGTGAAAATACAACTCTTTGGCCTCCGGTTTGTTTGACTCCTTTGTTTGCTTTAATCAAAAGGCTGCACGTTTCTGCTGTCCCAGAGTCTTTGCCCTGTCGTGAGGAAGAATTCCAGGATATCTATAACTTTGTGGAAAGCAAACTTATTGATGGCACAGGAGGGTGAGTTCATTGGTGAGGCTGTGTAACTGAGATCACACATACCTATGGTGCACTGTCAGTCAATCAAGGCTGCTTTTATTTAAAATGCTATCCTTGTTTGACTGAAGTAAAGATCCTAGTTGAATTTTCCAGCGTGTTTTTTTTCCTTGAGAGCTTGTTGTGTGTGTAAATAACATGTAAATATATTTCCTTTATTGTACAAATTCAAATTTAAGACAGAAATGCCTAGTCAGTTTTAGATGTCTGGGAAAATATTTTTTTTAACAAAGCAAAATTAGAATTTCTAATGTATTTTAGATTGTTAGTTACTTTAATAATTAAAAAAACCCAGCAAACCTTATATTCTAATGTGTGACATGTCCTCATTAGCAATGAAGTAACTGCATGTAGGGAATTACCTGAAGAGACATAGAGTGAAAGGTATTCAAGGCAACCTCAGAGTCCAGGAACTCCAATTTCTTGATACTAAGAGTGTTACTCTTTTACTGAGACTGCTAAAAAGGCATTCTGTTTTGTAGGTGTATGTATATTTCTGGAGTGCCTGGAACAGGTAAAACTGCAACTGTTCATGAAGTGATTCGCTGTCTTCAGCGAGCTACAGAAGATGATGACCTACCATCATTCCAGTTCATAGAGATCAATGGCATGAAGCTTACTGATCCTCACCAAGCTTATGTGCAGATTCTGGAGGTGAGAAAAGCCTCCTCAGCTGCCCTCCTTTGAAAGAAGAGGAAGTTCAGATCCTCAATGTTTTATGGGGTTCAAGACAACTAACAATCAATACTTCTGAAAGTTAAAACATACAAAGGGTTAAACTGCCTATTTCCAGAGTTTTGGTGTGATTAACCTGCAGTATAATTTAATTCTTGTCCAGTTACTGACAGGTCAGAAGGTGACAGCAGCTCATGCTGCAGTGCTGTTGGCAAAACTGTTCTGCACACCTGGACCAAAGAGGAAGACCACAGTGCTGGTAGTGGATGAGGTGAGACAAGGAATCCTTCCTTCTCTATCCTAAATCTTTCCTAAAGTATCATTTAAAAAAAAGGTTTTTAAAGAATGGAGAAACAGTTTGTGTTTAGAGCATGTCATATATGATCTAAAGAAGACTTTGGAGTGAGGGCACTCAAATAGTTCCTCTTAGTCTCATTAGGAAACTGAATGTAAATAGATGAGTCCTGTTGCCAAAATTCTTTGTCTTTATTTTCATGTTGGTTTTATGGCATAATGAATGCTGTCAGCTCCTAAATAGCATGGGATTGAACTGTTCAGAGTATGTATTTTATCTGGAAGCTGCATTTTTTTTGTGGAGAGAAAATTCACAATGAAAAATCTAGTTTTGAAACTGTGAATATACTGTGTTCAGTAATTTATTTTTTTTGCTATGATTCAGATCTTTGCATGGTTAGGTAGTTTAATTTTGTTGGATGTAATATATCACATTAGCGTTTAAAATTGCAGCTTAAGTTTGTAATGAATACTTTTCAGAGAGAGATTAGAGCTCTAATTCAAAAAATGCAGTACTATTAGTAGATTAGCAAAGGAAATGCAGAGAGACACCTTATTCAGTATTATGTGAGAAGTGATTTGTGGCAGAACTAACTCTCAAACCTCATTGTAAGTTGTACTGTTACAAGACATTCTTTTTCAGTCAGGTTCTTATCTTTTTCTTCAGCTTGATCTTCTGTGGACCCGAAAGCAGAATGTGATGTACAACTTATTTGACTGGCCGACTCAAAAGCACTCCAAGTTAATCATCCTGGCCATTGCTAACACCATGGACTTGCCAGAGAGAATAATGATGAACAGAGTATCCAGCAGGCTGGTATGTCCTCTAACAATTAGGTTGCTAAGCTTAAAAAAAAAAAACAAAAAAAAAAAAACACCAAACTGATTGAGTGCTGCATGCAATCAAAAGTAATTTTGACTGGGAGGGAAAGGTAGAGTGGGTTACATCAGAAGTTAAATAATTATAAACAATTATAATTCTCTCTTGTCTCCATAGGGCAGATGATCATATAAATCTTAGCAAAATAAGTACAGGAGCCAGCTCACTGGTCAGATGTTATGCTAGATAAGAACACTCTGTTCCTGTAAGAATGAATTAAGAAAAAGAAGGCAGATGTCTTTTTAAACATATTAAGTTTTGTATAATTGAATTCTGTGCATCGTGGTGAAGCTGCTACTCCTGAGTTCAGAGAAATTTCCTTCTGTTTTCCCTTGCTATTTCCCCTTTCATTTCTGGCACAGATTACTTGTCTCTGTTTGCTCTAATCAGATGGTGGATTTTTTGTTCAATACCTTTGGTCAGGAAATTGGATGTGCTCTATACGTGTGTTTAATCCATTGTCCTAGGTCTTTGTTTCAGTGCTTCCATAAGAAGTGATTTGCAAAAACAGTGCTCTGCCTTCATCCTTCTGTGACTCAAAAACAGTGGCACAGTAACTGTGAATTGCTTTTTCCCACCCACTGAACCTGCAGATTAGCTGGAGCTCTGAGAATCCGTGTAGTCAAGGGAGAGGAATTCATAAGGGATGTAAAGCTTTGCCTCCTGCAGGATGTGAAAGACAGTACATCATATATAAATTGTACATTGGCCTTCTCATCTGAAATCAGTTGTTATTAGCTTGAGCCAGAGGTGGATTTGTAGTTCTTTGCTGGTTGTTGACTTGCAGGCCTAACATTAAGTCAACAGTGTGACTGTATACATGCACATAGACATGCTAAAGAAGAGGTGGATAGTTTTGGTGGATTCTGCTGTTACTGTACTTAAAAGTCAGTGTAAACAGTAGTAATCAAAAGATTCTTATATTGGTGGCTCTAGTTTATTTACAAATTTTGTAAGAGAACTTGGTTTCTAATAGCATGCACCACTAGCTCTGCCCTTCTGGGGTAGTGATCTGCACTCCAACTGTTTCATTGGTGGATGTGCATACTTATTTTACAAATGCAAAGCAGAAAAAAAAAGATCAAAGCTTGGAGGGGAAGAATGAGAAACAGATGAAACAGACTGCTCCAACTACAGAAGTTGTAACTACTAACAATGCAAGCTATGCTTGAATAGTTTAAGTACTGCAAGCACTTCTCACTGCATTTTGTTTACTATAGGGTCTCACCAGAATGTCCTTTCAGCCTTACACCTACAAACAGCTACAGCAAATTATTTCGTCTAGACTGAACAGTGTGAAGGCATTTGAGGAGGATGCAATTCAGCTAGTTTCCAGAAAGGTAAATATAGTACAAATATTATCCTCTGTGTTGAGCCAGGTGAAAATTATGGGGATGTGAAAGAATTCAGTAACAGTAATCTCAGTTCTGTGGGTGCACATTCTGCTATGGGGACAAAGTGAGGCACCAGTAGTGGATCCTGCACTGTTCTCTCTTTGAGGTATGCATGGCATTTTTGCAGCAAACATGCAAAGCAGTGTCCCTGTTTTTTCCACCTGCTTTGAGAAGGTTACTTAATGATACAATGTCAGCTTTCTACAGTGTTTGGCATAATGAATCATTGGATGGATCTTGGGGGTGGGGGAAGTCTAGCATGCAGTAACAGTGAAAAAATCCACATTCATTTTGTCTTTCTCCAGATTTTCAAGGCCTCAGTGTAACCTATTCTGTTTCCAGTCTGTGTGCTCTGTGGTATAAAAAACAAATAATGCCTTAGGGGTCAGTAGCTTCTCAAATTGAGATGTGTGCATGGTCTAATGAAAACTTCATTAAAATTGTAAGCTGCAAGTGGGATTTTAAGAGGTATTTAGTTTCAAAAATTTTGTAAGCCTAAAGTTCTTTGGACACTTGCAAGTGTAAATCCATTATCTCAAGTAGTAGTGAACTCTTAAAAATAATGTTACTTTGTGTATGAAAAACAGAATTTTTGCTTTTTTTGCTGTGAGAATGTGGACTGTGCTAAAGTACTCTACTTAAAATGTTTCTGAGAAGTTTTGAATTAGACTGTTCATGCTGAATTTCCTAGATTTTCTAACCTTCTGTGGTTTTAGAAGAAAAGTTCAGTCTCAAATTAGTGATTGCTAGATCAAGGTGGGTGTAGGGGAGTTGCTTTTGATCAGTAAGATCAAAATTTTGACGAATGTTTCAAATCTGGATTTGCATAACACAGTCCACCTGTTTGTTTTTCTGGCCTATTGATTCTACAAGCTGAGAATTGTTTAGCAAAGAAATATTTTACAAACCTGTCATGTTTACTTTCAGGTAGCAGCACTGTCTGGTGATGCAAGGCGTTGCCTTGATATCTGCAGAAGGGCTGCTGAGATCTGTGAGTTTTCTAGCCAAAAGAGTTCTCATGAGATAGTCAGGATGACCCACATAACACAAGCCATAGATGAAATGTTCTCATCACCGTACATAAAGGCAATCAGGTAAAAATATTTCTCTGGCTCTTATTTGCTTTTGTGTCATTTTCACTGTGCTATTTTTCAAAAGCCTTCTGTCTATCTTTATGCATGTGATGCATTGTGTTCTGCTGAAATACGATTTTAAAAAACAATAATCTCAGCATAGAAGAGGGATACAAAATAGAAATGAAAGATGGGAAAACAAGGCGCAGAAATTTCTCGTTTAAAGTTAAATGTTTCCATTTTAGCCTTTCCCTCAGGGATTTTGAGATGTTATGATTGTCCCTGTTTACTGTATTGTGTCTGAAAAATGTTAATTTGTTAACTCGTAAATTAATATGGATTAATATGGATCCTGCCTTAATATGGATTAATATTAATATGGATTCTGCCTTTTTCAGCTTCAGAGGTTCAGAATTATTAAAGGAGGTACAGGCTTGTTCTGCCAGCACAGTACACTCACAGTATTATGGCATTACACAGTTCTGTAACTCATAGAGATTTACCATGTTAATTTTTGATCTCGTGTCATTCCTCACATGAATGCTTGTAACAAACAAGGATCTGTACAGTTGGCAAACCGTGTGGCACTTAACTGATCCATTAAGCTTTATATTCTGCATGGAGTCAAATGTCTTGTTCAGACATAGTGAAAGGAGTGAGATGCAGTGCTCAGTATTGTCAGGGTTGCAGGTTGTACAACCCTGGGTTGTACAGGGTTGCAGGTTGTAACACTGGCTGTTTGACAAAATGTCTTGCATATTTCCACTGTCAGGTAGGAAAATACTCTGCATTTAAGTGTTGCTAGCAGGTGATTTTCCTCCCAGATTTCTTTCTAAGGGCTCACGAGTTCTGAACTTTGCAGACTGATTTTTGCCCGTTTTGTTTTGATGTTCAGGAATGCCTCAATGCACGAACAAATCTTTTTTAAAGCAATTTTAGCAGAGTTTCGTCAGGCGGGAGTTGAGGAGGCAACAGTTCAACAGGTATGTTGTTGTTTTGAGGTACATTTGAAT
The DNA here is from genome assembly GCF_019232065.1 of Centrocercus urophasianus. Taxonomy (NCBI): domain Eukaryota; kingdom Metazoa; phylum Chordata; class Aves; order Galliformes; family Phasianidae; genus Centrocercus; species Centrocercus urophasianus. The sequence continues at coordinate 23,740,398 of NW_024884733.1, read as the reverse complement.
GCGCTGTAAAAACTCTCAGGCAGCACTATAAATGTTTAAATGTTTGGGATTTGTATTCGTAGAACCTGGTGGAAAACAATATGATAATAAATTGGGTCCCAGTGGTAAGTTGGGACATGGCTGTCCAGCCCAGGTGTGAAACATAATTGGTGCTACCACTTGTAATTGGGAACACCTGTGCACATCCATTAGCATTACCAGTGGTTTGGCTCACATGAGGAATTTTTTTTCCTCTGTATCTGCAAATCTGTTCTTGAACATCAAAGATTATCTTGTTAGGCTGATCTCTTATACTTGTTCCCCTAGTTTTTCCTTATTGGTCACTTGCTCTGTGTGTTCCTTCTGAGTGGACAGATGGGTGATGAGCTGTACATCAGCTCTTGGGCTGCTGGATCACCTTCATTCCACATAGTCCAGGGAAGGTGTAGTAACAAATGATGGAGTGGAATTGTGGACAGACTAGGTTACTACTTTTCTGAAAGAATGGTCAGGTGCTGGAATGGGCTGCCCAGGGAGGTGGTGGAGTCACCAACCCTGGAGGTGTTGAAGGAATGTTTGGATTTTGTATTGAGGGATATGGTTGAGTGAGAACTATTGGTGATGGGTGGACAGTTGGACTGGATGATCTTGTAGGTCTTTTCCAACCTTGTGTGTGGATTCTGTGATTCAGAGATGAGGAGGGAAGGAAATTTCCCTTTTTTCACCTTGGCCCATAGACTGCAGCAGGAGGTCAACTTGAGTTACACCTCTTTTTTAACACCTTTTTTTCCTTCTTTAACAGGTCTATCATCAACACATATCACTGTGCAGAATGGAGGGCATGCAGAGCCCAACAGTGTCAGACATCTTGGCCATTTGTGCCAGGCTCGGTGCCTGCAGGCTGCTGCTGCTGGAGTCCAGCAATAAATACCTTCACATGCGTGTGCGCCTCAACATCAGCCAGGATGATGTCATGTATGCACTCAAGGATGACTAAGGCAATAGAGATTTTATTTCTATATATGTACAAATATTTTAAAGATGGTCTATTTTATTTTTTTTAAGTACTGATAAAATAGTAGGTTGTATTTTTAAATATTTTTGTGTGGTGTATCAAAGCACTTTGTACAATAAAGAACTTGCTTTGGACCATTTTAAATACTTGAAATGAAACAATCTGTTTCAAAAGCACTGTTGGTAAGCAGTCCCCTTCCAGCTGAGGTGTGTGAGCTGGAATTGATTACTGGCATCAGTGTTTCTCAGCTTATCCCTGTGGAGCTGCTTCTGTTGGGACCAGCCCTGTTGTTGTGGCATTAGTTTTTCTGTTGAGTACAAAAGATGCCTTTGAGGTATCCTTAAATCTTTGTTGTTTGTGTCTTGAAAGTGAACTTTACATCTGTTCAATTAGTTGCGTGATGGATTAATTGCTACCAGGGAGCTATGCGTGTGACCGAGGGCTTTTGTTGCTTTTAATCAACTTTGTGTATGTTAGCAGTTGAGAATTGCTTTAAAGAAAAAACCTCAGCCATCTGCCTGAAACTTGCCTTCAACCTGACGCTGCTCCCAGGCCCGTATCCAAGGGCTGGAGACGGGGCGGCTTGAGAACTGCGTTCGTGCTGCGTGAATAAAACATGCCCCGGCTTAAGCTGCAGCTGGCAGAATCCTTCGCCCGCCGCACCTGTGGGCTGTTAGAAATCAACGCGCCCAGCCCGCGCCTCGCGGTACCCTGCAGGCCGCGGCTGTACGGCGCTGCCCGCCCCGCTCCCGGCGCTGCTCCCGGCCCCGCCCACCGCGCAGGCGCACCGCCGTCCCGGAGCTGCGGCCCAGGCGTCCCCGGGCCGGGCGGGCCGCATGCTGGGGGCGGCGGAGCGAGGCGGAGGTGTGCCGGGTGCCGAGCCGGGCCGGGAGGCGGCGGTCACTTATTAAGCGGCGCTCGGCCCGTCGCCTCCGCCGGCTCCTCCCTGCGCCGAGGGGAGCGGGGCAGCGCCGCCGCTTCGCCCGCCTCCGGGCGGGGCTCCCGCGGGCACGGAGCGCGGCAGGGGACCGGCGGCCGTTGCTCGGGGTCGCGGCCCGCTGGCGCTGCCTTGAGGCTGCCGGGCGCGCTGACGCCGCGCTCCTTGGTTGTGCTCGGCCCTTAGGGACGCGGCGCTGAGGTCCGCCGGCGGCATGCTGGGCAGGAGGCACAAGAAAAGCCCTCAGGCCAAGGGCCGGGGAGCCGCTGTGGCGAAGCAGGTGAGGAAGGCGAAGGGCCGGGGTGCCGCGGGTAGGACGGCCCGCTCAGACCTCGCTGCTGTCCTGCGGGAGGCTCGGATCTACTTCCAGTTGCCTGTGGGTTGTTTTGTGCTTCCTCCTTTAGTGCCTTCTTCCTAAAGCAACGCGACGGGCAGCGTGAATAGATTACGGCCTTGCGAGGAAGCCGCCGTGCTGTCACACTGTAATCTCTGTAGCAGTCCTTATGACTCACACTTAGGGTAGTTTCCTAATCACTTGTTTTGAGATTTAATCATAAATTCAGTCTCTATATTAAATTTCTTCTCATACCTGTAAAACTAGACGAGTAAGACTAGAATATTAAGTAACAAATTCAGGGGCAGAGATGGGAAAACAGTAAAGCAACAGTTTATTTCCTTCTGTGAGGTTGTTCTTCCTTTAACAGATGGACTGATTAGCTGCTGTCACTGCTCTGTAGCTGTTGCTTAATCATTGAGAGCTTAGGTGTGCCTGCAAGTTGGTTCTGTTCGTACTCGTTTCATTTGGATGTAGTTTCAGAAGTCTTGATGAGAGAGGCATGAATCTGGTAATGGTTAGCAGGCTTGGGAAGTTCAGAAAAGCATAAAGAAATAAATTTGATCAAGGCAACATTGTGGATATGGAAATGGAAGTGGTGGAAGAGAGAGAGCACTCACTGAAATTCCAAAATAAGTTAGATCTAGAATGGAAGCTGATTAAGCTTTGGAGGAATAGCTGATGCAAAAATAGGGAAATAGGAGAAGAGATTGAAATGGGATCTTAGGTAAGTTACTCTGTTCTGCTGGAACCAGTATCCTTAAACCAGAGGCAGAATGGTTCTGTTAGAGATCTATGAAGTCACTTTTGCTCTAATACAATCGTTTGTATTTCTCAGTTAGAGGAGTAGCGTTTAATTACATTTTTGGAAGGAAGGGAAAACATAAGTGATGGAAATATCTTTCCTTCTCTCTAAAAAAGGAAAAAAAAAATCTGACTAAAAACTATTTTACCAGTTTTTATTTCTATATGGTTACAGCTCACAGCTTGGATTATTTCCTGAATATGCTAAGGGCTTGTTCGCTTGCAAATGATGCGACTTTAGCTATTTCTGAACCATGTGAGGGTATTAAAGAAATGCTTGAAGAAGTTGGAGAGAGCCAAAACCATGCACTTGTTGCAGTAACTTCATTGAAAATGTGCCTTGCAGATCAGATTGAGGACTCAGAGCTAGAACTGCTGGATTCTGTTCTTTTTTGCTATGCTTGTAGCACAGTAATCATCAGTTTTTCATGCTGATAACATATGTCTGTCTATTCTGTTGAAGTTGAGTCTTTAGATCACTGTTATAGACATTTCCTGATTAAATCTTGTTTAGACCTTTCCATTCTATACAAGCCTACAAGTGAATTAGTTTAGTTTTATAGAAGATGGAAGCAGGCAGGGAGTTCATCTGTCAGTTCAGTACCTTACTGAATGTCAAGGGCAGGACCATGGCTAGCAAACGTACAGCTGCTGCTTTGTTCCTGATCCTTGCACTCAGTGTTTCTCAGCTATGTCTTACCATCTTCTTTGGGGTTATAAAAGAGCCAACAGTACCTTTGCTCCTACGGGATTAAAGAATAAAAGTCGTTATTACCAAACAGCACTAGTTGAAAAGCTGACAGCCAGCTTCAACCCTTGGCAGCGCTGCAGATCCTCCAAGTCAGGGGAAAATTGTTAATTTTTGTAATAATGGTAGCTTTTTTTTTTATTCTGATGCTAGACAGGAGTTGAGCTGCTACCTGCTTGGCTTTGTGAAGATCAGTGCACCAACAGGGCTTTGTGCTTTGAAAAAATCTCAGAAAAGCTGCTCTGTGTGCCTCACATGATGAATGGAATTCGGCTAATTGGTGTTTATTAGAAATAAATCATTCACAGTCTTCACATCAAGAACACTTTTATTCCTGGGTCAGATAGATGCTTCAGCAATAGAACAGTTGTGTCAAAATGGCATTTTAGAATAGCATCTTTCAGATTAAGATTTCAGAGATCTCTCTGATATTTATGTTTTTTTGGTGTGTTTTGCAAAATTTAAAAGCAGCCTTCTGTCACATTCTGAGTACTGTTAATAGTCTTCCCTGAGGTGCTGTCACTTAACTACAGTGCTAATCTATTTTGAACACTTGATTGTTTTTCCCAGTATTATTAGACATTGGTCATGTTTCTGTGTGTACGTTGCCTTTTTTTGGTTGTTTATGTGCTGAGTTAATGAGGTAGAAGATAGTTCTGCATATGTAAATGTAGCTTGTTCCAAAAGATAAGGGTGAAGTCTCTGCTGTGCACATGTCAGACCTGTATTTGTGAATGGTGATTAAATTTTTCTTTAGCCTGGTTGTTACAGGAGCTACCCTGAACTTCCTTGATGATATCTGCTTAATGGGGCTCAGTATAACAGGCATCATTTTGTCTGGTTGTGGCAAGTTATTAGATTTTATTTTTAGAAATCATGGATAATGTAGAGTTTCTAGAGGGAGTATTCATTGCTTATTAAGATTTGTGTACTGCTTTTCAGTCACGAATGCCTTGTGTGTGTTATTTTGGTGATGAAGTGATGTTATAGTTGGCTTAAAAAAAAAAAGAAAAAGAAAAAATGTTTAGCTAATCTATGCAGTGTGATGTTTTTGAGTGTCATTCCTTTCTCACAGCACAACTTTTTTTCTTTCCCTTGGCTCCAGCTGGGGCTGTTTGTAGATTTCAATCCTGAAGAGATGCTGCTGGGTGCAGAGGAAGGTGGGGATGATGGTGACCTAGAAGCAGAGCTTGCTGCTATCACAGGAGCGAAGGTGAAAGAAGGGAAAACCAAACCAAAAGGAAAAAGTAAGTCCAAGTCTCAGGATTTTGTCTACTGACAACCTGAATAATTTTTTAAAGATATTTATTTACAACTCATTGCTTTATCTGAAAAGGTTTTGCACCACTTGTAGCAGCTGTATTCACTTTAAAAGGTTACAGTTGTTGATGCAAAAATGTGTGAGAAATTTGTGTTCTTGTTAATATGGGGAAATCATATATGATGGCTAGCTAATGTAATAAAGACTAAATAAAGGCATGCTTGTTAATTTAGTGCATGGAGTCATAACATGTGGTGGTAGGTGCTAGATGAGTTTAAAATAGGAATCATGTTTCTTGTGCAGGCTGGATTGATTGGTTGTTCTTTTGTTTAGAGTGAATTTACTGAATAAGCCTTATATTCTTAGTCACTTGGATACTGTAACTAAAACAAAATATTCTAGGAGAGAGATTCTGGAAGCGTTGGAGTTACTGGGAGGTTCTGGTAACTTGTGTTATTCAGGAGGTTTAGTGTTTCTTGGAAAATATAGTTGTTATTGTTAATATTTTACAAATCTACTGCTAATCTGTCTAATTGTGTTTACTTACAGCTGTGCAATGTTTTATAGGTTTTCTGTAAGCTACTGTCAAGATTGTTGCAGAGTAGGGCAGTTTGCACGTGGGCAAGCTCTGCTGCCAAATCAGTATGTTTTTTGGAGGGGCAGGGTGAGCTGGTTCAGGAAACACAGCTATAAAAACAAACTTCTCTTGTTGTGCTAGGTTTTCAGCTGAAACACTTCCTTGGTCTGGTCACCTGCCTGCGTGAACACTGCTGTGCTTACAAGGGAGAGGATAGCTGAGCCCCTGGTGCAGTAACTGACTCCTAGATTTATATTCTAGAGTTGTGATAGGTAGGGAAGAAGTGATCTGTGTGTACCTTGAGGTTGCAGGCAGCAAAATCTGTACTGTCGCAACATCTCAAGCACAGAAATCTCTGCTATCTGCAACCATAAATGTCAGTTGGTCAGCTACTAATGCTTGAAATTCTAGCCTCAACTTGCCATACAGGGTTGGACTGGAACCAGCTATCCAGGGAAGCTTGGTTGATACTTTCTCTGTTGAGGGGCTTCAGGTAAGGGATAGTCTGACCCTTGAAGTGCAGCCACTTGCCTGCTGTCCTGATTGCAGTTTTGCTGTATGTCACATGCACTGGCAGTGTGTTTGATAGAGGTACTACAGCACTGATAGAGTACCTTAAATCATTGAAGCAGAATGAACTTTGGGTTAATTTTCATCTGATTCAGCAAATTCAGGGGAGGGTTGATGATCTCTTTTAGTTCCATTTACAAGGCCAGATTGGATGGGGCCCTGGGCACCCTGGTCTGGTATTAAATGAGGAGGTTGGAGGCCCTGCATGTGGCAGCGGGGTTGGAGATTTACGGTCCTTGAGGGTCCCTTCCAACACTGGCCATTCTGTGGTGAAGTGAGACACATGTCTGCATAGGGAAGTATCAGAGTCATTCGTGTGGACAGCTGGTATTTGTGTGCAGTTATCTCCACTTCTGAGAATGTGTGGAGGAAGTGAATAGTTGAGGAGGTTTCAGCTAAGAATGGTATGAAGTAAAGGTGAGAACTTGGCAAGGAAGAGTTCAGAAGAATTCTCAGGGCAAGGATCAGGAGCCTGGAGAAAAGTGACAGCACAGAGTAGCAATAATGATATGGAAAGAGGGAAATCTCAGGGAATGAGATGACAATGCATAAAATGCAGAAGTTTAGTTAGGAAGGTGGAAGAAAGTGTTTTTCCTGATTTGTATAGCAGATCTCTGGCCTGCTCTTGCTTTTGGGCTGAAGAGGGGAATCAAGTTTCAGCAAGTTTATTGCGTTGATTCTGTGTCAGAAGAGGGCCAGGCTGGGTTTTAGAAATAGGTTCTGTACCAGAGGACAGTGGGCATGGAACAGGCTGCCCAGGGCAGTGGGCCTGGCTCTGAGCTGCTGGAGCTCAGGGAATGTTTGAGCAGTGCTCTCAAACAAAGGGTTTGTGTTTTGGGATGTTCTGAGTGGGGCCAGGGGTTGGACTCTGATCCTGGTGGGTCTCTTCTAACTCAGAATATCCTATGAAAATGTGAACAAAAATTTTCAAGGCAAGAGTGCTGAGATTCAGTGTCTGCATCTCATCCATCTAACTGCTGAAGCTTGCCTCTTTTGTGAGCTAACTTGATCAAATCCATGCATGCAGGTCCTTGGGAGCTGAGGTACTTTACCTTGACCGAGTTCAATGTCAGGGAGAGTAGAATTGGGAAAGAAGTGGGAAAAATAAATAGTTTGTTGTTACTTTGGATCAGCTATGGAGTTTTTCTGTTTCATAGAGAATCAGAATTTAATCTTTCAACCAAAGGTTATACCACCAATAAATTACATCTTGTTACGGGTAAACTGATGTGAGGCAAAGGATGCAGAACAGAAAGATCTGATAAGGCTGCCAAGATGAAACTTTGTTAACATGCACAATCATGTCATAAATACCTTTTATAAGTATCTGTCATGAGCTTAAAACTAGTTCAGATGTTTATTCCTACTGGGAACAAAGGCTGCTTCAGTAATTTCCTTTCATGGATAGAAGCGTGTAATTGGATTTATTCATGGATGGTTTCTATTAATTTGTTCTTGTGACACCATTGTATTTTATCTTAACCTGAGGAATACAGTTTTGACAAAACATCTAAAAATAGCCAGTATGATTTTCTGATTTTTCTGTGGAAAATTGAAATCTTACATGATGACACTGTAATTATTGCTAGTTATTTCTGTAAGTAATCTCGCAGAGATATTTATCTTAAATCAGCCTAGGAACTTAACTAGAGACTTCTAGTAATTTTTCCCTGAGCCACTTGTTTCATCGAGACCTACCTGTTTGTCTTCCTCAGTCTTAAACATCAGTACTGTGCAAACCTGGCACAGCATCTTTCTCTTCTATGTTTTCTGAGCACTGTTGTGTTCCACCATATATACTTGTTTATTGTGGTGCTCATCATTTTGCAGTTCGGGCTCCTTGTTTTAATGAAGAGCCAGGCTATCAGATGCTGTCATTGTGTTATTGCCCACCTGCTGTTACTTTCAGAAATGCTGTCACAGCTTTTCTTTTTCTGAGATGTTCATTTCCCCAGTGTTTGCCGTTTATCCATGAATATACCCTCATTTACCTGTGACTCTTGTCAAAGATACAGAGGAAGCAAAGTCACTGCTGTCTTTCAGCCAGTGGATACACCTTCAGAATTTGTATTCAATGACTGCATAACTGTTGTCCAGGGCTTATATCTCTTTGTGGTTTCTTTTGCAGCTCCTCTGCCCATGGATCATATTGAAAAGATGGCTGCAGAGTGCATGAAGGACCTGAATGAAGATGAGGAGGAAGCAGAGGATGAGGACTTGGAGAAAGATACAGATCTGTTGGTATGTACAACTTCGTTAGCAAGAAGTTTTAGCATGCAAAATATTCCATACAGGGATGCAAGGTTTTGCAGGGGTTTCACACACTGCACAACACAGTTACAGTTTCCTAGCTAACATTATGTCACTTCTGCTCTTCTGTTTGAAGAGTTAATCACGTGAAACCCCTCCCTCCCCTCAGGAGAAGGAAGGGGAAGAAAACCTGATTGAGATAGGAGAACGTAATTTATTAAAAGGAATGTGAGATAATACAGAGAGAGTCAAATCAAGTCTTTATTGGCAACCCTCACCAACTGGCTTCCTGGAAAAGATGACAGATTAACTCTTCACACCACAGCACATTCAAATGTGTGATAGTCTGAGAGGAATAGGAGAACAGTGAGAATCCCTTTCTGTGTCAGATGGTGCAGAAAAGGATCAAACGTTCTCCTTAGAGTGATGTGCATGACTGTTTTGCTATTGCTTGAAGTAGTGCTTGTCCTGAGAGGAAGATCCCAAATAACTCCTTTTGGACTTTTTGGAAAGGAGTGTTAGGCAGCATTTTTAACATCCAGTGTTAAAGGATGATTTTCTGAAGTTTCATAGGTTTTAATGATGTTTTGAAAGTACTCCTCTAGCTTCAGATCTTTAACCACAATCTTGTGTGGTGATCCTTGAGCTGCAGTCTGGTTTTTAGTATCTGGCTTTTCATTGTGGATACAAGTGGAATTAATGGAAGCAATTTCTTTAAAATAAATACAGAAGTGTCTGAGATATGAGATGTTAAGATTCTCTGTGTTTAAGTTCCATCCAAAGGAACTGGAGAGTTCAGTTGTTTTGTATTTTGAGGCAGTAGAAAATTTTGAAGAACTGTTGACTTTTGCTTCAGGCAGAATTGCAAGAAGTTCTGGGGGTGGAAGGTGAGACGGGAAGCTGTGAGGATGAAACAAGAACAATGGAGCAGTCTGTAGCTGAAGCAGAAAATGAGCAACCTGAACTGCAACCACAGGTAGGAGAGAGCTTTATGTTTCTGACAGTTTTGCTGAATCACTTTCATGATAAACATTAGCACAAGGGTAACAAACGAGAGAGACACCCTGTTGTCCTCGAGGGAAGGAAAAACTACACTATTGCAGTCTTCTCTGCGGGAACCAGTGCTGTATTTATAGAGTTGAATGATTGCTTTTTGTTTTGTTCCAAGGATGCCTTTCAGTATAAGCATAGAATCAAGGAGGTAAACAGAATCCAGCATGCCTTACACCTCATTTTGCATATGAGCATGTAAATAGCTGTTCAATTCTAAAGTTTGTGACTGCCTTCTCTGACCATTAAGCTGTGAGGTGAGATAGTGAGACCTGTTGTAACTCAGTATCTTTGACATCTTGGTGGATTTTATTTCTCAGTAGCATTAGCCTCCTCAGTTCAACTTGTCAGTCCTCATGTACTTAAATCCATTATTCAGTTATTGCCCTGTTTCTGTTGTGTGCTGCACATTCCAGTGCCCTCGTGCATTGTGCCCATTAATGAGTCTGTCAGAGTTGCTCTAGAGATAATAGCAGTAATTACATCAGTAGCCACCTGCAATGTCTCTGTAGCTGTGGAGTGTTTGTAAGTAGCTACTAATAACTTCGCTTAGGCTGCTTTTGTCACAATCTCAGGCTGTAGGAAGAAGAGTTCTTATAGTGAAACCAAGTAGAAGAGCCCCTGAGGGAAGTAAACCAGCATGTTTGGAAAAGGAGAAAAGATTTGTGCCAAAATATTTATCCGCACCCTTTGCTGTGTGGTGTTTGAAAGGCCTCACTGTTCTCCCTCACCTACTCTCTGACCACATGGCTCCCGTTGCCCTGTTGGCTGAATTTGCTAAATGTCTCCACCCGTTCTTCTCTATTGCGCCTTTGAGAGAAAGCCCAGAGATGGATCCAGGAACTGTTAGTGTAGTACAAGTGCTGCTCTGTTCCAGAGACTGCTCCTTCCTCGTGTTTGTTGCTAATGTGAGTGTGTTTGAAGAAGAGTGCTTGCTTTTCAGTGCTGTGCAAAAGCTCCTATGGTTCGATGAAGTAAGTTTTCTTGATTTGTCTTATTATTTCTTCTGAGACCACCTCGCTTCCTGCTGTTACCAGTGAGCTGCAGCAGACAATAGAGAAGAGAATTGTTAACTATAGGACGGCAATTTCTAACGCAAAGGACTTGGGTGAGAGTGCCAAACTGCGGCGGTACGAAAGAGGCCTTAAGGTAAGTTAGATTCATAAGTTGTGTGAACAAGGAGGTGACAAAATTGGTTCTCACAGGTGTAGTTCAGTCTTTTCAGATGTGTGAAATTGCTGAAATGGGAGAGAAATTCTAATTCACTGCCTTGAGTGAATTTAAAAACATTTACTGGTGTTCCTGCATGCTAAATACGCAGGTAGTGTGTACTTTCATATGTCTGTGCATCAGCTCTTTTTCTGCTGAATGTAGCTAGTGGCACTTGGAGGCAGGGAATATGGTAAATGCTGGTGTTGAACCTGCCCATCTAGATCTGAATTTTACCTGCAGTGACTGTTACTTGAACTCACAGTTAGGAGCTTTCCTAATGCGTACACCTGCCATGATACCCCTTCCACTTGGTACTATGAGACAAAGGCAGGGTGTCTCACTTGGGCGTGCTTGAAAATGAATGAAAAGGGATTTTTCATTAGGACCATTATAGATTGCAGCAAGGAGCAGTTTCTTTAGCTCTGCATGTTTTCAGCCAGGTGGCGTGCTTGCAGTTAGTTTGGTAGTGCTTGGTGATTGCTGCTGTGCAGTGTCTGTTTCCCTGTTCTCTGATCTCCTGCATTGTCTCAGACAGCAGCAGACTGTCTTGCTAAGCAAAGCTTTATCTTTCAGTGAGGGAAGAGTGTAATGTCTGTTTGGCTACCAGGTGTGCAGAGTGACTGAGGCCAAACCCAGGAAAGGAAATGCACAAGGGATGTTTCTGTGTGTGTCCTCTGCCTCTTTACTCTGAATTGAATGTACGTGTAACCACCTGGCCTTTGGGAGAGCAAGAGGGACAGCAAAACTGGCTTGCTCACCAAATACGGAAACCTGGTGCTCTGTTTGTCTCTTCCTTTGCTTTGTTTTTCAAGGTAGGGAGTTTCCATGTGCTTAGGTGGTGTAGCTAAGGTTAGTAGACTGGATCTTACTTCACTGCTCACAGTTCCTTAATTAGCTAGATGACTTCTAGCAAATGGCATACAGTTATCTCATGTTCTTGATTCCTGGATCTGAACTTTAATCCCAGAGAGTCTAATTCCATGTTTCAAGTAACACGTGAGGAGGAGAGAGCTGCGTTGTGTTGCTGGGCTGGTCTGAACCCCAGCCTCACATGCTGTTAGTCAGATTATATGTCCCACTGTTACTTAGCAAGTCAAACAGGGCCTCAGCTAACTGAGAGTAGCAGTGATTCTGGCGTTGACGAGATGTTGTTGTCTTTCTGTGCTTCAATTTCAGTTTCTGTAAAACACAGATGAAGTAAAGACTTCTGGTTTGGCTTTAAGACCAGGATGCTTCTTTGTCTGAACTTTAAATTAAAACAAGTAAAAAATTAAATAGTTTCTTTAAACCCTTTCTCTGCCACAAGTAGGAACTGTGTGACTAGCAGTTAACCCATGTTAATGATGGTGAGAGCTTCTTGCTGTAAGTCACCAGCCATGCCATTTCATTTGCTAGTGTTTAATGGCTTTTCTAATCCCCACAAAACAAGTATGTGGACTCCTTCTTTGAAGTGACATTTCAGCAATAGCTTCCTTGGAGATTGTCTGTTAGAAAGCTGACTGTGCCACATCAACTGTCTGATACTTGTAGGTGCTGAACTACTTTCAATTACCTAGTTTGTGTAGCAAGTCTTTTGCACTGTGTTAATCTGATAATTGGGCACCTTTCACTAGTGCTGATGTTGCCCTTGCAGAAAAAGAGGGAGTGCTAAAGGACATCCATGTCTAGTGGTGGGATGTAATAGATCTCACCATGAGTAGGGGAATTAATTCATGTTTTAATGATTTTATGCTAGCACTGTATTTGATGAAAACACCTACCAACTTTGGTGTTCTATCTCTCCCAGACATTGGAAACCATGCTGGCTGCAGTGAAGAGAGGCAAAAAAATCAATGAGGAAGAAATGCCACCACCTGTTGCAACAGGAAAAAGCTCTTCTCACGTATCTCAAGCCACAGGAGCAGAGCAGGAAAATTCAGGAGATTCAGTCAGTGTCCCACCAGAGAGCAGAGCTGAGTCATGTGCAGGTGATGAGCAGAAGACCTCACATGAAGCAAAGCAGCACCTGGAATTGGAATCTCTACAGAGTCATGCTGCTTCTAGTCCTACCCTGGACACAGGTACCATAATCTGAGAGAATAAGCTGTTGCAGTACTAATGCTACATCTTTCTCCATTTTCCAGCTGTGTTGCAAAGCACTGCCTATGTCTGCACTTCCCTGCTGAATATTTCAGATAAAGTTGGCAGTGGGATAGTGCATCTCTGGCAGTGAAATCACATATTACTATAGAGCTATGGTCTGTACTGTATCAATGTGTTCAATCTTCACTGTGTCTCAGCTTCTCCAGTGTAACATGTGGAATTAGGTGCTTTAAAGATTTTTGGAGATCCTGATTAAAAAACTCTTCTCTTTTTTTTTCTTTTTTTTTTTTAACTGGGGAAAGTGGGATTGTCAAGCCTGGTAGGACTGGAAACTAAGAGGAAAAGCTGGATGTGTGATTCAAAGGTAGATGTGCAGGTAGATGAATGTAACCAGAAGTACATCTATTCCATGCTCTGTGTAAGTCTCAGTGTTATTTTATTTTCACAGGTGTCCATAGCAGTGGCACACGAGAAATACTACTTAAGAGGCAGAAGGAGTATAAGTTAGCAGCTCTGAAAGCCAAGCAGCAAGGGGACCTGGAAAAGGCAAAGGAATACATGAAAATAGGCAAGGTATGCACACAGAAAATCTTGAATGCTGAACGTGCCCTGTGCTGTACCCACGTACTGAGCTGCTGCATTCATTGGTGTCATGTCTTCATTGTGACAGCTAGCAAGTGTTGGCCATACTAGAATATACCTTCTGTTTTGTTTCTGTGCATTAGAAATTTAATGTGGTCTTGGAAGCTCTGGACAGTGGGCAGCCAATAGACCTCCAGAACATGCCTCCACCTCCTCAGGGTAAGGTGTACCTTACAGAAGCTTTTGGAAGTCTGCCTGTGCTGTAATGTGAAATGGTTCTGAATTTGATTGTGAAGCTGTAAGAATTAAAGATCACTGAGGTCTGGGACTTAGTGCATGTTCAAATTCTAATCAAAAGCGTCCAAGAAAAATGAGGTATTATTTATTTTAATCTCTGTGGATGACGAAGTTGGTGTACGTGTTGATGTCTAATTTTCTTTCTTTTGTAACTTCAGATAACAGGAGACAATATTTTAGTGGCAGAGAAAGGGGATGAGGGCAAATTCTCAAAGTTCACTGTAATACTTAATGTTGTTCTGACTTTCAACTGAAATTTGTAAGGTTTCAGATAAAGTGATCAGCAGATATGCTAACAGGGATACAAATGATGGTTAATTTCAGTGCATTGAAGTCTAAATCTTAGGAAGGTAAAATATTAAAGAGGCTTGGATCATTGTAAGAGACTTATTAAAATGGATCTAGCGTCATAACCAACATTTGATCTCTGCAAGTCAGTGTTTTAGACAATTTTCTGCAAGTAGTAGATTATTATATTAAAAGAAAATAGGTGACAGATTATTCCATTTCAGTAAATTATGACTCTTACGACTTCTTAAGTTGTAAACTGATCACCAAATGGTGTTAGAGAGAATCCTCACCCATGACATATTCCACTGTTAAACACGGATGGAGTGGATTTATTTTTTTTAAGATTGTTAGATTGTTGTGAGTCTCCAGAATGAAACTAGAAACTGGTTTTCTAGTTTTCTAAAAATAATCACTGTTATTTGAAACTTGGATTTCTGAATAGATGGTGTTACTTCCTTCCCTTTTCAGCACACCTTTTGTTGCTAGGATATTTTAGTCAAGTTAGTGATTTTTTTCATGCTTCCCATCTGCCAAGGTGGTGAGTTGTGTTCTGTGAGAGAATGCTTAGAGTACCTGAAATGCTTTTACTTTTTTTCTTCTTCTTAGTAAGCAGCACAAACCTAAAATAAACCAGTATCTCACATTTTTCTACTGTGAAGCCCTTTCTCTGAATCTTGGGAAATCTAGACTTATCTAGCCACCCAAAGATTCTTTTGAAGCTGAAAAGCTTTCTGATAGGAGATCTGATCAATGCATGATTTTCTTACTCATTGGTGTTTACTTGCTGCTTATGGAATGTGCTGTGAATCTTCCTGCTTTCCTTGCTTTGCAGATCTTGAAAGCTTAGGAAATGTACAAGATACATCCAAGCAAAAGGTTCCAGCTTTGGTGGGAAGTTCTCAGGATCTTGCAACACTTGATTCCCAAACCCAAGAAGCTTCAGGTAGGACTTCTGGGTTTTTGTAGGAAGCCATAAAGACAGCAGGGCTGGAAGGTGTTTTGAGGTCTGTATTTTCCAGTGAAGTACAGTAGGATTGAGTATAATCAGCTACGTTCCTAAATTTTGTTTGCTGCTGATCCCATCTTGATTTTTTTTATAGACCAGTAATGAAAGTAAAAAATTCATAAACTTCCTTCAGAAGAGTTGTATATAAGAGTTTTCAGCAATAGCTTTGTCTCTGCAGGAGGTAAGGAAGGGTAGGAAAAAGGCAGCTTTTATGTTTTGAAGTCAGAATGACAGCTTTTCATTGTCTTCCTTATTTCAAGCTTCCCCACAGGAGCCAAAGACAGTGCTGGAAGCATTGCAGCAAAGGCTTGAAAAGTACAAGTTGGCAGCAGCACAAGCTAAAGCAAGTGGGGATGATCGGAAAGGCAGAATGCACGAGAGGATAGCCAAGGTAAAATGCAAATGTAGCAAGCTGTTTGCATCTAGCAAGACTGTTGGAGGTAATTCTCTTGTGAAGAATTTTTAAGGATAAGTCATTTGTGTATTGTCCTTTTATTTGGAAAGAACTTCAATGTAAAAGCTCTAAAATCTTCAGTGTAAGGAAAAACAAAATACAAGTGTTCAGCTCTACTGAAATAAAACCAATTCAGAGGCAGGGCACGTACTGTAAATAAGAAGTAGAAAGAAGGTAAAGCTCAGTCTTTCATGCCAGAAGAATTTAAAGAATGTGATCTCTGTTTCTGAGCTGCAGAAGTTGTAGAGCTGAATTCCGATTCCAAGACTGCTGCTTATTAATATGTCAATGAGGTAATTTAGAGATTTAAGATTTTAGGAAAGCTTTTGTTTCAGAGCAGTGTTTTTACTTCCCTCTGACATTTTTTACTATTCCAGAAGGAGTTTGTAAATAATCATCGAAGCAAGGTTGTCCTCAGAATTAGAGAGTGGTGGTATGCATATACAACTTAATACCAAAATACTGTGTATTCTGCAATAGTTAGGGTAGTTAAATATAAATGGTTAGTAACTTACAATTAACATAAAACTCCATTTTATGTCTTATTGAGTGCCTTTGATTTCAGCAATACCAGGATGCCATAAGAGCCCATAAAGCAGGGAGAAAAGTTAACTTTTCTGAGCTACCTGTTCCTCCTGGTAAGTGTGACCCTGTGTCCTAATTGCAACTTCTGTATGTGCTCTGGGCTCTGCAGGAGTTGTGCAGGTATTGCCTCCTCGTCCTATGAAGTGTCTCTTCCTTTTTTCAGTTCAGTTGAGTGGCATTTCTTTTCGGTTAGCACCGAAGAATACATTTTAAAACTGCTTATGAAAATGCTCTCAAGCTTTCACACTGGTAAATATTTTTTGACAGTGCCAGAAGTTGAATGTAACCCTGTTTGGGAGAGTTAAGCAACATAATGATGAGCAGATGATGATGAATGTAACTCTCTGCTAGTTGTGGAGGAAAGGATAAACTTGGGATGTTTGGTCTCTCTGGGGTAGGAGAAGGAGGTTTTTGAAACTGGAAGAATTTTACCTGATGTTTCCCATTCTGTTTTTTCCCAGTAACAGCCTCAGATCTCTGTGTTCAATTAAATATCTCCTTGCAATGCTTGACAAGTCAGATGAATGCTGCCATTCTCAAGGCCAGTAAAAGTAGTGTACAGAGATGAAACAAATCATGCCTGTGTCACACTGAGACAGTGACAGAGACAGAAAATGAAACTCCATGAGACATGTTCTCTCTTCTTTTATCTTCTTCAGAACTTAGAGTGCTTTGTCTATAAAGGTTTGGGCAAGGTCATCCAAGAATACTTCATCTCTGGCTTGCATGATGCAGTTTCTCTTCTTGGGAGAAACAGTTCCTTTTGCCTTGTGTGTGATGCGTTCTTGTGATAAGATGCACCGTGCAGCAAAATGCTGCTTAGAGTTTCTAGTTTGGGGGAAAAAAATCCTCACAGGGACACAAATCAGGTGGCTTTTTGTCACTGTCAAATGTGGCAATGGCAAACTCTTCAGCAGGAGTAAAGTACATAGTAGTAAGGTAGGCAATGCCAAGTCTGCTGTGTTGTGCTTTCAACAGCTCCTACTTTGGATCTGCCCCTGAAAAGCAGCAGTTCAGCAACTCGTGCTCTAGGACGCAGTGTAATTCATAGTGAACATCAGTTGTGGTGAGAGTGAGGTACTCCAGGTTTAGCCTTCTGAAAATATGCATAACTCCTCATTTTCTTCACACAGCTGCATGTTTTCTAGTCAGCAGTTAGAAGCTATGTGATTTATGTTGAAGACAGCAGTCAGGCAGTCACTGAAACCAGCTGTGAGATTATACAGGGCTGACAGCGTGTTTCATTGCATCGGGGTGATGATAAGTAGCAGTCCTGACCTTTGTGGGGGCAGAAATGCTGCTTACTACTGAAGCTGGTGTCACACAGGGCCGTTGGCATAAGGTCCTGTGTTCTGCCTGCCTGTATACATCAGATTAGTTATGTACCCACAGCAGCCATCTCCAAGCTCAAAAGCAGTTTAGTCATTATTTCTTAGCCCTTCTAACGAGACTGGCAACAAGAATGCTTGCTACATATTAATGAGACAAACCTTACTAATGTAGAAGATCAGGGGCATCTCTGCTGTTTGAAGCTGACACTGAACTGGTGGCATGGAAATCAGAATTTATCTTCATCATCCAGCCTTCCTTCCATCCTTAAAAGGCTAATAAAATGATCAAAAGGATTGTTCTCCTTATACTTCACATTTAACTACTGCATTTTTGCTTTACTTTGCAATCTCTCCATTGCAATAGAACTTTCAGCATATCCTTTGACAGCTAGTGTTGTAGTCCATTTTCTGGACTTCAGCTATGTCTTTTTTATAGGTATATGGGGTATCACTGCTTTTCTGATGGACTGTGTGCCAAATAAAGTGAGGCTGTAGTAAAAGAGGAAAAAAAAAGCCAGCAACTGTTTGTACAATCTGCTGCACGTCTGGTTGTAAAGGAGAGAGGCTAAATTATGTACTGTTTCTGAGCATCTCCTACCAATTTTCTGAAGTTGTAAGGTTTCTTGGTTGGCTGCCAGTTGTTGAACTTAGAAAACTATGCTCTGCTACTACATCATTTTAGCATCATCCCTTAAGCTTGGATATTGGTGAGAGGTTTATTGTTAAGCCCACCTAGCAAAGATTTTTGGCCTTGGCCTCCATCTAGATATACTAAACATACATACAAAATATGATAGTTAATACTTTATAGAAATAAGTTCACAGAAAAAAGAAGATAAATGGAAGTCAAAACATACACATTGCACAACTCATTGCTTCTTTCCTCCTTAGGATTTCCCCCCCTTCCTGGTGTTGCAGCACCAAGTGGTGACAGAACTATAGCTGCTGTTCTGGAAAATGCCAGCAAGCTGGCAAGCATGGAGGATAACGATGAAGAGGATGAGGTTTGTGTTTCTTTTATATGTTTAGAAGTCTAAATTTTGTTTCTTCTGGTGTAATGAGATGACTTTCAGTTTCAAAGCGAGCACCTCAGGTTCTGGCCATACCTTTACATTGTTCAGAGGTGCTTAAACCTGTGTTGTATTCCTATATCCCAATAGTTTCTATGTTTGTGCTTCCCCAGGATGATCAGCACTCACTGTGTCTTGTCACGCAGTATTTCCATTTAGGATTTGGTTTAATTTATTTCCTTAGCTAAATTTGGTTGCTGATTATGCTTGTGCTTTCAACCAGAATAGGTTTTAATGGAGAGAATTCCTGGATGATGTTTTTGATGCATGCACTTGCTCTTTTTGAAACAACAGTGTTGTTGAACACTGCTTTTGTCCCTTTTATAGCAGAGGTTCGGGGCTTGCAATGGGTCAGCTACTTCCTGGCACAGCCCTACTTATAGACCCCAGAAGTTAGAATTCACAGTCTGGAATGTTATACACCTCTCAAAAGTGGTATTAGGGGGCTGGTATAGTGATAACCAGGTTTATTGATGCTTGAGATACCATCCTCCGGGTTACATTCTGTGCGCTGAATATGAAATTACTTCTGTTATGGTAGAACGAACTTCTGACACAGGCCCCAGTTGCCAAGAAGCCTGCTCAGCTGCCTGGAAAGCCGACTCAGGTTGTTAAGCCCATTACAGTGCCATCTGCTGTAGCTGAGGAGGAAAGCTCTCCTGAGTGTGTGAAACAAGTTGCATCGCCCTCCAGCCCGGACAAGGCAGAGTCACTGGATCATCTTCCTCCAGCTGGTAAGGTGGTGGGATCAGCATTCCCTGTGATCCATGTGAAGTCATTTACACTAATACCTTGATGAAGACTCCTTTTCATTATGATTTAGATCTAAGCTTGTGAATGCATGATATAGATTTCCTCTGTCAGGAGTCTTGGTATATTTGTCTGCTGGAGGGCAGACCATCCATACAGCCTTTATTTCACAGAGGCAGCATGTGTAATTACAAGGTTGATTGGGTTTTTAATTAATTTTGATGTAACAAATATATTGATTCATAATATTTAACTCTGCTCACAGTTGAACTCAGCTCTCATTAGAGTGGATGGCTCACCAGTTTGAATGATTCATCAATGTAATTCAGCTTCCTGTATGAAACAGTGGTTTCTGCCTCATGTTTCACCCAAGGATATCAAATCAGTACATGGGCAGTAATTCATCAATCTCTATTCCTCCTATCCTAAGGTCACTGAACAATTGTCTGTACAAGATTAATTGTACAGCCACCACCTCACTGAGGGATTTGGGCACGCACCTGCAGTGCCTGAGCTCTTACTGCTGTGGTGCCACGACCATAATCCCACCCTGCCCTGGGTGCTTCCTCAGGACAAAGCAAACTGCCTGCTTACCTGACATGAGTTCTTTTGCAGAATGCAAAGGTATTCAGTGTGCCTGATAATTCATCTCTTCAGAAAGTTCCATGGCTTGTTTTTTAAAGAAACATAGAAGTTCTATGCTTTGGCTTTGAAAGTCCTCAAATCCTCATGAAAATAGGTTTCTGCAATTTCAGCTGACGTATTCATCTCTTAAATGAATTGCTCAAGACTCTTCCTGTGAAGAAGGTGGTATTACGTCATCTCTGGCATCACCTGGTCAGTGATCTGTCCTGGGCATTTCAGATACCTTAAAATGAGACCAGTAGATGCAATAAGAACTGACGCAGATTCATACAGACTTCATCTTCACAACAGAATGCCATTACTTTGCTATCGTAGAGCTATATTTCACTGGTTAAACTACTTTCTGTGACTCACATCTAATTTCCTTCTCTCTCCCAGAATTATGAAGTGCAGCTTAGTTGTTAATCAACTTTTTTTGGTCAGAGTATGTGAGGCATAAAGAGCTATGGGGGTGCAGTGAAACACTTCAGTTCTACACTAGGAAAGGAGCCAAGATGAGTATGAATAATGGCTCTATTAAGTTCATCTTGCACAGATTTTCTTTGAAAATACCTGTGTTCTGCATCTCAGCCTCACAGAGAACTCTGTATCCTGGTTATGTTGTCTCAGTGAAAATTGGGCTAGCTACATTTTCTGATCACTTTGGTTTTGGCCAATGGGACAAGTTGCTCACAGATGTAGGGTAGCAGCTTCTCTTGTGCGAGTGGGATGCTCATCTGACAGCAATGAACATAGCATGAGAATTACTTGTGTATTTATTGGCAGAGGCAGACACCTCTTGTAGGTGTTGTTTAGCTTGTGTAATTACAAGTAGAGTGCAGTGGTGAATACACTGTGAGCATCTTTGGAAATGGCTGTACTCAGCTGATGCTGTACCCTTTCCTAAGTGAAGTAAACTAAGGGGCAAAATACACCAACCTGGTATATTGTATAGCAATTTTTTCTATCTTGTGTGATTGTCCTTATTGCTTTGAGGATGAAAGAGAAGACCTAAGACTTAAGAAAACAGTTAAGATGGCAAGGAATTACAAATAAGCAGAGATGGATGTGTCTGAGTGTGCCTGCATACACTGTCTTGTCTGTTTTCTATGACAGAGAGAGTGGGAGAAGGGAAATGAGTAAACAGAAGTGCTTTCAAGGTTCATGTGCTCGTAATATTCGTTCTTTGAGGAGTTTAAATGGCTAGCTGAAAGTTTGAATTTGGCTTTTGCTATTTACCTGTCAGCTGTTGTGATTTGTTGTGACACTTTGAAGTATCTTTGTGCAGTGCTGTGAGTTGTTGTTTTTTGTTATGAAGGATGCCATGATATGAGGAAGTGTTTCTCATGCTGATAAATGAGATTGAAACTAGCCAAGAAACAACGAAGTGCAGTAAGGAAATGTCCTCAGTCGATGTCTGTACTTTTACTGATTTTTCTCTTGACTATAAACTGAACATGATAAAACTGTTTCAGGGCCATGTCAGTGTCGGATGAGTGAGAATATTTATACAACTGTTTTTCAGCTAGGGAACAGCTGGAACTTCTGGAGAACAGAAAGAAGCAATATATGAAGGCAGCCATCAAAGCAAAGAAGGAAAATAATCTTGAACAGGCTAAGATGTATCTCAGAACAGCTAAGACCTTTGACCTAAAGATTGAGGAAGCAAAATGTGGCAAACTTGTTGATATTTCCAAGGTTAGTAGACTGCTTTGTATCGTATTCTCAGACATTTAATTGCATACTTAAAATGCTGGATGATTTAATAATATCTCTTGACACAAAACTAGTTAAAACCACACAAGTAGCAGATGTGGGTACTGAGCCCTGAAATTGTGCTGGATTCTGAGAAAATCCAGTCTCTGTAAAGGGTTTGCTCCTGATGTGCAATGGCACACCTAAACTGTGCAGCTTGAAAATGTTCCCTGGGTCTGTGGTGTGAGTACACCTCCTGGTCGTGTCTTAACTCCATTTTGGGCTGGGGATCAGGTGAATGTGGTGCAGTGATGTCTAGCTCCTGCTGGTGTGTGGGTAGGTGGGGAAATCACACCGTGCTGTGGTATCTCTCTTGACCTGCATAATCAGGGAGCTAGAGCTGTAAGGCGTTTTGTGGGGTCTTACAACTTGTTCTGCAGGGTACAAGCAGTGGTTGGGTTGGAATTACCTAAACAGCCTGTCTCCCTTCGCTGACCTTTCCTTACGTTCTGACTGCTTTTTGTCTGTTTCATTGTTTCTTACAAGGGCTCTGAAATGCGGTGTTTTTGTTTTGCAGCTGCCATCACCTCCTACAGATGAAGAGGGTGGTTTTATCTTTATACACCATGAAGATGTCAGACTATCTCAGAAAGCAGATGAAGTATACGCACAGCTCATAAAACTGCTGAAGGACCAACATGAGGTAACTGTTTTATCCTTGCAAAAAATGTGTTCATTTCATCTTTCTTATAACATTTCCAGGATTTTATTAATACTCTTGTAAAATATGTTGTATCCTGCATGTCCTAGAGTGAAACATTTTCAGAGCTCGCTTCTCCACTAGTTGAAGTTAGAGGGTGCTTGGAGGCTTGGAACTATCAAATTATCACTGTTAGATGTGAGCACACAAGTTTGAAAATAGTACTCAACCGAGTAGCCTTTGGCTGAACTTCTGGAAAATGAGTCCTTTAAAAAGCAGTAGGATAGAGCAGCTTGAATAGATGAGTGCTCAGCTTTGGGCTTAGAGGACTGGGGGATGGATCTTTTGGGGCGACTTGGGAAAAATCTGGATTCTTGGCTTAAATCAGGCTTTTATGAGCCTCATATCTTGCTGCCAAACATGAATTTGTGTGTGAAGATCATTAAAGTGCGTCCGTATTTGTTTGTTGCTGTTGACAGAAATGTTTGCAGTATTCCAAGCAGTTCATGCATCTGGGAAATGTAGCTGAAACGACTCGGTAAGACCTGCTCACCATTATTAATCGTCCCATAAGTGATCATTTCAGGCTTGAGTCTGCCTAACCTCCTTTAAAGTGATTGGGTTGGTAAGATTCTTCTTGTTACGTGAGACAGTAATGGTGAGGCCTGCAAGAGCCTCATTGTGTTCCAGGGGTAGTAATGGTGAGGCCTGCTTCGCCAGGTCGCTCTCAGCTGTCTGATCTGAGGATTACTCTGTGGCCTGTGTCCGGCTTTGATGTTCCACGCTTCCACAGTGTGTGACTTTCCTGTGGCTTTTTCACAGGTTTGAGAAGCTGGCACAAGGGTGTAAAAAGGACTTGGATATCCTACAGCTTGCACGAGCACAAGGAATGGATCCCCCAAGCCATCACTTTGAGGAGAGAACTTTTAAGATGATAAGGTGTGTAAAAACGAAGGGATTTCTTAGACTGGAATGAGTTTCTGATTTCTAGCTCTTAGGATATTGTTGGCTTCAGTAAACTCAGGTGGCACATAGGGTTTTAGTGTTCATGAAAGGACACTCATAACCACTTAAAATGCAAAGGAGGTGTTCTTCTGTGTCCTTTTGTTTTCAGGCTATCTCCAGCTTGATCTGCTGTTTCCATCTTCATCTCTCATGTTTGGCTGTATCAGTGACCCTTCCTTCCTCTGTCTGTCTCACTCAATCCTGGTGTCTTTGACCTTGGTTCTTGGCATTTTTCGCTATGCCTCAGAGATGGTTTTGGTTTTGTTTTGGTTCACGTTCTTTTCTTACTCTTCTGTTATTTCTGAAGATCATCTTTGCAGGAATATGCTGTTGAAAAAGTTCACAGCATCCTGGTCTGGCAGTGGATCAGTGGTGTTAGGATGCTGAGGTGAATACACTTTTTGTCTTTATTTTTTCACAGGATATTTTCTGAGCTCAACAGCACAGAGATGCACCTTCTTATTGTCCGGGGGATAAACCTACCAGCTCCACCAGGTATGAACTTAGAAGGATGTGTGGTCTTTGAGTAAGTAGGGGGAGGTAGTGAGGAATGATACTTTTCTACCCTAAAGATCACTTGAGGATCAGAACTTTGTAACCAGTGCTCTGCAAAATAACTAGGGTTCAGGCTCAGAGAGGCACACAAATAAAACCCAACAGCGTAAGAACAAAGAGAATCTGGGTTCAGTCTGGATAGAGGAAATAACTTCAGATTGTCGTGGCTTCACTTACATAGATTGAATTTCACATGTGTCATGGATTTTGTTACGAGTGCCCTCTGTAGCTCTGCACCATCTGTATTGACCCTTCAGCAGACAGTAGTTTTCCCTGCCAACATCACTGCTTTTAGTACCTCATTTCTGGGGCTTGTAAACAATCTGTGCTGCATTGTCTCAGGACTAGCATTAAGAAAGTAGACGTTTATTTTCGGAGTTCAGATTAATGGATGGGTTCTTCAGTTATTAAGAAACAGGTAATGAGTCTTTCTGAAAACCAGCTAGGTGCTTCTGAAAATCCTGCTTAACAATACAGACGCAGGGAAAATCTTTGTATTAGCTGTTGGGGTTGGCTGACTCTTCTCTCCTTCAGGTGTGGCACCTAAAGATTTGGATGCGTTTGTGAAGTTTGAATTTCATTACCCGAGCACGGTGAGTGTGTGTGTGCTGAGCCTTCTGTTGTGTCTCAGTTTGTGACCTTTATCACTGGATTCACTTGCAAGGACTTCAGGGAGGGAGTGCAGGCTTTCTCCTAACAAGGGAAACACTTTCAGTATTTTCAGTCATATTGCTTCAGTGTATTTAAGGAGAACAAACAAACAAAAAAGCAGAACCCTTTTTTCCTGAGAAACAGGACTTTTGAATCTTTTTTTTCCTGTAGCTTTGGGCTTTGCTACGTGTTTCTGTTGGTGTTTATTTTACAAATTGATGCTTTTTATGTGTATGTGTATTGATAGATAGCCCTCATTAGAGCCAGTATATGCATTGCTACTCTGATTATCAGCAGAAGTGCTGCAACTTCTGCTACTCTCTCAATAGAGCAAAAACAATTTCTGCTCTTAAAGTGCTAGTTCTTAGCAAGAGTCCACAGCCTACATTTTTACCTTCTAATACATTTTTGCAGTAATTCTGCTAGGATAAATTCAATTACTTGTGGGAAATTGGTGTGGGCAGATGATGTTTGAGTTACATGAGACGTTAATGGAAGGGCACACCTCATTGGGGTGACTGAGAACAGATTTGGTGTGTACCAGTCGTGTTCAGAGGAGTGAGTAAGAATCAGCAAAGTGGCTTTTAGTCTGTTTTTCTTTGTTATTAAAAAAGAAAAAAGCAGATCTCTATTGCTTAGGCAGTGAGCAAATATACCACCCTTCTCCTTCATAGCTGAAATCGGTGTTGCAAAGTAGCTGCAATAATTGGGTCACATTGTCCTTGTTCAGTCTCCAGAGATTTGGTTTGTACTCTGCTTTAGGTTAAAAGTTAATTCATTTTGGTGACAGATTGATTGTCAGCCAAAATAATAGTAGGGCAATTCCCTGAGTGACTTGTGATGGATTCCTTGTGTAGCTTATTATTCCAGCTAATGCCAGAGGAGCAGAATTAGCGTGCCATGGAGCGAGCATCGTTCATCCTGTGATTTACCAGCTTCTGTCAGTAACTTCATGGTGACGGGACTGAACTGAGTGACCATGCAGCTTATCTGTGGCACCTGTATTTAACTCAGTGTTTTGGCTTGTTCTTTATCTAGTGTTATATTTGCAACCATGGTGATATCCAGATATTTGAGTATTGAATGTACCATGACTGACTTTATCATTCAGATAATGCCTGCCCAAAGCTCGTGTTTCTTTTATGGTACTAAAGAGCTGGTAGTAAAAATGCTTACTGTTCTGTATTTTGGAACAGTACCTGATATCTTTATCGCTGTCTCTCTCTTTTAAATAGGAGCAACCTCAAAAGAGTAAAACGCCTGTAATTAACAACAGCAACTGTCCAGGTTGGTACTCCTGTGTTTGTTGGGAAAGGGCATAATAGAAGGTGAAGTCCAGATGAGGCATTTCTTCACCTCCATCCCAGTATTGATGGGAGCAGTTGTGTCATGAAGTAGTGAGGTGATCAAGTGACTTGTTGCTGTCAGCCCTCCTGGGAGGTGGACCAAATAAATGTGTTTTCTTTATTGAGTAAGTTAAATTACTAATTGCAGAATGTCCAGGGATCGGATGTTTTTCAGTGCCCTGTGTGATTGCCAATCATGATTTTTGCTAATCTTCTGGTGTTTCTAAACCTTACAAACTGTCGTTGTAGAAATAGGGTTTTTTTAATTTATATTTAAGACTGCATCTTCAAACTAAAATTCTGTTTTGTATCTTTGGAAAAAAATCCCTTTGTACCTAGTGAACACCAGTATTAGACTTGATTATGTGTAATCATTTTACACTGTGAGTTTGGTTTATTGCTGTATTGTTCTTTCTAATTGTTTCAGTAAGCAGCCATCTAGTATCAAAACGACTTCAAATTAAATATCAAAATTGTTAGCTGTTAATTTAACTGTACATTCTCTTGAGAGTGGAAGTCTTAAAGCCCTCTTACTGAGAGTTCAGCTCTGTGTCTTTCAATAACTGGGTCTGCACTTACTGAGAAGGAGGTTCATACAGATGTGAGGTGTCTTTAAATGGGGCAGAGATCGACAGAGGTATGAGTACATGTAGGACGCTGGACTTCATTGGACTTTCTTTCATTTGTCTTGTAGAATACAACCAGCTGTTCAAGTTGAACATCAACCGAAATCACAGAGGTTTCCGACGAGCAATTCGGTCCAAAGGAATTAAATTTGAAGTATATCATAAAGGGTAAGTTCAGTGTGCTGCCTCTCATTGCTTCTGTTGTAAGGGTTGGAAAGAGTGCTGTAGCTGAAATTTATGAAGCACAAGTGAATGATTTATCTTTCAGTTAGCAATAACAGCTGCCTAGTTCTTGTGTCTCAGAACTCCTTTCAAAGTATGTCTGAGCTCTGTATCTTCCCAAGGGAAAACAAAGCAGAAGTTAGGAGAAGTTGGATCCTAAGTAGGAGATCCATTGAGGATTAGTGCGTTAAGAGAAATTGATGATGGAGAAGGTAATGATTCAGCATTAAATGGTTTGATTCTTGTTCAATTTGGTTTTGGTCATCTGGGTTAGAAGGTTTAAATGTTATATTGGATAATATTGTAGAGTAATGGAATACGAGTGACAGCAAAACACGAACAGTAGTACAGCAGATGACAGACAATGGCAGAACTGGTGTTACAATTCTGTACTTGGCTGCTGAGGATCTTAAAATATTTACTGAGCACTGCTGGCAAACTGTTCTGAGAGAGTGCAACTGCCCTCATCTCGGAGACTAACAGGGTGAAATGGGTGTTAGCAGTTGGTGGCACTCATGGAAACCATCCTTTGTCTGAGCTGATCACTCATCTGTTCAAAATCCAGTGTCCTCTACTCACTCATCCCCCTGTTAGCTGTGGCCCATGACTTCGGTGAGATGTCAGATAACCCGGTTCTGTCTCAATGGCTCCTCGTGCTGTTGTTTCTGTTTTTGAAGCATGCAGAAAGGATGCAGTGTTTCTTTAAAATGCTTTTGATGCTGTCGATTGTGTAATTTATGAGGTAAACTCCCATTGTTTTTCTTCCAGATCTTCCATTTAAAATCTCCACTGAAGCAATAGCTGACTTCCTTTCCTCTTTCTCTTTCAATCCTGTCTGCTGTTTTTCAGGATTTCACTGCTGGAGATCCTGCCTGTTTGGCATACATCTGTCAGATTTTAAGATGTAAACACATTTTTCCCTATTTTTTGCATACCATTGCACATGTGGGGCATATCCTTTGCTCTTCACATCTGGAACCACACGTTCTTAGATTCTGAGCTGAAGCTTAAGTTCACCCTTTGGGAAACACTCTCCAGTGACTCATGAAATTGTGTGCCAGCTCCAGATTGTCCTTTGAAGCCTTTCCGAAGGTCAGCAAATAAATCTGGGTGCGTTTTCTCTCTTCTGGCATAGAGGGATTTTTTTCTGTCCTTAGAACAGGAGTCTAACAAGTTAAATATATACTTGTTCCTTTATGGGGGTAGGGGCTGGCAGTTCCCCATGGCAAACAGTGACAGGGAGGGGAATAAATAAGAAATGCCCACTGATTGCTCCCCATCTGTCTTTTTGGGGCAGGACAGGGCTGCCAGGCCTCCTGTAGGCTACGTTTATGCTAAGCAGAATTGCAGAATGTGCTTCCTGCCATGACATGTGATACCTACACCAACAAACAGGCCCAGCTGCCTCCCCTTCACAGTGGGCTTTCTACAGTCTTTATGTTTTCTGCCTCATGCAGTTCTGGATTTGCTGGCTTACCTGCAGCCAGTGGAGGAAGGAGAGAATTAAGTGTTCCAGGCTCTTTAAAGATTGTCAGCTTGTTGTCTTTCTGGATAATACTTCCAGAAGTGCTCGTGGATGTAACAGATTCAGGGTCTCATAGTGAACAAAGGGAACTTGTATCAGGTCATACGTTAAACTTTATTTCAGAAAACACTTTGAAGTGAAAACCCAGCAATGCATCTTTCCAAAGGAAAAGTCTTAACTTAAAACTCTTGTAAAACCTTCTGAAGATAAAAGGAGATTTCCCCAGAGGTTTCTGAAGCCATTGCCTATAGCAAGCTCATTCTTCCCTTCAGGCTCCCTGGAACTGATCAAGGGGAGCCAGTCTTTATTTCCTGGATTAGAATATGGAGAAATGCTTTAAAAATAAAAAAGCAGCTGGGAGGATTGGTGCTTCTCTTTTAAAGTTTATGAACAAAGTGTCCAACAGACCGCAGTACAGTTATGTAATCCTTCATTTTAAGATGCATGTGAGTAAAGGAAGTACTGCAGCATGCGAGGTAACCTGTTCTAACTTACCTAAATGACTTGGGCCTACCTTTAGTCATATCACTGGAGAATGGAAGGCTTTGTGTCAGCAAAATTCAGACTGACAGACTGTGGAGTGTGTTCTGGGTCTGTTGCTGTCAGAATGCTTTCATAGAAATTTTGTAGAGATACTCCAAAATGTAATGGTAATTGACTTTTCACACTTGGTCTCAGAGGGGTTGTACATTCATTGTGCTGCAAGTGGGGAGACGTGGGCAAACCAGAAAGCAGTTTTGGTGTGACCTCCCTTGGTAATCCTCAGATGTCTTCTGAATGTAATTGTTGCTTTGTCTCGTGAGCAGCTCCTTGCTACAGAACTCCTGTCTGGTATCAGCCTGGAGCTGAAGAGGGGCACTGGTGGTCGTGGTGATGCTTTCAGGAAGCTGATGAATGTTCTTTCAACAATTAAAAATCAGTAACATCCATCCGCAAGGCTGTGATGCATGAAGTGCATCAAGATGAGGATGGTTGATGTCAGGGATGCTGTGAGGTTTGTAAACATTGCTGGCTCATCAGGTGCAAAACAAGCAGTTTGGAAGGATTGTTTTGTACCACTTACTTTCACTACAACTGACATGACTTCAAGGCTCTGTAAAATCAGCTTTAGAGGTTTCAGTGCACGTCACATCTTGCTTGATGGTAGCTTAATGTCTCTTAATGATAGCAGGAAGAATGATGAATTGTCTTGTTTTTCCTAAAGTGAGTGACTTAAAAGAGGAAACCTTCTAGAATTTCTGAATGGCAGAATAGAATTTCTGCCATTCCAAGTGCTAGTTGAGGATTCATCTGCTTTCACTGCGCTTCTAACTTGGTTCCAAGAGAGTAACTGGAAAACTAGTACTTCAGTATCCTGTGGCCTAATTCATTACAGGTTTGTCTCTTTCACCCTGGTTTTATGGTTCTAGCAGCACACTGTGAGAACCTCCTGGATGCACTGATGGTCCCAACAGTGATGATCTTACTACTTTCTCCTTAATGTTCTGAGAAACCTTCCCTTTCCATTCAGACAGGTTTCTTTGTAACAGGTCCTTTTTCAGAAGTGACAAGCATGTGGGAACAGCACACCTGAAACTGGACAAGCTAGAGTCAGAATGTGAAGTTAGAGAGATCATCGAGGTAGGTGTTCTGGGTGAGGTGTGCTCTGCTCATAATGTTTGAACATGCAGGGAAGTTGAATGTTCACATCGCATAAACGATTCACATGCAGAGAGCAGATTTGTACTGCATGAGTTTGCTAAACAATAGGCTGTGCTTTGTCCTGAAGCCTGTCCAAGCTGTGGCAGTTCTGGTACTGGGAACTTCTTGAGCACTCTGTTCTGCACATTTTGTATATCAAGACAGTTTTCTCGGTTAGAACCAGAAATTCAGATGATCCCACATTAGTAGACAACAGATCAGAGGCTAAGGAAAGACTGCCAGTGTGGATAGAGAGCTGCTGTACAATCCAGTATGAGTTCAGTAAGTGGAGCCTGAAGATCTCCCTCAGGCTGCATCACAGACTGCATCAGGATGCTGCTGCTCGTCCTGTCCTTGGAGCTGCCTACTGGTACTTCAGGGCAGAATGCCTGCTGCTAGCAGGCAGAGCTAACACAGCCCATGGTAAAGCTGCCTAAGTGGCTCGTGTGGAAGATGAGCTCTGCTGAACCATGGGCTGTTGCATCTGGGGAAGCACGTGGCTGTGACACCTCCCAGTGCTGCAGTCATCTGCAGTGGCTGCCTGAGGCACTGCAGCATGGCTGTGTGTGTGTGTGTGTGCACTAACTGCCCTTCTTTCTGTGGTTCTTTCAGATATTTGATGGCAGAAAACCCACTGGAGGGAAACTGGAAGTAAAAGTGAGACTCAGGGAGCCCCTCAGCGGTCAGGATCTTCAAACCATTACAGAAAATTGGCTGGTCCTTGAACACTAGTTCCTATATGAGGTATGAGTGCAGCATGTGGAGATGCTCTGGCCATCAGATAAGTTCAGAGCTACATTCTGCATGGAACAATGGCTTACGATGGCACTGGCCTAATTGCATGGCTTTGATACCATTCATCCTTGTATTTGTGGGGGCGAGTTGATGTAACTTCAGGGATGAGGTTATAGAACCTGTATCTGATGTCTGTGTATGAAATATGCTGTTGTAGTGTTACAGTGTGTACAGTCCTTTTGGACCATGACCGTGCTATGCAAGCATGCAGCAAAACTCAACGACAACAGATGATGTATGAATAGAAACTTTCTAACGAGAAATCCCTCATCTTCCTCTTGGCTTCCTAAAGTATTTGGGATCCCTGTTCCTTAGCATACCGTTTAGTTCTGATTTCATAAATTAAACCAATACTCATGAGATTCACCTGTTTGCCACATCACTGCTTCCAAATTGTCTAAGATTTTCGAGGTCCTGTTTCAAAACAGCAGAGTGAATTGGAAGCCCCAAACGAGCTGCCTGGCAGGTGATTTCTTCCTCCCAGTGAAGGAGCTGCTCCCAAGCTTCAGGATGGCTGAGGGACGTGTTGGTGGTGGCACTTGAGGCAGTGCCTTGGCCTTGTGCACTGACTGCACACACGAGCATTTTCTGTCGCTAGAGCTCAATGATTTCGCTCCGTTGACTTTTCTACTTGACAGCCCAGAAACTTCATGTCAGTGTTTTAAGTATATGACCTTGATTGTGAACATCTGTTAGTGCTGCGCCAAGTAATTTCATTTTCTCTTCTTCCCCAGCTCCACAAGAAGGCTGAGATGTGGGATGAACGCGTATGAAGAGAGATGCTGCTAGCTGCAAGCACCAAAGACGTTACCCGAATGCACTACTGAACCTAATGTCTCTTTTGGTAACAGCCATAGTGCTTATTAATAATTCTAAGGCAAATGTAAGGCTCAGAAAATTTGCTGCTGCAGGGTGTTGTTATTTTGTCTACACGAAATAGACAGAATTGCCTTAACGTGGGACTACTAACGTAGCACCAGGATGAATGTTACATTAACTATGCAGAGTGGTGTGCGGAAGGTTTAGCCCTTAAAAACAAAATTCCCTGAGGCAGCACAGAAACTTTTCAGTCAAGGTCCAGGTAAGGCCTTTCATAGAAAGATATATTTTTTGTTAAGTGTACAACACTCAACGCGGTACAGGGAGCAATCTGCAACAGCTTTTTCTGCTTATCATCCACTTTGTTCCCCCCACCCTCTGCCCAGTGGCACTTTCCTGCCACAGAGGGGAGAAAACTCAGGCAGAATTCTGGCAGCAGCATCCCCCTCCTCTACGCATGCCACTGCAGCAGGAAGTTCAGCTTCTTGGGATGCTGCCTTCCACAAGAGGAGGCTGCAATGCTTCTTAGCAGCAGGTGCTTACAGATCTGCATTTTTGTTCTGGCTACGCTGTCTGCCGCGCTTACTGCACTGCTCACTGCAGGGCAGCCGGGGTACTGTGCCTTTTTTTGTCTGTTTATTTAAAAAAGAAAAAAAAGAGATATGCTAGACTGCTGCTTCACAAATGGTCACTGTCTTCTTTTACAGAAATAGGCTTTCATAGTTCTTCCAGGTGATGGGAAAACAGCCACTCTGTGGGGTGTAGAAAACGGGATTAGGACTATTTTCAGGAATGCCTTGAATTAGCAGCATACAAAAAAATGGTACCAAATACATTTGTGGGCTTAAATCTCTGCGAGCCAACAGCAGTGAGTGACCTCAGAGGAGAGGATGTGCCTCAGCGGGCGGTGCAGTGCGGCTGCTGGGGGGCTGTGGGGAAGGTGGGGCTGTAGGCAGGAAAGAGTCCAGAGCAGTTGGGCAGTGCTGCCTCTGTCTTCCTGAGCAGATGAAGACAATACAGTATTTAGTTTTTAATTTCAATAAATTTAATATACAAAACTACATGTTGAAAATAAAAATATAATATGCAGTTTTTTGCAGTGTTAACTAACTGAATTTTAAAAGTACAATTTTTTTTCTAAAACAAGTACTCATTTCTTAACAACATGGTAATTAAGGTCATTTAAAAGGCTATGGTTGAAGCAAACATGTCAGTCACCAGTTGATAGTGTTCTGCACAAACGTAACCCAAACTTAAATGACTTCTGGGGCAAAGGAAGAGAAGATCAACATTTCTCACCTCTTTTACTGCATTATTAAGCAGGACAATGCAACTGAGGTAACTGGGAAGCTGCTGCTGTGGCAAAGCTGGAGTGCAGGCTATAGGAGGAAGGGTTTGTTTTTACTTTGTTTACAGAACTCTCTTCCAGATACCAAATCTTGCCTACACCACGTAGTGCTGCGCTGTGCAGCAACATGGGCAGGAGGGAGGCTGAAAGTAACCTTAGTCCTGCTCCACTGCACAAATACACAGGGAGGCTTTGCATTGTTTAAGGTTCGTTTGGCCACCCTGAAACATGAAGCCACCTTTTCCCAACTGCCAAAGGTAAGGCTGTACTTACTGGACACTTAATGGGGTAAGTGTTACTAATGCACTGCCTCTTGCTGGCCAGCGTTTATCTCTGCATTGGGACCCCAGCAGTGTGGCCTTTCTTCTTGAAACATCAGGTGCTAACAGCTGTAATTTGCTATAAATTTGTAGAACTTTTTTTTAAGAAGCAGTAGCCATTTATTCACAGATGCACTCTGTACATACACGGTGCTGGCTTTACATAAAATGCATCACTGTGTACAGTTACCTTTTCCTTTGCCCAGCTGATGCTGTATATTTGTTTAAAGAACATAGCATTGGTCTCACAGTAGCCTTGGACTTCTCTTTCTGGCTGAAAGGCTGCCTGTCTCGCTCACACACAGCAGCAACAAAATGATCCCCACTGCATCCAGCACAATTGATGCAAGTAGGGACAATGCAAGGTCTGAGATACTGTCTTAAGTCTAGGTAAGTAGTCTCCCTTTCCCCACTAATTTTCCATATAGACAGCAGGGGGAAATGTTCACCCCCTTCCTGAAGGAGTTCAGAGCTGCTTTGCCTGGCTCAACAGACAGCCCCCTGCTCCTGCTCATTAGCAGCTTTCCACTGGAACAATTTAATCTGGGGAGACTGAAATCACATTTCTTCTAGCTGTGTCAATTCCAGCTCCACAGTGCTGTGCCAGCTGTGAGCAGCTGCTTCCATAGCACCCTCCCAGGTGAGACCAAGAGCACTGGGCCATGTGCAAATTTCAAGAGCTGACCAGAAAGCCTTTTTCAGCAGAACATGCAGAAACAGACACTCTATACTTTTATCACAGGTAAGCTTTTACATGGTGCTGCTAATAAGTGCAAGCTGTCTTGTATTACGTGACACTAGCATTACACTACAGCGTACAGCAGGGAGGAGACTTAAAGCTGCCCTGGGTGTTACTCTCTTTAAAAAGCAGGACCTACTGGGGGAAAGGGGAAATAACTGCACTTTAGGACTATTCCTCTGCTTGGGACAGGTATCTGAAATTCATACAGACTTGTAAACAAAGTAGAGAAGCACAGAGGTGTTCTAGAAGGTTACAGAAATCAGCTGAGGTAACAAAAAGAAAAAAGAACAACCAACAAACTTCTCTTTTTGTTGTTTTTTTTGTTGTTTTTGTTTTTTTACAGTAAATAGAGTGGGGGGTAAAAGTAAACTAGCCTATTTCACACACAACACTGCAGCGTGGATCATACCGCTTTCTGAGAGCTGCTCGCCCTTCTCGTTCAGACTCACTGACACGCAGTTATGGCTACGTAATCGTTCCGCATCTCTCCAGGGCTCCTCCAAACACATTTCAACCAATAATCTGGTCAAAACGATGTAAACGTTACTTTTTAATGTCTACAGAATTACCACAGACGGCATTATGATGAGGTCAGAATGGAGGTCTCGACTGTTGTTTCTTACTTGTCCATCTACAAACAGTACAAGATAGGAGTTTCACTTTTTATTTACGCCCCAGTGATCTTTGTACTCGTTTGAGCATTTACAGTCTTTACTCTGTCTTTAAACATGAGCATTTTTCTAAACAGTAACAAGTTATTAGCTGCAAGGATAGCATAGCCATGTTGTAGTATAGAAGCTGCCCTGATCCTCTGTTTGTTGACAATGCATAGAAGATTTAGAATTATGGAACAACTGTCCCTCCCACCTCCCCCCACCCCCCACCTCCCCTTAATAGTGTTACCAAAAGCTTAATTTTTCCAGTTTTAAAGTGCAAATGATTCAGATACAACTGCTGCTGGAACAGGTCTGAACAGAAAATGAAGTCCTCTTATGAGATGTTTTCCAGAATATAAAAGATGAGCTCCATTATGACTGGCCCCTCACTCAACTGACATGCCCCTCCATGAATCACTGGAACTAAGGCACTGTCCAGGTCATTCATGTATTGAGAAGGCAGTGGCTGTCCATTACTCCCAGCTTGATAACCAACCTAAAAAAATACAAAGTCACAGTGGGTTTTACACAGAAAGGGATAGCAGGCTCAGGGTCGAGGGGGAAGTGCTGTGCAGAAGGATGAGCTGTGTGCGATGCCTCCTGTCTCAGCCGGGGGAAGTCAGGCCCATGAACAGCATGCAGCCAGCATGAGATCAGCCTACCCACTTGTGTTTGGTGCTTTCTGTGTTCCCAGTGACTGCCTGGACAAAAGCAGCTTTTTCTTTTCCCCACTGTTCTACCAAAGCTGAGCTTCCAGACCAGCAGGAACTGCACTATCAGATTAAGGCATGCAGTATTTAAGACCTGGATGATGCTAAGCACACTTCACTCAAGGCATGGCCAGCTGGTGTGCCAGAAGCCCCTTCTCTCTGCTTCTAGTGTTTGCTGTGGAGCACTCTAAGGGAAGCTCCCATCTGTTTCTCTGCCTCACATGCAATGTGATCTTTTATGAACAGCCCTACTTCTAAACGCTGTTTTATGCTCACACAAGAACATATTTATTCTACTTCCTTCTTCAGCTCCTGGTGGAAAGGCCAGCTTACAGCATCTCTCAGCAGGTGTCTCCAGCCTGCACCTCCAAGGGCTGTTCCAGGTCTGATGACAGAGCAGCTGCTGCTATGGGCTCACTATTTATGCACACTGCACTGGCTCTCCCTTGGTAACAGATTTTCCCAAACACCACATCATAGCAGTACTTGATAAGCATTGGGTGGTTGTTTGGTTTTTTTTTGGGGGGGGAGAGGAGGAGAAAGCAACCAACCACCCAGTCATTAAACTGTGGAACTATTCCAGACTTACTTGATCTGAGTCGAGAGTAACGCGCAGACCAAGCTTAGTCATGCCATCTTCTTTTAACAACTTAAGATGAGGACAAAGAGCTAAGCAGAAGGCTTTTGCCACGTTTTCAGTCAGTCTGCTGTGATCAGCTGGGTCACTCAGACCATTGTGTTGCTCATCATTTTCCAGGAAAAACACCTGAAGGTAAGAATTAAGATACAGAACATGAAGTTAATTAAATGCCATTCAAAATTTTTTATGAAAGACGACTTCAAGAAAAGCTTCTTGATGAACATCAGTGAAAGACAAACTATCCCTCAAACAACAGATATTTATACAGACATTTTCCAAAATCTTTCAGTTCCATCAAAAGCTTCATTACAGAAAGTCACTATTGTTGTACACTATTTGCTTTTAAAGGGGTGCTCATTTCAGAACATCCACACTTTGAGTAGAAGTCAGAAAAAATGTGTGTTGTTGTCAGTGAACTTAACCTCCAGATAAATCTGGAAGAAGATGGGTAAGGTAGCAAAGCTGTAGAAAGATTTGACTTGTTTCCTCCTGGGCAGATAAGTGAAACAATTCCAGAAATCCTTACCATTAGCATTTGCGTGCTAGCAGAGTCAAAGCTAACAACACTTGTGCAGTTTCTTAATGGAGTAAATGCTGTAAGCCACTTCAAATTTTAGAAAAGAGAGCTCAGAATAGCATTTTTTTTTTAATAGGTAAGAGTTATCCACCTTTTAAAAGGTAGCTTTTAATACAAAACACAGGTGAAACCACCTATCACCTTGGGTAACACAGTGAGCAAGCATTTTTCCAGTTCTTGCTATGCTCAACAAGACAGCATGAGAAGAGGCAGTCAGCACAAAGCAGGCTGCAGGTAGAAAATGGCCATGACAGCAGGGTGAGTTACGCAGCCGAGGCAGGACGCTGTACTCTGGACTGAGCTTTGCAGAACCTCTTTGCACACTTAGAAAATCTGCTCCAGGTTTGTTCTGAAGAATTCACTGCTATAATTTTGGTAATGTAGGGAGAGCACAATGCAGAAAGACTGCTGCAGTCCTAAAATGCTCCACTTACCTCTGTCCATCGAATGACCTTTCCATTTGATTTGTACTCTGAGCCATGAAATATCTTCACACTTGTTATAGACTCCATTGATTTGCCATCAATAGGGCTTACAACACTGCAAAGTGGAGGGAAAAGGGTAAATTCCTATTTAGCAGGAGATATTAATAGAGGATATTGCAAAAGAAGAGTATCTCTTAGATCAAAGGACAGTGCCTCTGGTACACCTAAATCAACAGAATTGCTGCAGGTTGTTTTCGTAACTTGAGTGCTCTGCACTTTGAACCACTACAACAAAGCAAATTAACCACATCAACTAAATGGGGCGCAGACCAGAACTAGCCTCAGAAGGGAGCTCCTTGAACAAAGGGTGCCAAAAAAGTGACCCTGCATACAACTGCTAATTGCCATGCTGATGCTAAGCCTGGGGGTTCTTAATGGGGGGAGAGCCAAGAGGCACAGAGGCCCTGCTGTCCACTGCAACCCCAGCCCTCTGACACGTGGAGTTCAGGATGGAGCTTCCTGCATGTTTCCAGCTAAGCTCTGCACCAGGACTGAACTCTAATCAGTTGTTAAAAGAGCAACAGGAAATGATTTGCTTTTTGTTCATGTATAATGTTGGTGGAAGCCTGCGATACCTTTAAACACTACTCACACTGCAGAATGTGTCCTGTAACATTTCATTACAGAACTTGAGACTGACGCAGTGTCTGTTCACACAGAAACACCACCCTTGTAGATGCTGATTCCTTACAAGCCTGTCCCATTATTACAGCATTTTTCTCCCCCTAAGTACTTCAACTGCCATGTATGCTTTTCTTTTGGCTTAACTATCTGAGTACAACATACACTGCTGCTGTTCAGCAATTTTTCTTCCAGCAGTACTTAATGCACACAAAGCAACAAGAGTATGAAGTGGCCGTAATATGCAGGGTTCAGCATGGATTGCTGGAGGGACATTCCAGTAACTGGTCATTAGCAATGGCAAAATAATCCATAGCACTGACAACTTTAATTGATGTCCCAAAGCTCTGGTGTCTCAGCTCCACTTTCATTACATTTAATTGCATCTTATCACTCAAAATAGAGTGTAAGCTTATAATTCGTACTGACTCGGTGGTCCTTCCACCTTATAAAATCCATTACAATTTTTAACAAATGCAGTCAAAAATGTCTTGCTTACCCTTTACTGAAGTTTTTATCATCTTCTACCCACTGAATGTGAACGTGTTCCTGAGGATCTTCAGCATCTACTTTGCCACAAGTGATGGTAAAGTCTTTCATCTCTCTCAAGGCCTGCCTCAGAGAGTCCATGTTCTCAGCAGTTATCTGGACCATTATTCCATCTAGGGAACCAAGAAATCCTCATAAGCCAAGACAAGTCACAATGAGCAGACCCTATAAAAAAAGAAAAACATCCTTCTTCCTGTGAGCAACAGAAATATTCAAAATCCATTTTGACAATACACAAGGCCATTCCTGAACTCTCTGATCCCTAAAAGAGGGAACACTGA
Organism: Centrocercus urophasianus; assembly: GCF_019232065.1. NCBI lineage: Eukaryota > Metazoa > Chordata > Aves > Galliformes > Phasianidae > Centrocercus > Centrocercus urophasianus. Next base: position 23,702,041 of record NW_024884733.1, on the reverse strand, counting down.
CTAGGAAACACAACGATCACACATGCCCCTCATTAAAGGAAACGATGGTGGCTTTTTTTTGCCAGAAAGTATGATGAAGCTAAACCAGCAGCTTCTTTCAAATGCTGAGGGCTTAGCTGGGCAGTGCTAAGGGGAAAGCAGTGCATTTTAAGCAAGCAGTTCAGTTCTTACCTTCTACTATACTGGATTTGGCAAGGTAACCTGAAGAGGATTTTAAAGCTCCACTGAACACAAAGAAGCTGGCACCAGTCACTGCAACAACAACAAGAGTGATTTAATGGGGCTTTCATCAAAACAATGCCTCACACAAGAATCAGGCAGAACAGCTCTATCATCCAAAGAGGTGATTAATCTAAATCAGAACAAGTGTTGTGTTCAGAATTATAGTGACTTTAATGCATCTTACATGCTTGGACATAGAATGGCAAATCATCCAGTTATCTTCTGAACTGGACAGCAATTTTGTCAGCCTAAATGCTTATATTTCATCACTCTCTCCACTAAGACCTTTAAGTTTCAGGATTGTTAATTTAGGGTAACCAATTACATAATTCTGAAAGTTCCCATACAGCCAGCATAAGACTGTGTGTGAGCTGCTTATGGCCCACACTATAACACCGACAAGTGGAAAGTCAGCCAGCTGATTTAAATTCTCTTAAATGACCACCAAGCATCACAAAATACTTGCTGGAAGTCCCTCTGTTCATGCCGTGTGTAAAACAAACCACACTCAGATAAAACCAGCAGTCCTGAAGTGACAGCCCACATCACTACACTCACTGCATATAGGGATAGTTGCCAAACAAAAGTTGGCCTGTATCTTGCTTCTCGTTTGGAGATAGTGTAAATACCTTTGCCAGGTAAAGCCTGGAAATGAGGTGAACACATTTTTGAAGTTACATTATTTAAACACCGCTGCTGTTGCTTATTTCTGTTCACATCTCCTGCGTCCCACTAAACCTAATCGTCCTCCTTTCATGCAGCCTACAGGACAAGCACAGGCAACCACGCTCCCACCTCTATCTGCAATAATGCCAAAGCCTGCTGTCATTATTCATGTACAGAAGTTGTGTAAGGCAGTCAGAGCACTGTGACTTCTGGAAGTGTGTATGTCCCAGGCTGTACTGTGCAAACAGTATTGCCACATTTACAAGGCAGCAAGCTGTAATATGCTTAATTTTGTGTCTGCTTGGTCTACGAAGCTGCCAGAATGCCTCGCAGACAAATTCAGAACAGCACTACTGACCTAGGAAGTGTGATGAGGCCTGTACACGGGACACAAACAGCAGTGTGCCTCTGGATGTCTGAGATTTTGCATACTGCAAGGGGAATGAAACACTGAGGGGTAAAGGCAGACAGAGCAGCGCAGCACGCTGTTCTGTGTTCAAACCTAACTCACAGAGCTGCCCACTCAGGAAGCCCAACAGTCAGAATGATTTTCTCTGAACTAGAGCACAAACAGTGAAATACAGACAAGTCCAATCTTGACAGATTCCCCACACAGCGTGCCGCATCACTGCGAGATCAACAGCAAAACAGAGGTCATGCAGAGCACCGTGAGCCAGCGCCTCCAGACGAGCCCCGTTCTCACCCTTCCTCAGCTGATTATGGATGCTGATGGCCTGAGTCTGGTAGTTCCCATCATCATTCTGAACACACACCAGATGTGAGTCTGCTTTCTCATTGAAGCAAGCTCCCCCTGCTAGAACATGCTCGTTGGATTTGTTCATGGCTTTCATCATCTGCAAACAAAAAGGTTTATACCATTCTTACCATTTGTCAAGGAATACCATATAAAGGTTGTTCTTGGAACAGTTCATTCAGACAGCAAAAATTAAGAGTGCTTGCAGTCCCGTGTCAGACAGACTTCAATACTCAGAACCATCACCTGCACTTGAAAAGATGGTTCAGGCCTTATTTCACCTAGATGCTTTAGTGTCACCTTTCAAGTAATTAAGATAACTGGTAAGAAGGATAGCTGACCTACAAAGTAGCCTGCAAAAGCTGCTTTCTCTAGCTGTTTTATAAAACATCCAAAGGAAAAAATATTAGAAAAACACTGGGAGGAAATATCTGCTTAGTTTACACTGCTAGAACTAATGATGACATCAGCCATGAATTGAAACAGTGCAAGAATGGCACTGTGACTCGTGGCATTTACTCCTGGTTCTGCCATGAGCAGACACCGCGGCTTTGGTGCCTCTGTGCTTCACCAGCATTAATTAGTGAAATTGGGATTGGTTTTTCTCCTTCAAAGACTTTTCAAAGAGATCCGAATCAACTGACATCCAGAAATCATTTTAATTCTCAGCAAAATATTATTATAAATTGTACTCCTTCTTTCATTTTCTCCTCTTCGTGTTGTCTTAGATGATGAGATTTATCTCTGGAATTTTTCGAAACTAAAAATTATGTATTTGACTTAGAGGAAAAAAATGGGGGAAAGAGGTTCCAGAGTGATTAAATTACATCTCCCCCAGCAAAAACCTTGGAGAGAAGGAAAATGCTGACATCTCCTAAGAGTGCTCACACTCCAATCCTCCGCCTCCTGTACCTGATAAGCAAGTATGCCCTGCACATCGTATTTATCTTCCTCAGTCTAACATAATACCTTAATTAGAGTGTCAGGAACATTAGCTGATGCTCACTGTTGACAAATGTGCACAGGTGTAACGTTTAGGGAGGAAACTTAATTAAGATTTTGCATCAGACAACAGTGTATTTCATTATCTATTTATCATGTCACGCTCCAGAAATACGAATTTAGCTCAACAACAGGCACCTCTATGGAGCCCTGCAGTTGCCTTCAGCATGAGAAGAAACAGCAGGAATGGCCGCTGTATCTTGTAACAAGGCAACTCAGTACCAGTGACAGCTTCCTTGAGGAACTGAATAGTCTTACACTTGTAACTGCGTATCACTGCAACTGTAGAAAAGTAAAATCATCTTGAAGGAAAACTATAAATTTAGTACAGAAATATATATGAATATTTAATTTGTTAATTAGAGCCTGAATTTTCCACATTTAATCCATGCATGAAGGATGAGTTCTTCATTTCCAGGACAGTTTGAGAGACGCTAAAGAAATACTGCTCTCCACAGGGAAAAAAGTGAAAGTCTTGTGGCTTAATTCATCTTAATTCAAAGTATGCTTGGATGAAAAATCGCCACTAATTCAACCTTTCAGCTGAGTTGCAGGCAATGATGTTAAATAAATAACACTTTCTCCCTTCAAAAAGCCAAGTCTTTACTTTACACTGCAAAGAGAATCTGAGCACAATGCAGAGCTTTTGCCATGCTGTACAACACAGGAATCTTTCTCTGGGTCCAGCTGAGTGCAACATGCAATACAGACCTGTCCAGCACACCTGCAAACATCAGGCACAGCTGCTACAGAACTGCCTCCAGTGTGCTGATCTGCATTTCATGTGTGCAAACTTTACTGACCTTTTCCATTTTCTCACAACAGCACCAAGAACCAATTTATCTTTTAAACACATCCTTTATCTTCTTCAGCTTCATCAGTTTCTTCTTTTCAAACTTCACATAAAAACTGCTTTTCCTTTTTTTTTTTTTTAATTTCCTCAATCCTGCTATTATTTCACTTAAATGCTTCCAGCAGAACAATTCCTTCACAAGATAAAGCTGTATTCTGCTCTGATTCTGCAAGACCTTTTAAAAACACTGCTTTGCTCAGGAGGTTTGCTTTTCTCCCAGCTGCTGACTGGTTTCAAAATACCAAGTTTACCAACTGCTGTCCATGCAGACCACAAAATGTATCACCTCCTTCACTGCTGTTCAAAGATCCTGTCCCTCAGCTTTCGCAGCACTGCTACATCTTGAAGACACTGGTTTTCTCACACCAGACATCAAGTATAAAATTGAGATGCAGAGGTCTTACATACTCAGCAATCCAACTAATACATGCTGCAAGTATACACGTACAGCACAGATGTGGAAAGCAAATGCACTTTTATCTCCTAGTTCACTTCAAGTGTGAAGTTTGTCAACTTACCTCAAGTAAAGCTCAAGCCAAAAGGTATTTGCAATCTTCTAATACTTTCTATTATTTATAGTACTTAAAACTGAAATTAAAAACCTGAAGAAATAGCCTTTCCTGTTTTATTAACACTAAATGGAACTGCATTCTTCCTGTGGAGCCATCATCACTTGCTGTTAAAATATGCACTCATCATGAATTTATGGACTGATTTTGAGGCTGTTTTCCTTAGTGACAGTGATAAGAATAAAATTCCTTTAGACCCCAAGTCTTCCAATCACAAAGAAACTGCAAACAAATCTATTTCTTTTAAGCATTACCTCATTATATCTGTTGCTGGGAATTTTGATGCTGGTTTTTCTGACTTCCATATCAACCACTAAGCCTTGGACCACCGGCAGCGTGTACTGGTAATTTCTGAAATCCTGGTAATTAAAACAAGTTTTTAGAAGTTATGTGTGGTAATCGTCATTAACATAGCAGGTTTTTTAACTACCTTAGTGACCAATCAGCTACCTCATTAATATAACTGTAATCAGTAACTTGAAAAGCAGGGAGGGAGGGAAACATCACAGCTTGTAACCCACATAATGAAAATACACAAATGAAAAATCCTCATCGTGCCTGTTAGTCGCTGTTATTCCACTCATTTTCTTACATCAGAATTAATATTCTCCAGCCTTGAATGCCATCACTGTATATAAGAAAATTTGTTCTCTGTGTTCTATCACATTCCTGGATAATTAGCTTATCTAGCAATGACATGAAGTCACACGTTAAAGAATTTTCGATATTGAACACATCAACAATGTTGGAAAAGCCAGCAAGTTCATTTCAGTTGAAGCCCCCTATAACCAGAGCACTGCAGATAAACACTGTGACAAGCCAGCACTGCTGGGAAGTGATCCAAGATCCAAGAACTGCTGCACTTACTGCCAGACCCAAACATTCTCCATTGGCCAAGGTGGAGGTGCTTGTATGGGAGGTGCTGTTATGGGAACTTCTACAGCCCACATGCTGTCACAAGCTAACACCCAACACCAGTAGTGGCAGGCAATTCACCCAAATGCCCACTATTCCCTTCTGACACGGAGGCACGCAAACTACTACGTGCAGCAGGGGCCCAGCTCTCCTCACACTGATTGATGCTTATCAATGGAACAAGGAAACAGCCTCAGCACTTACTGCAAGGAGGTTCATGATGGTGTGTCCAGTCTCTCCAAACAGAGGTTTACGAAATCTGACACTAAAAAGTGGGCATGGATAAACTAGGATAAAACAGAGAAAGTCAAATTCAATTTACATACTGAGATTCTGAAAAAACAGACTTAAATACAATCGCCTCAGTTGAATGTGGTAACCAGCTGCAAAAGAAAAGACTGGAAAGAAGACCAGGGTTTAAAGAGCAAAGAGAAGAAGGGTACAATCCTTTAACACACCTGACATCTCATGGCTCTTTGCCCACCACACTCTAAGTAGGAAGAACAATCTCATGGACCACTACCAAGTGCCACACTGCAACCCTGAACTTGATCTCAACACTGACTGCAAAGATAGCCTAAATGTTTTTTTCAACATACTTACTGGAAATGGCTTCTCCCTTTTTCATGGCCATCCTGTTTTCACTACAGCACCCTAAGCCTTTAGCTTGTTGCTGACATATGTGACACTCAACAGACAACACTGAGATTATTTTATTTTCTGTTTTCATAATCCCATTAAAATGTGTCAAATTCTCTACAGAAGCATGTCAGAAAGAATGAAAGGGATATTTACAGTATGACAACAATGTGAAATATCTGCATTCCTTAGCTGACTTAGCCATGCTTGTACAACATCTATGATGCAATTCAATGTGCAGTGTATGGATCTGGCTCCATCACATTACGTTGCAGCAGAAGTGATAACTAAGCTTGAAACATGACTCATGCAGTCATATGTAATGTCAGTGTTTGCTAAACACAAATGTGAAGGAAGCTTCCTAAACTGTCCTCAAGCAACCACTCACCCTGATTTTCCAAAGTGCCACACATCTTCATAGCTTCCACTGCAGTCACAAGGAGCTGCAAAATGCTCTACAGGTTTGAATAAAAACATCACCATTTCCTTATAAACTACAGTTTTTGTACACTGGTGAGGCATCTAGAAAGTACCACAGCTCCTGCACAAGCACTGCACAACTGACCTACTCAAGCACAGAGTCCTGATGCAACAAGAAGGGGAGTCGTGCCAATCACAGCAGCAGACAACCAAGACCGCAAACTTCTGGCCTGCCATGGTGGACAGACTTCCAGCAGTCTCCAGCAATCATCAATGTCTTTTTGTCTATTCCATTCTAGTTGCTAAGACTTTGTTTAGCTGAAACGTTCTCTCCAGCTTTTTACTGGTTGCAACAGAATTTTCCTAACAAGCTGCCACATCAGTTGCCACTGTGCATATATTTGCTGGATAACGAGCACACTTTGTGTTTTTACAGAAATAAAGGCAAATGCTCTTCCTTTTCAGCTTGGAAAGAACTGAACAGGACAAATGAGTGCCTTTGACATAACTACACCAGCTAACTCAGACTTGTTCTGCACACTGCTCCCTTTCAGGTCATCAAGTGAACGACAGATAGTGGCTCAGAATTAGATTTGTTTCTATGAAAGCTCAACCATTATAGTTTAAAAAGGCTGTAGGTCATAAAAAGACCCCAGGGCTGCTGTGCTGTTACCTGGATGCAATGTGGGCATGGAACACCAGTGACAATAATTCTTACCTGCCTGCTGAAGCTCACACTGCTTTGGCAGGCAGCAATTCAGGACTGGGTGTGCACGCTCTAAACAGAATACATTATCCTGCAGGAATAATTGCAGCTAAAAGAACACACATTACTCACATCTGTATTCAGCTCCGAGTCTCAGCATCAGCCGAATGGGGAACACTTTAGCCCAGGGCGTCTCCCACTTCTGAATGAGGATGCCAAACAAGTAGGGTGGGGTTGGGAGCACCAGGTCCTGCAGGGACTGATACGTAGCTGCAACGTACAAGAACCCTCCGTGTTCTTTGCTTCCCAGAAAGCTCTGGCTGAAAAAGGAGTGTCCCAGGTTGCCAACAACGTTACCTATGAATAAAAATGCTCATTATGTCACTAGATTGAGAGCTGTATCAAGAATTTAAAGAGTTCTTCTCAAATATATACAATGCCTACCAGTTTTCCAAGGAAAACAGCAATATCCTGACACATATTTTATTTTAGAAAGGAGCATACATTCTATTTTGTAACCAACTGAGGTTGGTGTGATTCAGCAGAATCTTCATGAAAAATGACTCAGAGGATTAAAATCAGCTTCCGAAAAAAAAAAAAAAAAAAAAAAAAGGGGTGCAAGGTGGGGAAAGAATGGTGAACAGCCTTGACCATTTCAGTCATCTGCCTGTTTCAACTAGCCAAAGAGGTGCAACAGAGGGGATGATATATCCCAACGACAGTTGAGGAGAAGAAGGGTAGTTCAGGACAGTATTGCTGCCTGCACCTTTCTGCTGGCACTACAAAAGTGCTCAGTGAAAGCCTATGTTAGGTGCCTCCCAGGCACTCAAGAGATTTCCACTGCAGAAGCTGCTGATGACTGAACCAAATTTTCAGAGCCAGCTGAGATGAGAGGAAGTGCACACCTAGCGAGATGCTGAATGCCCACAGGGCTGTCCTTTCATTTAGGCAAACCACCAGAGTCTGTCTCTGTCATAGTGAAGATCTGGGTCATTTCAAGAATTGCACATAAGAGTATTTATTTAATTAGTGCATTTTATGTAAAATGCAACTGAGACACGCACAGGGGAGAAGAACCACTAATTTTCACTCCAATTTTTCTTCTTTGATGCTCTTAAATTCCAGAAATGTTTATGCTGGAATGACTGAATTAATCTGAAAGTTCATTAGGTTATTATAGCATCCAATGCAGTTTAACATCATGGCAAAGAACCACAGTGTAATTCCAAAACAACAGCATGCAAACAACCAGAAGAGCTGATCACAATTCTCCATAGGAAGATGTGAACATCCATAGTGCTGATTTGCTCTCAAAGAAAAACAAAAGTAAGCTGAGGGAGCGTGGTGTGGTTGATCATTTGATCACACTACTCCTAACCGTGTGGGTCTGAAGCTGCCATGCAGACCTGTGGGCCTCTGAAACCCTCGGCTGCCCATGCCGTAGGCAGAGGGACTGCTAGCCAGGAGGTTCTGCTCCCTCCTCCCTTACTTCATAATGAAGCATCTCTATTTGAACTTAAGGCAGAGAAGGAAGAAGTGCTGTCCTGCTTCTTCAACATGCACATCAGCTGTGCAATTTCTCCCTCTCAGACATGCTGAGACAGACACACAAACGCTGCATCTTGAGCAAAAACACAGGTCACAGAAATGCAACTATGACATTCTCAGAAGACAAAAATAATGGTTAAGTTAAGCCTTCTCAAATTCTGTAACTCAGAACAGCCAAAAAATAACACACTGACATGTATAAATGCAATGAAATAAACACAGCAGGCACAGTTTAGGCCAGCAAAGGAAAGCTTAATCAATGAGTCCTTCCAAGCCTGACCCTTACTCTGATCCACCCCTAAAGTCCCAACTCACAGCTCTGGCATGAGAATAGTACAGCTAATTCCTGCTCTCACTCCAGAGATGTGGGCCATGCTACTGTGCAGCCCTCCAGAACATGATCACCACTGGGATTTCTTTCCTTCACGTGACTCACGCAGGGATCTCCTGCATCAAGTACAGCTACTGGTAGATCACTAAACAAACGACTCATTCTACCCTCCAATTAGCAAACACACTCACAGGTGTCCCCGCTATTCAAACTTGGGTAACCTTACTGGATTTGTATTTTGGTTGGTTTTTGTGCTAGTTTTTTTTGCTCTGCCCATAAGGTGCTGCACAAACTAAGCTCTCAAGTTCTCTGTTAAAGGCCATCAGGCTTCAGCAGCACAGGCACCTCTTTGCCAGCGTCAGGCTCATTCACAGCTTGCTGCTATCCTGAGTAGCTGATTTTTAATTTCACGCAATCCAGAGCTGACACCACCCAATGGATTCCAAATTCCAAAACTCTGACAGTGATTACAACTTTCGTAACGCTCAGCTGAGCATAGTTGATGCAAAGCAGTCAGTCACTAATCTGAAAAATTAACATGATTAATAAAGCTACATCAAACGTTGCCAGCTTCTGAGAAGCACTGCCCCTGCCCATCTGCAAATGCATTTCTGTCAGCTTGTGCTGTGACACTGCAGCCTGCACAGTGACTACACTGCTAATACTAGAAAGATGCTGCAGTTGGTACAAGTGCAACCTAATGTATCAGCTCATGTTCACGAAAAGATTTTCTCTGTGCCAGAAGCTATTTCAGAACCTTTCTATCTCAATTCATTTGCTTTTGCAGTTCCCACCTACCCTCAGTAATTTCCTCTTCATTTATATTTCCTTTTTTCCCTTCCCATATGTTCTTATCAAAACAGAAGCTATAGACCTCATAGTAAAATTAGTTGATGAGGTTCTTGGTTCCAGACAACATGACCAGAATAATCAGTACATAAAAGGAACTTACGAACAGGACAGAGACAGCCCTCCAAAATGACAGCAACAGAACAAGAGGGAATGGGTTTAAACCAAAAAAGGGAAGATTCAGGTTAGATGCTAGGAGGGAATTCTTTATTCAAAGTGCAGGAAGGCACTGGCATGGACTGCCCAGAGAAACTGCGGGTGCCCCATCCGTGGAGGTGTACAAGGGCAGGTTGGATGGGGCTGTGGGCAGCCTGCTCTGCTGTGGTGCAGTCCTGCTCGTGGCAGGAGGTTGGAACTGGCTGGGCTTTAAGGTCCCACCCAAACCATTCTGTGATTCCATGAGAATACCACAGACACTGCCCACAGGGATGACAAAGCAATCAGACACTAGTAGTTGTGACTGATGCCAAGTGCTGCAGCAGAACATGACTACTTTTTTTCCTGTTTCAGGAGATGGCATTTCAATACATCCTTAACAACAAGTTTTTCAGCTAACAGCAATATGAAAAAGCCCTCAGGATGAAATCTGACTCTCTGCTGCTCAGCACTTTGCTACCACAAACACAGCACTACCAGTTATTCCTACTGATACAAGTGTCTCACAGCGTAAGCTTCAGGATGTTACAACTAAGAGGACAAACTATTGTGATTAGGCAGTTGTGCTGCAACTCATCATTTATGAGAACATGCAACAGCTTGCTTTGAGGGAAGAATCAAGGAAGTGTCCTTTTCACCCAGCAAATCCAAATGAAAAAGCCACTCTGGGCTTCTACAAATATTTCTACTCTGTCTGGGGGCTGTCTGCCTTTCCTGTAACGTTTCTGAAGGCAGTTCCAAGTCAAGGCCCCACTGATAAGTTAATATATACTTACATTTCTCAGTAAATTCCCATTCACTTTTTATTTATGTGGATACAAAGCACTTAAACCTGTCACACTGCTACCTTAAATAAAGGGGAGCTATTACCAGTGTGACAAGGTCAAACCAGCCCACTGCACCGTTGCACATTAGGAGCACAGAACTGTATTTCAGAAGCTTGTACAGAAAGTGTAGCTGTCAGAAGAATCCTCAGAAAAAGCTACCTTTCTCAAAAACACATTTAATTTACAAAATATCACAACTTCCTTTCTAAAGAAGTAACTGTGAACAGAAAGTGAAGAGAAAGGTGCCTTTTCTTATATCAAATTCCAGGACATTACATCAGACAATTAATATTATTTAGGAAGTGCCATAAATCTGCACAATGCACCTAAAGCAGTTCTGCAGGAGGTATTTATTCTTTTCCCAGCTATACTGGGTTACTCTTTATATATCCTTAATCCTAAGCAGCTCTACAAATTCCTCTAAAACAAACAAGCTTGTTTGATGTGGCTTTACCTTCAGTAACAATCCACACTGTGTCCAGAATTCTTTGCTTAAGCACCTTCCTCTGATGAACTCCGCGTATCAGCTTGACAATCCCTTCTGGGTTCAAATAAAATGGTTTATACCAGAAAGTATTCCTGTGTTTCTTTATTGCACTCAGTGTATGATGGAGTCACCTCAGTACTTTTACCAAAAACGGTTGATGTTAAATTCCTGACATATACTCCATGTTGTTCAGTACTAACATCTAATCTCAGGGAAAGCACATTCGGAAGAGAGAAGGCTGCACCCATCTGACCTCATTCCACCATCACCAGTAACAGCCAAGATCTGCCAAGTGTCCAACACCATGCCAACATCCTGAAAATTCAAACATCCCATTCCAGCAGCAAGAAATGCAAAGCAAGACTCACTTGGGATCAATTTTGGCAGACAGATTTTCAAGAGCAAATGAGCACATAAACCAACACAAACCTAGTCAGTGTTAACAAAAAGGTCCACAAAGAGACAGGACTGTGGATTTAACTCAATCACACAACACAACTGTAACAGATGCCATTACTGAAAAGAAAAATCAGAGTTCTGATCATACTGAGCATCTTTGCATTGAAAAATATCAGCATGTAATTTGGAAAGAACTTATTCATATTGGCAACAGGTGTAAAGTCTCACTTACTATCATTGTGAGCAGTGGTTATCAGCATTCAAACCTTCCTCAGATCAAGATGCAGCAGTCTTCCAATCACTCTCTCCCCATGCTCAATTTTGTATCCAGTTTTCATACTACACTTGCAGAGCACAACAGTTAAGCTGCTCTCTGCTCAGAGTACGCATGGACTTCTCTGCGGATCTTATGTTTGAGCTACCAGCTTACTTAAATAAAACCAGGCTAAGTAAAAAAATACATAAAACCGTGCTTGGGATAGAACATCCAGAAGTCCTTTCAAGCAGTTACCATATTTACCCTCTCATTACAAAAGTAACAGTAGCATTCATCGTTTCCCACCAAAGAGTTCACACGCTAAGGGTAGATCTGGCAGCTCTGCATTAACTGCTTCAAAGTACCCTTTCAGAGGAACAGAAGTTCTCATTTTTCCATTCACCAGACCTCCTCGCAGGCTAATAGCCAACAGAGATAATCAAGGCATTTCTACTGCAATAGTAATTCTCCAACTACAACAGAAATCATTAGCTTTCAATTTCAAAACAAGAAAGGCAACACAGCAGGGAGCTTGACCGGGAGCAGGAAGCTTTTGAAGGGCCAAAGGGAAAGCAAAACAAGGGAAACAACAGCAATTAATACTTGTCTTAATTAACAAATTTAGAATTTATACCTCACATACATACAACCCAAAGGGAAAAGTACCATCTTAACTTCAAAGTACCTCAACTGCTTTACAATTATGAAGTCCTGACACTAAAGTTGGTGGTTGAGCACTTCCCCTAGTTAAGGTTCAGAGCACCAGACTGACATCTTCTCCACACTGAAAATAGAGTTGAAGCAGAAGGACGAACCATGAAGCATTAAGCAAACGCACCAAATGCTCCTGCCAGTAGGTGGAAGGGCTGGGCTCTGCTGCAGCTATTGCTAAATCCATGTTCTGCATTTGGCTGAGCATGCAGAGCACAGAACTTGGCCTGAAGAAACCAACTAACCTCTGAGGACAGCAAAAACATCTCAGAGGGGACTTGAGACAAGCTCGAGCTTCTGTGTTTGAATGCAGAACTCAAAATTGAGGAGTTGAGGAAAAAAAAAAACTGAGCTAGTAAATAAATGTGACTCCTGGAAAAAAAAAAATCACTACAGAGATATGCTTTAATTAAATAATCAAGGTGAAAAATGCTGTATGTTTTGGTTCAAAACAAAACCAGCAGCAAAACTCAACCATTTCCAAAACAAAATCATTATCACTGTATGCAATTCTTGTTTCTGTTCCATTAAAAATTACTCACTGTGCCTTTTTACTTTATGACCGTTTTAAAACATTTACTAGAGAAGAGGAATAAAAAACACCAGAGTTTATTTCAGTTTCCTCACAGCAAAATACATTTAAACAAACTTTTTATATCACGAAAAATGAAACTGTGAGGTGGGGTTTCAAACAGCTCCTGATTTCCACTGGAGATTCTCATTTGCTCTGAACATCTGTCATTTAAACTCTAGGAGAGGTGCAATACCTCTGAAATGAACAAAGCTGGAAGAATGGATGCATGTACAACAGCACACAAACTGCTACCGTTTCCAGGGGATTGCAACCACCCAAGTGAAATCAAAGAGGCTGAAGGGATTAATGTGGAAAATGACCAGAGCTGCAAATATATACTTCTCCCTCTCCTGCACACAACTTGAAAAGAAAAAAGGATGCAGATTGAGAGTGTGCATTACAAAGAGCTGCAGGAATTTACTGAGATGCTATGATCTATGAAAGTTTCAGTGTACCTATTTCCACTACTTGTCTGAAATACAACACAGAGGAAACACTATCCAAAGAACATCACAGAGTAGAATTCTTAACCAGTGAAGTTTGACTTCTAATGAAAAAACTGTACAACAGTAAGCAGCTCTTTACACAACCACAGTTGTAGGATATTAAATTATTGCCATGAGAGCACTAGAAAGAATTTCAAATATGTTATGTAGGAGTTATGAATTATCTATTCCAGTAATGTAACTGCACAAACATCACTGCAACATACACATCTGGTAGCACATGTACGTACCAGTGTGTTTGCACACACACACACACACACACACACACAGAGCATTTTCTAACCATCTCCCTCTGAGTAACACCATCATTAGAGGATAAAGCACTGTCACTGAAGTGAGGTTTGGAAAGTTATTTGTTTCCAGTGTATGTTAAATCCATTATGCCATGCAATAACAGCACATGCTGAACCTGGTAACCTCTCTGGACAAGATGACCTACGTTGAGTAAAGACACTTCAGGAGACAAAGACCTTTTTCATTATTCTGTTAAAGCACTGGATTCTGTCACTGCACAGGCATTTCAGTTAACACACAGAATCCTTCATAAATGTTCTGTCAGCGTATGACCTAAATATGATGCAATTTCACCTCTGGAAAACTAGCTGTATTTTCCCATCAGAGAAACCAAATAAGAGCTTTTCCTCACCATGCAAGAGTTTTTGAATTATAATGTTCAATCAACAGTCAAGAGCATAAGCCTATTTACTCAGCAAATATAAAATCTGTAAGGGTTTACATCATACAACCTTGTGACTGAGATACAAAAATGCAAAATTCAGGGGAAATTTCTGCAAGGTACAAACATATATATAAAAATAGAGGAACCAAACTTTTAATTTGGTTTAAGATATTTAATACTCTACCTACAACAATTCTCAAAATTTCCTTTCCAACTTTAAGCTGAAATGAAAATTGTTAGAAGCTATGTTATCAGTGTACCCAGGAGCCCTACTGAGTATCCTACTACACCTACCACTAAACAAAGCTGAGCAATCATTTAAGGAATGTTTTAGCTTTATTCACGTTCTTAACCCAAGATCTGACAGAAATGCCAGAGCAGACAATAAGCAATGGCTGCTAAAAACAACACTGAGACAGGGAGAGTCTTCCTGCTCCATTCCTGTAATACCCTACGTAAAGCCTTCATAGGCCAAACTTCCCACATGCTGACTCCCACAGGACAGCTGGATGATCTTCAGTGCAGTTCCCATGTCACCAGCGCCCCACTCACACTTCTGTTTGCTAAGATGAACATTACAGTGGATGCTACTAACCAGTCATAAACCAGCACCCTATCAGCTTTGATCCTTATTTGTTTTTCATATTATCTCATACAAAAATGAGATTTTTGTAAAAAAAAAAAAAAAAAAAGACATTTTTCTGAGTGACAGAATGTGTGTTTCCGGTCTATTAAAGTCAATTTTAAGAGATAGATGGAATTCCTACCTGCTAAGGCATCCCGATAAAGTTGCACAAAATGGTTAAAGATATCCTTGGGCAAACACTTCTCATCAGGCAAACACTGCAAGAGAATGACTATCTCAGACTGTCCCACTGCATGCATTCCTTTTGTGGTGAAACACCAGCACTTCCTGTTCACATCTGCAGAAAGGAAAAAATATATCAGAAAAGAAAATCAAAATTTCACAAAATGTGTCTAAATTTCACTACAGAAAGACCGTTTGATCATCAGTTTTACAGCATACTTGGTTGTGATGTCTGTCACAGGAACAAATTAGCAAACACATCCATACCAAAACCAGCTCAATAACATGCAGTTTGAAACTAAGGAACAGCCGGAGTACTAAGGAACCAGCCAGATTTTTGGGATTAGCACCCCAGAGCAGACTTCTAGCAGCTTCTGTGTCCAAATTCAAGGACAGGATACAAATGGCAATAAAGGAAGCCGAGAAAAGGCCAGGCTGTTTGCTGTGCATATTGTGATCCTGACAGCTAAACAAGTTTCGGAGAGCGATCTCTCTCTTGAGATGGATCACTGAATCACTGTGTTCTGCTTCATATGAACATTAACCATGACACAAGTATCAAAAATTAGTTACTAGAGTAACATTTTGCCATCTAAATGTAAGCATATAAATGTAATGTTAACTAAACATTTGCTAACATCATGCTAAAAGATTTATAGACAACTTAAGAAGACTGAGTAATATAATATTTTGTCTATCAAGTCAGAAAGGAGACACCACAGAACAGAGAGAGATGGTTCTATCAATTTAATTCATATTTTCAGGGGGAAAAAAGAAATCTTCATCAATGTTTAAAGCACCAGACAGAATCTTTATATAATTTTAATTTATGTGGTTAAGTAAAAAGTTTTCTGTGCACACTGAGACTATCTCACCAAATAAAAAAGCTGCTGTTGCTACAATAATATATATAAAATATCCTCTCATATACCAAGCCTTATTTAATAGCAATTTAAAAAAAAATAACCACAAAATAGACTTACAATTTACAATTTTTACCATGGACAACAAATTAGCATTTAAAACAAATACAAGAGGGTCAGGGCCACCATCCTCCAGCTGCTGCATAACAGAGATCTGAGAAGGTCTCTCTTCTACAGCGTAATCTATAAAAGAACAAGTGAACACACAGTGAAATCCTTCACTTACTCATAAAGTATGTTATGATCACTTCAATCTGATCCTGATGCTTTTTTTTTTGGACACTTAAAGAATCACATATTGTTACGTATTCTGATCTGATTTATTCCAGGCTGCTATTTTCAAATTCAGTAACATTTACATGCATCACCCCCATACACCCTTAAGAAAAGTACAGTTTGTTTTCTAAATCAGGTTTGGTGGGTTGTTTTCTTTTTGTGTCAACTGGAGGAGAAAAGGGGAATCAAATGCACAAATGTGTCATGGTGCCAACTGATACCCCAAAGAAGATAGCAATTGTTATTTACATCACAGCAAAGCACAGGAGCATCAGTCCTGGACAACACACAGTCTACCCCTATGTCACAGAACTTATATTTTCAGAGCATTACCTAGTGGGAAGACAACAATATATAACCATATAAAACAATGTTCTTCACAGACTGTAGATGGTCTAACTTCACTGTAAAATGCATTCCAACATGATGTTTCAAAGATGCCTGTAGTTTCTCTCTCTGATTAGACCGCTAAGACTAGTAAATTAAAATCTCCTATCCATGTGATTATAATCTTCTCTGTATTTAAGCCAACAAAAAGCAGTTACAGAGAATTGTATTACCTTTTTTTCTAGATAATTCTAAAATACTGCAAAAAAAATAAATCCTGTACACAACAGCATCTGAAACAAAGTCAACTTAGCATACAAAATACAATTTACATGAGGTTATCCTTACAGAAATTGAAAACCATACTGTCATTTCACTCCTCTTTGTGGAAGCAACTGAATAATAAGTACCCACTTGAACAGCCAACACAGGATGGGACAGATTTGTTTTGAAATGAAACGCTCACATTCTGGTTTTGACAATATCCTACAGTCATGGTCACTTCTGGCTTAATATTAGAAATGACTATAGCAGCAAAATATCTAATAGGAATGTAAAAAAAAAAAAAAGGAAATCAAAGATGAAAAAATAAACTAATCTCAGAAACACATTTTAATGGATATCATGAATTAGCAGAAAGCAACAGTCAGATAAACAAACATACATTTTTTTTTAAACCTTTAGAAAATGGGTTTTTCTGAATCCTCCTGCATTTGGATGCTTCAGAATGGGATACCACAATTACTACAACTGTCACTGCAGGCCAAGATGGGCAATGGTGACATTGTATTCAGCGCTGTGATGCCTCAGACAAGCAGATGTCACAAGAGAATTACAGAGAAGGGAAGCATGAATATTCAGAAGGCTAATTAAAATGCATCTCTGCAAAATATTCCCAACAGCCCGATTAGTGGAGAAATGAACTCGAGACCAGAAATATGGGCTAATTTTCTTTTTGCTTTGTGTTTTACTTCTTACCATAATTTGATTGCAAGATGGGGTTCTTCTGGTTGCTTGTAGGGATCAGTAGTACAAAGAGCGTGTGTGGGAACTGCTGAGTCACAGCCTGAACCTCTGATTGATCACCTGAGGTTGAGCAATGAGTCAGCCATGGGAGCACAGGTGCAGGCAGTTCACCTGTGCTGCTGGAAGGGGGGAGCCTGGCTGCACCTCTCCTAGACCCATTTAACAGCTGACTGCCAGTGGGAAAGGATCTCTTCTGGAGATCCCCTCCTCTGGAGTTTCATAGTGAGCCCAGGATGTGGGTAAGCATCTTATCTATTCTGTTTTGATATAATAACTGCATAGCCAAGCTCTCTAGTATATCTCATAACTATAACGTCTGTACATTCACTGATTATATAGAGTGTCATGACATTTAGACAGAAGTACTTGCTGTGTATTTCTTCAAATGCTCACCATATTGATAGCATCTTATTTTTTAAATAAATGTAGTAACAACTGAGTTAATTGCAACAGTTAAACATAAAAGTTAACTGCCAGCTTGTCCCCTCACCTCCTTTTACTCCAGTGGAGATAAGAATCGGAGGAAGCCCATCTTCAGGAATTAGATTCATTGCACTGCCAACAGGACTGCCAACCTGAGTTATACTTCCCGAGAATACAGAAGCATTATCAGTCTATAAGAAGCAAACAATAAGAAAAGACAATATTACAGAAGAGAATTAAGAGCTACCTAATTAGATTACCTATATCTAGGTGAAGGACTTTATGTCTGCAGCAGGAACAGAAGCATCAAGTAATCTGTCTCCTTAAAAATAGATTACGATGACAACTCTTGTGTGTGAACTTTTATTAAAGAGCCTGCTCAGAGACTGCATCTCCCTCCTCCAGCACCACACATACCTTTTCCTTTGTAAAAGTACATGCTAATGTACCCATGGCCATCTGCACTTGCTGAAAAGTCGCAATGCTGTTCACGTGGAGCATGGTGCATTTAACACTGTTAGATCCCATCTGCATTTTCATGCATAAATCACTTTATGCGAAGTTTCATGCAAAACATTTTTCTGTTTTGTGCTATGACAATCTAATACAAACCCTTACTGGCAGTGACTCAGCTTTTTTCAAACATGCGTTACATAAATGTGCTCCACACACAGCCTGCACAGCTCAAGCCTTGGAAGCCACCTAGCACATAAGCTTTAAACAATGCTTTAAATGCTCTATCTTATAAGCGTTCAATTTTAGGCCAAAATACACATTTGCTTCAGCACTCTGCAAACATGGAAATAAGTGAGGACACTTGCTAATAACATGCTAAGAGAAGCCTCAACAGATTTTCCACATTAGCCTTCCTGAAATCACAAACTCATATGACCAAAGTAAGCCTGGTGTTTTGAATGGTTACTAATGTTTCCTTACTTCTGCTGATAAAGCATTGTTGGTTACGGGCTTCGTTGGATCGTGCGATACTGCTAAGGTTCCTGTAGAAGTTGTTCCAGCTACTGTCAGCTTTGCTGCATCAGCAACTTCTCCATTGGGTAATATCCCATCAGCAAACCAAACACGTCTTTGTTCTCTAGGTTGAGCCACTGGAGAGAGGAAAAAAAAGGTATTTAACATCTCACAGCAACTCTGTCTCTCTATGGCAGCATCACACATAAACTGAACACTCATCTGCTGAGAGTAGTTTACATGTCCTTAAAAAACTTATGTCTCTAGAGAGGGCAGGAATGCCACGTTGGCATTAGCTAGAAAACTCAGAGCAGATGAAGCACAGATATTCTCAACAACTTCTTAGTACTGCTAAACTGAAAGGGAAAAAGAACAGAACTAACTCTTACCTTCTGCTCCAGGATGCTTTAGAACTCCCACAGGTACCATGACAGTGGGAGGTGGAGAGCTCAGGGCGCCCGATGCCTGAGCCTGCTGCAAAGGAGGGATAGTAGAACAGTATTCAGCAGGATTGTTAGGGTTAGGACTCTGGCTCGGGGCACTCATCATGTTCTCCCAGGCTTGAGCTAAAGCAAACAAAGAACAAGAAACATGAGCAGAGGAAAGTACCTAAGACTCCAAAAACGCTGTGTTAAGTTCTCAGCTGCTGTAGCTCTGGACTCTTGACACCTTAGAAAGACAATCTCTGTTCATTTAAAAGCTGAAGAGACTGTAATTTAACAGTGAAACACACAGCATTAGGAGAAAGGTCACTGATCCTATGCAATGACAATATCAGTTTGTACAGAAATATCTTCTGAAAACTTTAACAGTACAATTAAACTGACTGATGCAGAACGAGGCGTGAAGAACTAAGCATTTCTGAATATGTATTTACATATCACATATATATCTTCGTCACACAGTATTTCATTAGACTTCAGTGGACATTCCTCATTCCTACTACAAGTGTTTAATAAATCTACTGAGATGTCCTGTAGGTTATTTTCTGTATATGACAAAAAGTCACCTTACATTTCTTTATATTCAAAGTCAATTAATTACAGATCAACTTATATTCTTCACTATAAAAAAACCCAAAAAACCCATATGCTATCAATTTTGAAGGAATTACCTGAACCTTAGTTTAACTACCCAAACTATAATGCACCAAACTCCTGTTGAAAACATCCATCACAGGGAAATCTCTCCTCTGTCCAGAGAAGCAGACGGAGTAGATTATACCTCCAAATTACAACAACAACTTCTTCATCTGTAAGGAAGACTTGTAGCTATGCAAGTTACCAGAAAATTCAACTGTGTGTTTATAGCCTGTCCACGTTAGTTACAAATAAATGCAACTCTCCAGCCAGGCATAAATATCACACTACCTGAATTCTCAGAGCAGCTTATAAGTCTGAATAAATCACATGCATCTTTGGGTTCCTTTGGCTATAAGTTGTCATAAAGCCAATGTGAAGGTAACAAGACTGAAAAGAGAAAAGAAAAAAAAAACACCACAGAACACAAACCCTTCTACTTCTTCCCATCAATCTGCAAGATCAGTAGATTGAAATATTATCAATGGAAACAGTATTGACATTTGTGATGAAAGTTTAATTATTTTTAACAGCAATTCTGTATGCATTTAACAAGTGTCCTGAAAGACATGTTAAAAATGCACCAGAAAGTTACTTCTCCAAGATCCCATAATTAGAAAATTCATAACAGAGTGAAAGAGCATTTTTAAAGCCTTCTCTTGATCTACCAAAGTGCCAACACTGTATATCTACCAATCGAAAAGTACAGCAACTGTGGCATTGGAAGCTTCTGAAGTATGTAGTCTGCCCATAAGAAAGTGACAGAAAAAAACCCACAATCCTCCCTCAACATCTTACTAAAATACAAAGCAGGTACTGAGCAACCAAATGAATTTATGACTTTTAAAATACAATTCCTATTGCCAAATCCAAAACCGTGCAAAGATGCTTAATCTGCTGCACTGAGAGGAAAAAAAAAAAAAAAAACCCTTAATGGAAAACAAACTGCAAGAAATCTGGAGAAATCAGACACAATCACACAATGGGGAAAATAATCAGTAACCAAAAGCATCACCACAAAGCACTGCAGCAGGGACAGCAACACAGAAGTAACTCAGGCAGCACACCTAAGTAGCTCTCTCTCCCTAAAATAAACCAAGCAGTGTCATTCTTTGCTGCCATTAATGTGTTTCCATCCTGGCAACAGAACAGAAAGGCTTTTAAAAGGAAATCATTATAATATGATCAATTTTATTATGCCTTTTTACAAGAACACTTCTGGTTTCAACTGAAATATTTTCATACTCCTTCCTTCCCCCAGCTGAAAACAAATCCTACTCACCACTAAAAGCAGCTGGCTGTCTTATGCCAGGTGTTATGTACTTGTTCTTGTACTCTTTGAAATGTGCTATTTTCTCCATTTCAAAATGTAAAATTGTCTTTGCTGGGGCTTGCTCTTAACTTCTTGATAGTACTGCCTGCATTTCCTATCACTTTAAATATCTGGCCTGCAAGTTAGTAAGGTTCCCTAGGAATCTGCTTTTGAAGAAACTGGGCATGCACCAATGCTGTTCACTTTTTAAGAGTCCTCTCTTAAGAGCACAGGAGCAGATGATTCCAGTGTAACAGAAGTCAAGCGAGCAGGCAGAAGGCCATATTGGTTGAACATAGATCTTTTTCTAGTGCTTACATGGAAAAAGAAAGCATACAGACAGTCAACAGCAACTTGGACATGAGAAAGCAACGTGCCCTGGCAGCCAAAAGGACCAAGCGTACCCTGGGGTGAGCAGGAACCAGCAGTGCCAGCTGGGCGAGGGAAGGGATTGTCCTGCTCTGATCTGCACCGCGCAGCCTCACCTCCAGCACTGTGTGCAGGTTTGGACACCACCATATCAGGACATAAAGCTACGTGAGAGCACCCAAAGGAGGGCTACAAAGATGCTCATGGGCCTGGAAAGCAAGACGTAGAGGAACGGCTGACATCGATCCTCCAGACTCCTAAATCACTGTTTGTGGAATCCTGTACAGCATCCACAAACAAGTTTTCAAACTCGTGGCAACCTTTCCAGTTTTTGCCTTTTTAAATCATGTTTAGTTGAGAAATTCCCACTTTCCTTAGAGATTACAACCTGATTTCTCAAGAGCCTTGACTTACTATACTTACCCATACAAATAAATGTGGGTCAGTTGTTATTTTTTTGTGTGTGTGTTTTTTTCTTTTTAAATCATCACTGCAGCTCAGCACAAAGCCAACAAAGTTCTGCATTTCAGATTCTCTCTCCACTTACCATTCATTAGTACCGAGTGGCAGATTACACACACTCTGGCTTCCTTTCGATCCATGTACAGCAGCTTGCACTTCAGGCTACAGCATGCTGCACAAAAAACCTGGAATCCAAAGGGAAAAAACTTTCAAAAGTGCTGTTCAAAAGCATACAATGAATTCATATAATCAGAGAATACTGGTAAAGCTCTAGACATGCAAAATAAGGAGGCAAATTATCAGTATTTTTCCATTAAAGCCACAGGGGCTGCTATCTGCCCAAGACTCCCTTCCTACCAATCCCAATGAAGTAGCAGTACCTGCAGCACATGTTGTACTGATACTTCATGGTGCTATTTTTTAAAACATGTTTTGCATAGATGACAATGGCTTATTAAATTCCTACCACATTACAATCCCTCACTGATTTAACATTTGATAATGAACATCAGTTTTAAAGCATGATTACTTTCTAGAATCAACTCTTTATAAATACATCAGTCTTCTCTGCGTAAGAGACTGCTGAGGCAGAGATTAATTCAAACAAGTCATTATTATTTGCAGCAGGATGGTTCATCTATATTAGTACCTCAGTTTAATCTCTTCAGATGTATTCCTCAGTCAAGCGAGTACTGATGTATGAAAATGCTTTAAGCTTTCAGTGGATAAAATAAATTTTAAAAATCTGAATGACAGTGATACTGCAGGAAAACATTGTTTCATTTATTAAGGACAAAAAAAAAAAAAAGAAGAAAAAGCTCATATTTACTTAATTGCAGACACTACACCATCACAACACTTCAGAGAAATCAAACTGCATTTTACACACACTGGCTGCTAAGAGGGACCCAGTGCAAAATGCCTGGAGGCACAACTATCTGCAGAACTGCAGTTCATTACCAGCACATCTCACCTGAGCTGTACCTAACAGTTCCCAAGTTCTGGGCAGGAAACAGTGTTTAGGCTTCCTCCAAACAACCAAATCCATTTTGGAAACAAAACAGAAACATGCCTATACAAGCATTTTCATGTAGGAATAAAATGCCACCTTTCCACATATGATTTAAAAAAAAAAAAAAAAAAAAAAAAAAAAAAAAGACTCTTAAAACCTTTTTCCCTTTGCTGTAAAAATCATCACCCTTAAACACCCTTAAAAAACCTTTAACAAAGTTGAAAACGCGGTTTTGACTGTCAGCAAAAAGATGAGATACAAATTTCATGTTTTTCCTATCATGGATGATTGTTTCATCTGATTTCATCTGACAATGGAAAATACATAAATATATAAGGCAAAATTTATGAGCTTGTTCACCTACATCCTTCAGGCTCTTAATTTTAATTCAAAATCGACTCTAAGCACTTTATTTCTTATCATTCCCCTGGGACTGTTATCTTCCGTTAATCTTGCACTTATTATCCTGAAATTAAAAACAGAGGCAGACTTCCCAGGTGCCACTCAACTAATTTTAAATGCCACTTTCATTTCCAAATCAAATAAACACATTCACCTCTACCACATTTTGTCTTTTTCCTTGGTTGTGCTAAAGCAAAAATCTTTATTCCCATGACCAGTCCCTTAGAAGCAAGAAATTGTCAAACACGAAGATGTTATCTCCCCAACTCTTTAGTGGAGATTTAAGCATTTCATAGAAGCAGTGCAGGCATTACCATGATGCAGCAGTTTCCCACACCACAGGCACACTGTCAACATGGCTTGCATTGGGCTGGCTGTCCTAAGCAGAAGGCAGAGCAGACAGCTGAGCATGTCTCAAGCCACTCCAGCTAGATTCATTAGAGCTTGCCTTTCAAAGCCTTTGGTCTCTCTCCTCCCAAAAACATTACAGAACTCGAATGTTGTAAAGCAATCTGCATTAAGTGCTAGGTAGTATTTGACTTACAGCAATGTGAAGCATTTATAAATGAGTGTTTTCTTCAGAGAAAAAAAAATGTAAAAAGGCATAAAGAGAAGCTTCACAGAATTATCTGCAGCGTTTTTTGACTGCACATGTGCAAATTTGGCCCAGCAATATTAGCTATCACAAGCCTCTAGAAACAAGCTCTTCTGAGGATTATTCTAAGAACACTCTGAGAATATTAAATACCAATACATGTATTTTTCATAACTGAGAAACAATTTTGTCTACAGAGCAGAGGAACCCTTTATTTCATGTATTTCTTATGCATCACCCAAAGCAAGGCTGGTTGTTCTTTTCAAGGTTTGCAGCACTTCTTAAGTTGTTTAAAGGAAAAAAAAAAAAAAAAGGACACCACATATTTTTGCCTTAAACTATTTATGTTCTGCCCATTTCACATAAGGTTATTCTCAATTTCTGCTTTCTCATTTGTGCAATTCAGGGCTTCATCATTACAGAGAAGTCATTAAATACCAGCAATAAACTTACTTAAAAAACAAGCAAACAAAAAAAAGTAGAAAATATTTGCTGTAAATAAAAACTGTAATCATATCAACTCAAAAATGGGACCTAAATAACTGACAGTGTAAGTTAGCACATGAAAGCTATGCAATTCCTTTAACTGATGATGCTCCCTAACTGCCACAAGAACAAGAATGAGCCCTTTGATACTAACTGCAAGGTGCTCAAAACATAGGCGTGCACCTCTGATGATGCCTACTGATGCCCTGTGGTTACCAGCTCCCCCTCAGGACTTGCACTGCAAACAATCTGAAACAGGATGGCAGAAGCAAACGACTGGAAGTCCTTAACAAGTGCGTAACTAATGTCTGTGTAGCAGTCAGAAGCATCCCGGCAACAACTTCTCAGCAGGTCCTAAAACCAGATTGGTTTAAAATCTACTTACGTGGTGATGCAGTGAAGAAAGTGAGTACTATGCCTTTTGGTTTCTAAATAGCGAAATGGTACACATACGTAGTGTACCATGGAGAAGCAAGCCTGCTTTCTGATAGGATGCTTCCAGAAACAAGTGATTTAAGGGTTTGAGCTTTCCAGATACATTTGCCATCTTTGAAGTTCTTTGTTCAAATTGTTCTGCCTCCCTGCACTCTTCTAGCAGATAAAGAGTGCCCATAGCATTCTGGGGTCTTCTGACCAACCTCAAGAACAGCAGAATAGAATCCTAAATAAACCAGTATTACTTTTACTCTAATTTTTTGCCAATTTAAATGCTTCTTTTTATGTGTGAATAATTTTAAAATATCTACATGATCAGAGTGTTAAGTTTCCTCTTTTGAATAATAATATTTTTTCCCCAAGTTCCTATTTCCCATGTGCCACTGACTTATGTTTCAGTATCAAGATATTGAGAATACTTCATAAACTCACCACATAAGAATTTGTGTTGGTCTAGATGGCACTTTTCAAATTGAAAAAAAAAAAGCCAACAATGAAATACAGAAATTAAATTTTGGTTGTCTTCATTACAAAATTTCTTACCATGCATCCATCCACCAAAGCATAGAAAATTTGACTTTTTTTTTTTTTCAGGAACAAAGAAACATTCTTTATGGAAGAAGATGTAATAAGAAAAATACAAAATAGTACAGAAAGCTTACAAGGACAGAATTGAACATATATCTGAAACACCAAGAATGCCAGCAACACTGCACTTCCAATCCCCATTGTCACGGAGTTAACTAGATCAATCTGTGCCTGTGACAGGGCAGCAGCAGGCCCCTGCCTGCCCCCTTTGCCCCCCAGCCTACTGCCCCCTGTCACAGGCACAGATTGATCTAGTTAACTCCGTGACAGCTTTTGGGGGAGAATGCGAGCATAGCTGCTTTTTAACTGTTAGAACAAATCTCTCTCTGCTCTCAGAGAGCTTCATTAGGGAGCGTTATCAGTAGTTCAGGTTTCTGTGCTGGAAAACTTGACCTTGAAAGGCCAGGAGCACTGCCAGTATTCTGGGATATTTGTAAACTCTGAGCACTGCTTAGTCTGGGCATGCCCTTTTCCTTTTTTTCCTTTTTTTTTTTTTTCCTCCTCTTCTTAGCTTCAATTCAGTAACCCCTTTTCAGCAGACACCAGCAATGAACGCCCTCTTTATCGTGGGGGTGCTGGGTAAGGGATTAAAAGCCATGATGCCACTTGCGGCTTGCTGGCCAATTATCAATGTCATAATTACTTGTTGTGGAATTGTGTTCATGTATAACCAAATAAGGGCAGTGATGGAGACACCTGTATGGTACCTATATGCAATGTGGTATGATTTGAATTTTGACATTGACATCCCAGATGGAATGGCTGATTTTACAAACAACTACATCCCAAATGGAATAATTTTACAAACAACACGATGTTCAGACCAGTTTCCAGGCTTCCCTCTCAGTCTGTCACACGTTTTTCGAATTTTGAATTAATGCTCATTTTGGTGTGTGTGTTATCAGTCTCCCTGAATGTATTCCAAGGCATTCATGATAAGGGGGAGGAGTCTCCTCCAAAACCAGAGAATGCTGACTGGCAGGGAATATGGAGAGGTTTAGGAAAGATTTTAGAATCATGTGGACCCACAACGTCATGGGATTTCACTCTTGAACACCTGTGGGATCCTGAGAAACTAAGCCAGTATTTGAGTCAGGGACGGTGTGGCTCACATAGATCTAAGGAGGTACAACTTATCTGGGGTTTGACTTGTGCTTACCGCACCCAATATAATACTATTCTGGAGAGAGTTTCCCAGCTGAGGTTCAAGCCAAAGGGGAAAATCTCCAAGTCAAATCTGATCAATCACAGGAGACACCAGTAACAATACCAGTTCAAACAGGAAAGACGGAAGGAAAAAAAATGAAAAACAGCAGCAACGATCTATGGAGGAAAACTTATTTTAGTAACTATGATACTGGAATGCAAGATAACACAATATAATGCAATCGAATTGAAATTGAGACTAATAGATCAAATAGGATAGGAGATAGAGAATTCCTGAGACCGAGTCAAACCTGAAAAGCTTGGAACGGCTAGGAAAGCACCTCCAGCACCCACTGCCAGGCAGCAAGAGAGCACCCCACCCTTAAGGGCCAGATCCCATGACTTCTGTAATGCACAGGGACAGGTACCTGGGACTGGAGCACTAACACTTTAACTCCCAGTGCACTATGTGATGTTATGATGCCGAATACTGAAAACCAAAGAACATAAAACCGTGACACCCATCCATGTTTCTATACCTTTGATGGGATTATTGATGCAGTAATTTCTGCAAACTAGTTTCCTGCACTTTCCCATTTCATATCAGTTCTACGTGAATTCAATGCTTGTCGATGACTACAATCAACTAATAGGCTGCTCATGCAGGATTATTCTCACACCTATAAATACAAATAGTTATTTCCCATTAGAACCATAAAGAGATTAGAACGTAGAAACTTCTGTTTTTCCATCACAAATCAAATACAGCTTTTCAGGAAGATGTCACAGTTAAGTACAACCAGCTGCTTAGGAAGTTCTGTTTTGATTTTACGCTGTATAAGCACTGAAAGCATGCTCTGAACTTACTCAAAGATTAGGAACTCACCTTCCCACAAGCTCTGCAGTGATGCCTTCTTTTCGTGAATGTGAATCTCGCCTCACATTTCATGCAGTTTGGTGCTTGAGAATCTGGAACCCAAACTGGTGCCACCTCACCCAAAGTAGTAAAAGGCTTTCTGGCTGGAGCTCCAAACTGACCAGCTCTGAGATCATTGTCTGGACTATCTGGGGCTACTGCAAGGCACGGACTACTAGAGATTCCAGATTCATACTCTTCTATGTGTTCTCCATTAGTGTCAGTAACAGGGGCATTTAATGATGCTTCACCGGGAAACACATCTGCTGTCAAGTTATCCCCTAATTGTGTCTTAACAAAGACATTTTTGTTTTTGCTACTACCTCCACAGTTTGGGGGAACAAGATCATTTTGTAAGTGGTCTGATAATGGCTTTGGGATCTGCAATTTAAGATTTGTAGGTTGTTTTGGTCTTGCACCACCAAAAGGAACACTAACAGACTGCAGATTAGTCACTGGTTTTGG
The DNA here is from genome assembly GCF_019232065.1 of Centrocercus urophasianus. Taxonomy (NCBI): domain Eukaryota; kingdom Metazoa; phylum Chordata; class Aves; order Galliformes; family Phasianidae; genus Centrocercus; species Centrocercus urophasianus. The sequence continues at coordinate 23,673,953 of NW_024884733.1, read as the reverse complement.
TGAAGTTTGCCCTTGCAGGGATGGCACCTGACTACAGAGATTATGTATATAGTTCTTCTTTACGTGGTCACCAGCACTGTTTAAAATAAGACCACTTCCTTCTATGGTCTCATTTCCTCTCTGTTCATAAACATTCGCATAACATTCTGACTTGCTCTCCTCTATCTCCTTTTCCTCAGTTACCGAGTCTTCCTTGGAGGGTAAAGTCTTTGGAACATGAGGAACAACTGGGTTCTGCATTCCATAGGAATCACAACCATTAGACAGAGAGCTTGCTATTGATGTACCTGTCGCATCAGAGAGCATGGACCCTTCAGACTCGTCTGTACCAGTCCCTTTTAAGTCTATGTCTGCCTCCATCTTGCCATCTCCACCTTCTCTGTTTCTACTACATGCTTCATCAGGCTGTTTTGTCTGCAGAAGTCTTTCATTCTCTTCCACAGTTTGCTTATCATTAATCTCATTCAATCTAGTCAATTCCCTATTAGTCATCTCCTGAGATTCAGGGTAACACTCTCCCATACCGAGCACTTCAGATGTGCTAAGATTTTTACCACATTCAATGACTTCACTTTCAATGGCACTACCATCCTCAGAGGTAAAATGTTCTGCAACACATTCCTTGTAGCTGCCACTTCCAGCCACATTAGATTGACAAGTTTCTTCAAGCCCAGATACCCTAGAACATATTTGTTGGGTTGTTTCTTCTCCTAAGCTTCCATTACTTGAACCAGAAGAAAAGTTTTTAACTTCTAGATCTGTTCTCTGAGGAATGGCTTTACTACTAAAATTTTCCACTGATACACAATTTTCTTGCATTTTAATGACAGCATCAACAGGTCTCTTACAGAGAGTCACTGTATTAATCCCTGCAGCTGTAGCTTCTGAAAGCCATGAATCTTTACTCATATTAAAATCATCCTTTAAGCAAGAGGAGGGGCTTGCAACAGTCAAGGTTTCTGATGAAGCGTTGAACAAATTACTTCTAGAGTCATCTTCGGTACATAGCCAATTGACTTGCTTTTCTGTATCTGCATCTTTTTCCATGGATCCATTTACAGTAACACTAAACTCATCACTCTGTTGGTTTTCATTATCCAGTGTAAAGCTAATAGTGTCCATTAGGGACTGACTGTTGTAATTTTTACAATCCAGCAAGTCACCACTTTGCAGTGTTCTTCTGTCACAGTTATGCATAACTGCCACCACTAGTACATTTTTCTCCTCTGGCAAGCAAGCTACACTTCCACATTTCTTTTCTCCAGCTTCCACAGCATTACACTGATCATCCCGACTACTACTTCTTTTAATTAACTGATCGTCTGCTGCTGCCTGATCATCAATCCACATGACTGGAGTCTCTGGGCTTAGGCTAAAATCCTTTCCATTAGCACAGTGATCCTCTCCTCCTGTTGGTGTAGTCACTGAATGAGACAAGGAGAACGACTTTAATCTCTGCTGACATTCATTAGGAGTTGTAGCTTCATTCGCATCAGCCACAGTCGGGTTATACGACAGACGACGTGAAGGCGGATCTAGAATCTGATTCCACTTTGCACCCAACAGTGTAGGTGAAACAGCAGCATCTGAAAAAATTGTTTACATTATTAATATGAAAAATTACTGTCCTAGTAGATTCTATTAACTCTGTGGCATTAGAACATCCCAAACATAAATGAAAAGATGTTCAAATATTGGTAGAATTGTTGATAGACCATTAATAGTCTCATTACAAGATGTTTCTGCAACTTAAGAATTTTAGATCTATCCAATTAGTATCAGGTTGAATCCAAGATACAAGGTGAAGAACTGCTTGAGAGCAGTCCTGAGGAGAATTTGGATGTGCTGGTTGATGAAAGACCCACAGAAGAGGGACATCAAGCTGTTGGAGTGAGGTCAGAAGACGGCCACAAAAATGATCAGAAGACTGGAGCACCTCCCCTACAGGGAGGGACTGAGTGAGTTGGGGCTCTTCAGCCTGGAAAAGGCTCTGGGGGGAGCAACTCCCAGCACCAGCTGCTGGCAGCCTTCCAGTAACTGAAGGGAGCCTATAGGAAAGCCACAGAGGGAATTCTTACATAAAGTGCATGTAGTGACAGGATGAGGGGAAATAGCTTTAAACTGGAAGATGGTAGATTTAGACTGGATATCAGGAATTATTATATATTATATTATATATATTAATAATATTATTAATATATTATATTATATTATAATATATTATATTTATTATTAATATATATTATATATTATATATTATAATAATATTAGGAATTGTTTACTGTGAGGGTGGTGAGACACTGGCACAGGTTTCTCAGAGAGGTGTGGATGCCCCCTCCTTGGAGGCTTCCAAGGCCAGGCTAGATGGGGCTTTGAGCAGCTTGGTTTAATGGGAGGTGTCCCTGCCTCTAGCAGGGGGTTGGAACTAGATGATCTTCAAGGTCCCTTCCAATCCAAAGCATTTCATAATTCTATTGTGAATTTGGACAAACAATTTTAGAAGTATCAATTAATGTATTTTACATAGCTTGAAATGCCTAAAAAGACTCCCATTACGTTCAGCCTCTTTGACAGTACAGACATAGCAATTAGACAAAGCAAAACTTTAAAACTTCAAATATCATAACTCATGAAATTTATATCACCTAATAAAACATTTCTATGCTCGAGTCTCACAAAACTACAAAAGCTGCTTAGAATAAAGACACTTGGTCTCATTTGTTTAAAACGAGTCACAAAAAATACAGCTATTGAGATGAAACTCCACAAAGCCTTTCTTTGAAATGTTTATTGAAGGCTTTCTATCAAAAGAGAGAGGAACAAATATTTAAAATGAATAAACAAGATGAATGGAAGCTGAAGAAAATGCTATTTACAAGTTCTGAACACACTCCATATCAAATCAGTAGACATATTTTCCAAATTTTGAGATACATTTGTAACTCAAAAAAAACAAAATTCTATCATAGACCACCCCCCTTCCATTGGTTTTCACCATGGAACATCATGCATCTGTGATCTCGTTCAAAATTACTCACCTTCGTTTTGCTCAAATTCATCTAAAACCTTATCGAGGTTATACGCCTCTGCTTGGAAATAGTTCTCCATTTGTCAGGGAATGACCACCAGATTCTTGTCTGAACCTGACAAACAGAATAAAGTACAATCAAGTATCCACATTTCTGTTCCTCTGTTTTAAGAGGCAAAGAAGACATCTGTAAATTACATTTTAAATATATTACAATCATAAAACAAAAGTTTATAAATTATTTGCGTGTTTAAATTCGCCTAATTCAGATTAACCACCTCCCCAAACTTGCTTTAAGATTTTAATATTATCTCCAAGTTTATAGAAGTAATCTTTAAAAAGTTAGCATATAAGCAAAAAAAAAAAAAAATCTTTATTTTTTTATAGCATTTACGAACATGTGCAGAAGAATATGCTTTTTAAAATCTTGCCACACACAAAGTAGAAGTGTTGATGTAAACCAGGTGTCTGCAGAAACAACATTTGAAGAATGCAGGTTCATTTTTACATGCTGGCTGTTAGAGGAACAGAAAATATCCTCATCAGATGAATAAAAAATAGTAACCAAACTGGGTTTGCAAACTTGTGTCAGTTCTAAGCAGAATGTATTCCACACCACAGAACTTAGAAAATGCTGTGTGTGTGTGTGTGTGTGTGTGTGTGTGTGTGTGTGTGTGTGTGTCTCTCCACGTTTCATTCTGCACATTTCCCAGTTAATGACAGGTTTTTTTCAGAGGCCAAAATAAAGGGATTTTCTTTTCAGGACTTGGGAGAATAATATACACAAGAAGCACATCGGATTGATTTCTGCAATTTAGAAAATCTATGTTTAGAAAATTCTTTTTAGGATAGTATAAAAAAAGGGAAAATCATGTAGTTCTTCCTTTTGCAGCATTAACTGGAGGTGAGCAAAATGCAACCTACGTACAAAAAAACACTATTTTTCTCATGTTTCAAGCTTTTCATTACATATCACTGCAATTTTCATCATTATTTAGACCACTGAGATTTTCTTTCCACCACAGTACATAAGGAAGGAGAGAAGGACTTTTGAAAGAACTGCTACCTTAACTGCTGGGGCAAAAATACAATCAACAATACAGCCCTGAAAACATCAAAGCCAGTCACATGCTTTTACCCTCCCAGCTCACCATCAATGCTTACCTCAGCATCTGATAGCATTGTCTCAACTTTTTACATTCAAAGAAAACACTGACCTCGACCTGAGCATTTCAACAGAACAGTCAGAGCCAGCAATACTCTCTAAGCCATTTCAAAAGCCAAATGATGATGTCAGTGCAGCCTTCCTTGTATTGCCACATTAATGTCTAACTGTAGGGATCACCATAATGATGAGAGCAAAACTGCTCCAACATCAGTCAGAAAATAACACTGCCCAGAAAACCAACTATGCACCGATTTGAAGATCCAGCTTTTGGCTTCATGCTACCACTGATTAGTCCACACAGCTTTGAACAAGTAGCCTGAACTCTGTTTCTGTTTTGTAACGTCTCCTAGGCTAGCAGTATTCTGATTCACTCATTTCTCAGAGATGCTTCAAAGATTCCTACTTGAAAAGTAGGAGTAAACAGGTGTTAGTAGAATTATGCTAGCTCTTAAAATGCCTGCTTTATCAATTCTTGTTTCTGTAATAGGCAAGCACCAGACATCTAGCAAATGGCACAGAAGTAAGCAGCTCCATCAAGAGGTAACACTCAGATTAAAAAGGGAAAAAAAGAAAAAAACACACCAAAAAACCTAAAGCCATTAAATAACCTTCTACAATTCCTTATAATAAATAACATTTTCACCTTTACACCTCAACAGTGGGAAGATGGTCTTTGTGCTACTGATGACTTAGAGCAACAAGACACTGTGATTCATTTCCTGAAAACACTACCAGTGAAGGCATTTTCACTGAGAAATGTGTGTCATAACCCATATACCATAAAGAGAGACCTTGATTTGATCTGTTCTCTGAACACCATCCAAAATATTCTCTTCAGAGCTGGCTTTCAAATGCTGTGAAATATAGAAATGGAGGAGGAAGGGGTGAGAACCTTGTTTTGCAGTAAGAAACAGTGTTAGACCTGACAGCTAGACTCCAGCTCAACTAAAAACCAGCTCCTTTACACTAGAGATACAGACAAGAAACAAGTCAGAGAAACTTCCCCATTTGACACTAGACATTGTTTTAATGTTATCTGTGTATTTCTACAATTTGAGGAAAGCATCAACAAGTTTCAATTACTACAACATTAATTTTTACATTATTTAACATACTTGCTTTCCTGAAGAAGGTAAAGCCAAGTTCTGACCTCTAGCTGTGGCAGTGTACTCTTTGATCCCTTAGGCATCTACTTTAAGGTCCTGCTGACCTATCCTGCCTGCCCAGTCAAGGCATTATAAATCTTCCACAGTGCTTTAACTAAAACAATTGCATTTACTATACAATGAATCCAAAGCAAATACTTCTCCTTAGACATACAAACACTCAATTCATTTGAACTACAACCAAACTGCAAGAGTTTGTAGGTTCTCTTGCACCTTTCCCTTCTACTCCTTTCAATATCTTGATGAGAAGCACCTAGACCAGTTCTGTAAATATCAATACTGAAGTTAATTAGAATCTGTTCCAATAAATGTTTTGCTTCATTTTTTTCCACTCAGAGTTCTGAACATCTGCCTCAGTTAATGCACTACAGTAAAATCCTTTTATACAAAATGCCATATAATTTCACATCCATGTGTAACAGATTTAACTTACATGGCAATGATAACATTCCAATCTAGCAAAACCCCATCGCTAGGGTCAACGATACAAATAATATTTGTCAGTGGAAGCACAATAAGACTAAAAAGCAACATCCAGAATTCTTGTTTAACAGAGTTAAACTGTGACGCTCTCTGAAACCACCACCATCAGATTTCAGTGCACTGCCATTGTCAAAAAGGACATGCAGTCAAGGCATTCACTTGGGCATAAACTCAAACCACAGTACGGGTGGCCCCAAAATAGGCTCCAAGCAGTGATCTTTCTGTTTTGTTTATTTTAGGGAAGATAATGATTAACGTCAAGCAAGTTGATGGGGAAGGAATGTGAGGCTGATTACACAGTTGCTGAAAACATGCTTTAAAGTAACTCTTTAAACCACCGCATTTTGACTTTGTGTATCTTTCAGACATTCAGAAGAATTCACAACAGCTGACCATTCATACAGCTTTGAAACGCGACTGAAACACTGACAGAATTTAGAACTCAAATCTGTGTACACTACAGCAATAAGGCATTTCTGCCCGAACATTTCCTAAATTCGGTGTTTTTTTGTTTGTCACACGAATCAACAAGATTGCTGAAACAGAACCACAGAATGGTTTGGGTTGGAAGGGACCTTAAAGACCACCCAGTCTTAACACCCTGCCATGGGCAGGGCTGCTTCCCACCAGATCAGGCTGCCCAGGGCTCCATCCAGCCTGGCCTTCAACACTTCTAGGGATGGGGCATCCACAGCTTCTCTGGGCAGCCTGTGAGAGTGCCTCTCAACCCTCTGAATAAATAATTTTCTCCTAACCTCTAACTAAATGACCTTTTAGTTTAAAACTGTTCCCCCTTGTCCTAATCAGACCATGTAAAAAGTTGGCCTTTGTCCTATTTGTATGCTCCTTTTAAGTACTGAAGGACCTCAATGAGGTCTCCCTGGAGCCTTCTCTTCTCCAAGCTACAAGCCTAGCTCCCTCAGCCTTTTGCTGTAGGAGAGGTGCTCCAGCCCCCTAATCAAATTGCACCCAACCAAAGAGAGCAATGTTAGACTTTCACAATAAATGTTATCATTTTTGTTTACCTTAGTCAGAGTTTGGCTTTTAAATCTTACATCATGGTTCTGTAACACCAAAAAATACAAGTATTCAGGCTTCAGAAACCACACGTCTAACAATAACAAGGGCATGTAAACAAGACTTGGAATTTTGTCCCCATTCCCTTACAATCCCAATGGGTTAATACTTCATAACAATTCTATGAGATGATAATTTTATTAAAAGCAGTACTAATATTTAAACATCTAATATCTGCGAGTTTAATTTTGGTCCAATATGTGAAGAGATTTTTTTCTATACTTCTAAAATGTAAACAACTACATGCAACCATTGGAATTCTGAAGCTCAAACGCAAGTGCACAAGCATGTACTGAGACAAAATCCAGACTGGTGGATGCTCATAATACAAACTGAAGAGGGAAAACATGTTTTTAATAAATGTTACCATTATTTCCCATATGACACAGCAGGATATGCAGAGAACCTTTTATTTTTAAACTCACAGTCACTAAACTCTCAGCCACTCCAAATGTGATCTTGTTGTCTATGCAAGTAGGTATTCCTCTGAAAAGGTCCTCAGGTCTAACATTTAAAATTGTAATTCTTATATAAAAGAACACTTCAACTTCAACACTTTTCCTGGGGTTCCATCCAAGCAAAAAAAACAACTGTGAAATCCACAAAAGTTCTTACTGCTCTCTTCCTGACAGAAAAGGAGCATCAGCACTCATGCTCCTGACATACAACCATAATCCTCTTGATCAATACACTGTCAACATCTCCTATATTTACCAGTTTAAGATCTAATACTTCAACTGCACAGCCAGATCAAAAGAGATAACACAGAAGCTCTAAAACAGCACACTACAATAATCTGGTAGCTGTTGTCGCCATGGGTCAGAATTTATTTTAAATATTTATATTGATGGTCCAACGTAAATAAAACCATACATATTCCTTCTTAAGCCTTTGGAAATTTGATTGTAACTCACAGGTACCCCTAAGAAAGTTTGGGACAGCTCGGGGACTATTCTAGCCCAAACCTTCTCTTAGTTTCAAAGAAGAAAAGACATTTTTTAAGGTATCATTCATAGCTGGGACACTCTTCAAGCCATGGCATGGAGAGACGCTGAGAAGCAAACACAAATCAAACTCTGGAAAAGTAAGGATGAAGACATGAACAGATTAGGAAGAAATTTCAATGGTGATTTTAGCTACACATTGCCAAAAATGTCTTTTTTAAACCAATACATATTGGAATGAACAATGTGAGGATATCGTGCTAGTGCAAGCAGAAGACATAAGCCTCGAATCCTGTGAAAAACATTAAAACAAAACAAAAAAGAAACACAAAAGGAACATGCAATCTGACATTCAATTATCTCCAGGCTCCTGTTGGCTCACAGATCAGGCACAATTCATAAACTCTGCATTTTACTCATCAATTTCTTCACAAAACAGCATCTTCACCTCTAAAACCTAAAAACCTATGTTTTAACAAGATTATATGCTTTACCCTCCCTTAGCATCTAAATATAAAGCTTCATATACCAGAATGTTTGTGTCAGATATAGAAGCAGAATTACTATCCTAGTCATGACAGCATCTAGACCTAAAACAAACTTCAGTAGGTTATTGGAGAGGGAGGGAATCAAGGAAAAGAACAGAAAGATCTTAATTAATAGTTGTTGGTATTCTGAACAGGCTTAACCTTGGAGGCTGCCTCTCAAGATAGCTCAGATGTCCTACATGCCTGCTTTTTCTTGGGAAAGGATATGTACATATAGATAGGCTTTGTGTTGTACCTGCAAAGGGCAAGACTTACTTGTTTCACTCTCTGCAATATGGAATTACATAACCTATGATCTTCTTTCCACGCTGGATGTCATACATTACCCTCAAGAATCCTTCAGCACTGGAACTGACAGCATTTCAGTTTCTCCACTCTAACAGTACATGACTAGCACATGATCACACTAACACTATATATTAAAAAAATGCACCAGAATGAAATAATACCAGCATACAACTGTTAACGTCGCAGAAAAGGCCTCCACATCAGGCAGTACGTAAACAGGCAGAATAAGACTTCAGGACTTTCTATCACACTGCCTTCTCTGCTTCAATACAGAACTGTAAACATACAGATTTCAGTAAACACTTACTAAACAACATACTCAAGTAGTTTATTGTAGCCATCAACAAAAACACATAATGAAAGGCTCCTAAGCTGAAAATCACAAGGGGCACAACCAGATTGAAAACAAACTTCATCCTGAGTTTGAATCCAGAAAATGTCATCTTCTCATTGCATGACAACACAGAACTGACTATCAACTGGACAAACTGATTTGTTAATTCTAACGCTGCTGAAGACCATCTTCAATCTCAGGAAAAAGTCCATGTATTTTTGCAGCTCCCTTTAGTGACTTTTATATTATTTGCTCCGGGAACACAAAGTCAAGCACCTCTATTTTAATGAACACCCTGTTTACAGATTTCAGCATTAGTTGTACTTTTAAGTGATAAGGTCTGCCTACGGCACAGACTGAGGAAGAAAGACTGCCTGCTCCCCACCCCAAGGAAAACAAGACATCTCTGCTCTGTAACAAGACAATTACTCTCAATAAAGATCAAAATCACAAAATGCTAAAAAATACTCCATTATCTCAGGTACAAGATAACATACATATGTATGGGTGCACATATAAATGTAAATCCATACACATACATAAGAACTCAAGCATTTCACATACATAATCCCTAAGCCATTATATTCTAAAGAGAAGTTGCCTCTTACCTTTTTTCTTATACATTTGTTAAGAAACGAATGACCCTGTGCCTACTCATGATGACTGCAGCACAATCAGCCAGTTCTGCTGAATCAGTGTGTTCTTTTTGATCCTAAAAAGAAAACATAAATACGCATTTTGTAACTGGTAGTTCTGCCACAAACCACGTTTTTTCAACACTGCTAACACAGATACATATGGCAAATGCTGCAAGCCTCTAAATGATTTAGATTACATATGCAGCTTTTAATTCAGGGGTCTATGCACTATGTCACTATTGTACACCAATATCCTCATGAAAAAGGCTTCTCATAAAAAGCACATTGCTACCTACTGACAATTATTCTTCATTTAATCCTAAACTCACAGAGTGAGACAGCAACTCTAATTGTTTTTGTATCCCTCGTGACCTTGACTGCAATGCTATATTTATAAAATTAGTCTCTAAAGTTCATTATACTACATTACAGTAGGCCTTCCAAAAATAAAAAGCTAGTAGCTTTGATACTAGACAAAAATTCATGACCCTCTGAGTTCTGTAAACTGCGTTTATCAGCTTCCCACTGATTTTGTTGTAGCTAAACTGTTTTTGTCTACAAATTATTCCTCCTACAATCCTGGGCTCCCTTCACTTCCAATCAGCTTATTCTCTCAAATACCACCATGGCATCAACACTTAATAGCAGAGAAGACCCAGGCAGAAAAGTCTTCAGAAGTCCCTTGTTCTCCTGATTACAGATTTTTTCAAGGTCAGGTGATCATTTTCATGGTCTGCATCCTGGCACACAACAGAGCTCAAGAACCCAATACAGCCATGAGAAAAGAAGAAAGGCTTTAACAACCAAACAAGAACAAGGACTGAAATAAGTTAAGGTACCAGTATTTGACCTGTTAGGCAGTTGAAATATTTATTAGCACTCTGATGAAGCAGCTGTATGCATGCTAGGGAAAAAATAATTATCTTACAACTCCAACAAACAGAGGAAAAACAAATAAACAGCACCAACAAAAAAAAAAAACAAAAAAACAAAAAAAAACCCCTCAGTTTTCCACACATTAAAACAATATTCGGTGTTACACTACAAATTGCCCAGGGTTGTTTATTATTCTTTTCAGAAATAAACTACAGTAATAATTCCAGGAAACTAATGAACTGAACAGGAGCACTCTTAGCAGTGCCATTTCCAAATTCAGAACAAAATCGCACAGCTTTGCCTGCCAACAGAACCGTTCCTGTAGGCAAAATAAAAACGTTCATGCCATGTGTATTTCAACCCCTATAAGCTGAGTTGTGGATATTTGGGAAATATTAACAATTATTGTATAACAAGGTTCTTCAGGTGAGCTTCTTAATGCACACAAAAATGAAGGTGTGCAAAAATTCAATTCTACTGAAAGTCTTCAGAATGATGAGATGTGAAGTAACATGGCAGCTGAGCAAGGTGTTCTCACCATGCTCCTTACTGGTCTGTAGACACAAGAAAATGATTTGGTTTCCACGACCCTTTTGCAAGACAATCCTCTTTGCAATTTATGGCTAGGCCTATCGAGTGCATCAGGAACATCAAACACATTTCACACTAAGCAGTCAGTCATACATTAACCACAAACTTCTATCTCTGCCAATCAGAAATGGATCAGACCTAGCAACGCACAGCTGAAACACGCTGTGCTGTTACCAGTGCTCTAAGCCAGCAAGCCTACCAGGAAGGCAATATCCAAAGCAATAATATAGTTTTACTATTCACTGCTTTTATTCTGACTCATTTTCCTTGTTCCATTCTTACCATGTAATAATTTTTTGCCTTTAACACAGAGGAACGCAGATTCAGACAATCATAACCAGCCTCTGAAGAGAAAGCTTTGAAGAGCTGTTACCTGGAGGTCCTACAGCTTTCTGTTTACAGTTCAACAATTCATCACCGCTTTCTCCTTTCAAAGATCAAAGCATACTTACAGATATGGATGTATTTATTAACAAAGCAATTTGTAAAGGAAAAAAAGTAAATTGTACCAGTTGGGTTTCATGAGAGAAATGAAACTCAAGTTGACAAAGTCAAGTTCTTTTTCCAAGAGTGTACTAAAACAGAATCAAGAAGAGTAACTACAAAGGAAAGCCAAGAGTATTTATAACAGCGTAAAAACTAGTGATTATTAAGCTTTTCTTACTGCTGAAAAATGGTTCCATCACACTTTAAAAAAAAACCAACAACCTAACATATATTTCCACCTAAAAACGGTGTATCTACTGAAACATAAGACCACAAAGGAAGGAGGGCCTGTGTCTCTGCTGTTCCAGATTGGTTACTTGGTACATTTCACAGTTTCTTATCTCTTCTGCTGATGGTTGGCTGAACTTTTCGCCTCCTGCCCTACAGTAATATCACTCAGGTGCTTCTTGGTTAAAATACTACATATATGATTTCCCTCAGGAGCTCCAAGAGGGCGTCTGCCAATTACTGCAAAGGCAAAACAGAAATTGAAGAGAAATTGGACAAGCAGAGACGTGCCCAGAATAAAGAAAGGATGAAGAACAGAAAGAGAGCGCTCTAAAAATATAACGTTAAAAATATTTTTAACAAAAAGGAATGTAAAAAATGTTTACAAAACCAAATGGAAATAATCCGAATAGGAATTGGAACAGCTTACAATAAATGAAGAGACTGAAAGAGCAGCAATTTTGACACTATGTAAAAAAAATTTAAAAATGCAGAAAACTCAAAGCATGAAGAGATGCTAAAAAAGGCTTCCATCTACTGGCAAGGATCCAACTCATCACTACACTACAGATCCTCTATAATGTGCTATCGGTGAGAAGATGTCTTAGAGTAGGCAGAAATACATCTGCAGCCATTTTAATGCACTTCGTTATTGCAAGAGTAATTGAATAAGGTATTATCATAAATGCAAACCCAGATTTCAGTGCTGGTATCTTAAATTCCTACTAGTCTATTCACTGGAACCATCAGATGGGAGACTCAGAGAGATGACACACAGTGAATGTACTCAGGTCTCAAACACTGCAAGAATGAAAACTGCAAAAAGAAAAATACTTTAAGCAGGAGTGGAAACAGGTAACGAGCTTCAGGTCACACATCAATTAGACAAAACAAATTATTTTCAATTAATCTGAATTGTAAGTCTTCACATGTGGAAGAGGTGGGGTTTCTCCTTCACTCAAGTGATGAAATGCTTTGAACAATGGTAAATTATCTTGTGCAGTTTATCACTGTAACTGTTCCTTATTGGCCTCTCACAGATGAAGCATCAAGTTTCACACATATGTGTTTGATTACTTTTTAAGAATTAATGTAAACAGAAAGACAGACTACTGCCTAGGACTGTTCCTCCCACAAACCAGTCCTCCACACCAGTCTCAGGGTATGCTGTCACAACAGCACCCAAATGGACAGCACACATCCAGACCAAGGAATGAATGGAAGCTTCATTCTGCAGTGCTGTTGTCTTTCCTGAACTTCATCAATTCTCAAACAGCTATTCATCCTATACAAAGACACTACTGGGCTGTTTTCATCTAGCGTGTGCCAAACAGAAGGAAGGGGGGGCATGAGAGAATGCCTGTGGTGTAGCAGTAGCTCTATCTGAGTCACATGCATGAAAATGGCTGCAGCGGCAAGGGCTTCAGATTAGACCACGAATTAAACATGAACTGTTCTCTTAGTAAGTTAAGCCAGTAGTGTGTAATGCGACCCCAAAAAATTGTTTTCAAAATTCAAAGGTTTTTTTTCAAAAATACCTTGTCTAAAATGTGAAAATTCCATTAAAATGTGCCTTAAATCCACTCAGTGAGAAATATTAAAAACAGAAGAGATGAAATTATAACAAATACAAACAAGACAGTCCCTGCTAATCCTTTTCCTGCACCAAAAACTCAAGATGCCCAATTATGCTTCATTTTAATGACCATAATTCTCTGGCACTCCTGCTAGTCAACATAAATCAATCAAAGAGTAGACTGGGGCATGGCAGGCTATTTCTGTGTAATACAACCCCGGCTCTCAACCCATGACTGCCGACAAAAGAAACTATTTCAGCGTTGTGGTGGTTTGTCCTCTTTCACCCTGGATAATTCCACAAACAGAGATGGACAAAACCTGAAGCAGCATACAGTTTCTGTAATTATTTCACTAATTTTGCATTTTTTTCCTGTTACTTTTCCACATGCTATTTTAAAGCTATTATTCTCACTTCTGTCTCCAGCCAAGTTTCTGAGAGCAGACATTCACGTGTGCCAGAGCAGCAGCAAGGCAGTCAGAAGAGCAGCCAACTTCAAAGAAGTCATATAGAAAGTATCACCATCAGAAGTAACAGGGAGACAAGAAAAATTACAGCAACACTATCAACCTGTGCCCTCCATTAAATGAGAGAAAGCAGCTCAACTGAGAAGGACACCTGCTTTATAACAGCTTAGAGTAGAATATAATTCCCAATTTCTACCTTTTTTGACTGATTTGATGAGAAAGAGATTGATTTGCTCACTTAGTGCAAACACCATCTTGCCAAAAGGCCCATCCTTTCCCAGCACACTAATGAGGCAGGCCTATCAGTACCTGGAGACAAGAACCACATCTCCTTCTTATATAACTACTTCTGACTGGCTCCAGAAGTATCCTTCACCAGCTCTCTGAAAGAGCAGATAGACAGTTTTGCACTGCAGTGCTGCCTTCAACGCCAGTTTTCCTAGAAGAGCTCAGGAAGGAGAAAATCCTTTCCTGAACTTACTCACGTGTTCATAAAGCTCACTTCAAAATTTAGTGTTTTATAAACCTATGTTGTATAAAATGAAGCGCTAAAAACTCCAAGTTTAAAATGCTGTGAACTATAAGGAATCCAAGTACAGCGTATTAAATATTAATATGAAGTCGTGTTTCTTACTCTGTCCACGGATTCTGTAGTGTTATCAATCTAACGTTTTAAAAACATCTGAGGACCGTCATCTATCTTTTATTCATCTGAAAATTAAATTAAAATGCAGAATAAGTTAGTCTCAGAGTAGACTAATCTTGCCTCACAGAATCATTCAGGTTGGAAGAGACCTCTAAGACCATATAGTCCAACCCCAACCACCCCCACCACACCATGCTCCCTGACCACGTCGTCCCTCGTGCCACAGCTCTGTGATTCGTCAGCACTTCTGGGGACAGTGACTCCACCACCTCGCTGGGCAGCCTGTGCCAGTGTGAGCACTCTTCCTGAGAAGAATGATTCCTTGATATCCAACCTGAACCTCCCTGGTGTAGCTTTGGCCATCACCTCTCATCCATTCACTGTGACCTGGGAGAAGAGGCCAATCCCCCTCCTCACTACAACCTCCTTTCAGGGAGTTGTAGAGAGTGATAAGCTCTCCTTTGCACAGTTCATTGTTTCAGGTATTTCTTAGATTTGGGCAATATAGGAAGAACTGACTAAGGTCCCCCAGAATCACTAATTAAATACCAAAGAATTGCCCTTTTTATAGGAACTGCCCTTTTTATAAAACCAGGGGGACTGATACTGCAGGTGCTGATAGCAAGATCCATATGTGATAATAAAAGCCAGAACTGCCACACGATCAGAATGGGACAGATTAAAAGGACAACAGGAAAGAGGGAAACCACTCTGCTACCATTTACCAGCCCATCAATTCTGAGTTGTACCCATTGGGGAAAGAAGCTGCTAGAACAGACACAATTTATGCACGCAGCTGCTCTTTAGAGAAAGGCCAACCTGTACAGAAAAGAAGTCTGGAAGTCTGCAGTCACCTCTTACAGAACATCGGTTAATTGTTTACTAAAGCCACCTCTATCAGCACAGTTGGACACATCCTCTTTCCAATGCTGCTCTGGTCACACATTTATTCTTTTGATAGTTACGTAATGACAGTTATCTAAAATCTTTCCCACATACACTTCTAATAGAACATATCATTTTAACAGACAGCAAACAGTTGTTATTTCTCAAAGCCTTTGTAGAGCTAGATTCCCATCTGTCTGAAAACAAACTCAAAGATCACAAATGCTTCTTTCACACTCCCTTCAATGTGAAATCATCTCAAGGAAGTAACTTTTAATTTCTACTAACAATTTTATTTCTCTTATTGTACTGACCTATTTATACCACACTGAGTTACACACAAATACTGACACACTATGAACTATTTTTGTCTTAAGAAATGCAGGAAAGTTCATCCCCATGTTTGTGATCACAATCTAACTGGTCTAGCTGATGTCACTGTGGGTTAGGTCTCAAGGCATCTGTAACTGGTAACTCACTCAATACAACTTGATACAGCCATGGCAACACTGCTGCACTGCTGCTTCTGAGCATGATTCTCATTTACACCCAGTGCCATTAACATCCTTTAACAGTGCTGAAGGGACTGAATGCTACCCAACAGAACCATTTCTGACACACACACACCACGTCCAGCTCCCAAGATGTGCACAGACCCCTGCTTCTCTCAAGCATCCATATGTTCAAAATCAAGTTCAGACAAGCCTTGTTAACTACCGAAGTGCCACTTTCTCCATATTTCCTCAAGGAAAAAAAGTACAATTGCACCTACAGGCCATCTGTGTAGAAATGACACATAATGGCAAAAAATAAACAAGGACAAAACACAACCACAAAGGACATTACAGAAAAAGAATGAGGGAATAAAGACACTAAATACACATAAATATTACCTGCCAATCTCAGTAAGGAAGTTCTAATCCCCATCATACTCAAATTCACTTCCACAGAAGAGTACAAAAAATAGATGTGCAAATCTATTATAGATTTACATGCATTTTACATGTGACACATTAACTAAAAGTAAAGTAAATAAAATACAAGTGCACTAATTTAATTTCTTGAAAACACAAAAGTATGTGGGTAGACAGATGCTTACAGTAATGACCTTTTAAAGTTACACTAGTGAAAGTATCAAGAAAGAACAATACATGAAGTATACTGGGATACTGTTCAGCTTTCATCATTTACACACAGCCACAGTGTGAATCAATGCAATTTGCTGTTTCAGTGAAGTGGCTATTCCAATACACAGGCTATTAAAAAGAATTTGTTACTAGCTCAGTAACTGTGTTTTATGCATATACTTACTATGAACTAACCAATATTCCACACATGATGCAACTCAGTAATGCAGTAACTACTAATGTGCTCTGCTGAAGAACAGGACAGCAAACAGTGATTGCCTATACCTGGGTACACACCACAGAAAGGGCACAGATGGGACAGCTGCACCTTCTTCAACAAAACATAAGTCTGAGATGCAGACAACAGCATGCATTCCCACTGTAATACAGAAAAACAAGTGGCTTCTAAAAGACTGTCAGATAAATTTAAAAAAGCCTAATAAGCAAGGAGGAAACTTGCCTGTTATGCAATCTCAGTTCATATTAAAAGTTCATTTATCTGCATTACAGGGCACATAAGGTATAAAAAATTACACTGACATGACTGGCTCATGAGGCATAGTTAAAACTGTATGCTTTAAACATGTGATTTCTGTCTCTTCTCCATTCTGCTAGGAAAACTCAACATTCACAATTCCAGTAACACACATTTGAAAAGAACTTACACGCTGGGTTCAGTACTATCACTTATCAAGTGTTGTAGTTTTCTATTTGATTTCCTATGGAAATGAAGATTATGAAATCACGTTGTTCACTTACTATTTTTGTACTGGTTAAAAAAGCAGAAACAAAAACCTACATTCATGAAAATGAGTATCTGCACAGTAAAATCCAAATGACACTTCTCCAAAGAAAAGGCAAGCAGGATTCAGCTGCTTTATGCATTTTTGGGAGCAACCTGCTAAGCAATCAGCACCCAGAGTTGAGGTGTCATGTGAGAATGCTGCAGTTACTGCAGAGGGGGAAGGAAGGGAAGAGATAGTAAGAGGTAAATACCATTTGAATCTACAGGATTTCAATCTAATAATGGTAGAACAACACTCTTACAAAGCACTTCAAAGAACTTGCATACATACAACATCATATTCAGTATACACTACAAAACTCACATCTCCTTACTTGAAACCAAACACAGTTCTCTTCATTACCAGATCATTTAAGAATTTCCCTGCTACTTACAAAATCTCTCATAAATTCTGAATACTTACGGGCAGAAAAAAAACTGGTCATCAGAAATCCAGGTTCATTTAGATATTCACTGCTTCAATCACAGTGATGCCCGTTCCTGTACCAGTCTGCAGGACTTGACCAACACACTGCACTCACTCAACCAAGAGAACCATTAAGCTTTTCTAAGCATCAGCTTAGCCAAGCCCAGTTCCCTGCCCTCGCTGTTGCATGACATCAGGCAGCACTTTCCCTGAATCTGTGATGTCCTAAGAAGACAGGAAGGCATGACCCCCAATCAGCAGCTGGTGGAGCTCACACACAGGGAGCAAAGACACAACTTCTGCTTCATACCATAGCTATTTAAGCAATCACCAGCACCAGATATCCATGCCACTTCTGCAATACAGAACAGAAGCCCGCCTGTCTTTCTTGTTCCACCACACAAGTAGAAAAAGTAAACGTGCTGCCTCTTCAATCACTGAACTTCCCAATCCATGTGGAAACAAACTTGTTTTCATTCAAACTCAAACGCAAAGGCCAGAACTGAACCACTTGACTGTGAATTTCTTTCTGTCCTTTATCTTCAGCAGATGACTGGGGCAGGATTACCCAAATCACCCCCAAGCACATCACCAGAGTCACCTCCCAGAGGTGGCTGCTTGCGAGGCGCACCAGGCTCAGCACGAGGTCTGAGCACAGCACAAAGGAATACACAACACTGCAACCACAGACCCACAGAGTGGGAGAAGCGATGGAAGAACAAAAACCAGAAGCAAAGCTGTTGATGAAGAAGAAAATGAGGGAACAGTTTCATTGAGCAGGTTGAAAGGAAAAAAAAATAATTAAGTACATCAGATGGTAACTGAACTCCAGATCTGTGATTGTTTTGTTTCTATCTGCAATTTTTGCCCTGTAACCTCCCCCAGACTTCCTATAATCTGACTGGCTAACATATCAAGTAATACATCTTACATATTTTCATCTGATTTGCCCATTATTTTTGAATTTATCATAACTACATATTTACTATACATTCAGACTTACACATGGCTCATGCTTATCTCAGCAACCCCAAACCAACCATCTAGATCACATGCAGAGTGCAAACAGGCAAGTCAACATGTGCACTGAGTTCAAAGAAGAGTTTTTGACACTACAAAACTGAACCTGGAAACTGAAAAGCTCCTCTAATAGTCAACGTCATTCACAAATGCAGAAGCTACTATGGGATTTAGAAGGCTCTTTGATGTGCTTCTTACACTGAACATCACCAACTCCTTTTAAGTTCATTGTACTACTTTTTAGAGAAATGTATTAGCATGTGTTTCTTCACTGATATAATCTGTGAATTTTGTAGTTCATGTATTCCACCTATTATTTCCCCAAACAAAATATAAATGTTTACACTGAACTCACGAATAATGATTGAGTTATAAATAAAAAAGTTTCAGTATATCATAAACTATAACTTTCACATGACAGTAAAGCAAAACATAACAAGAATCTAGGAGTAAGGCAAATGATTCCTAGGGTAACTACGGCACTTCTGTAACTGAAAGAGCACACGTGAATCTCTGACATAAGCATGGCTTAATTGCCAATCATCACCTGGTAGGAAATGACCTCTGATCCGAGTGCTGGGAAGACGGAAGGAAGGTTCCTTCCAGCTACCACTTCAACAACAACAACAAAGAAGGGAACATGAGACCAATCCTCAACATTCTGCCTTTTTAGGCAGCCCCATGGATGTACTCTGGCAAAACTGAAGCACGAGTCAGTAAGGAAGACTCACAATGAAACGTTACCAGTAAACACAGAAAATACAGTCTACCAAATTATGACTCTTAACAGGGCAAGAGATTTTTGCAACACATGCAAAGGCTCAAAACATTTGCAGTATCTCCAATCATACCCAATTCCTCTGTCACTAATCACCAATTGCTGGGAAATGGTCCTAAAATAGTTACCAAAGTGAGATCTGCAGTGAAGTATTTTCATATACAAATAATAGCAGAAAAAAAAACAGTTACAGGTTTGTCTAGCTCATTTTTTTTAACTGCTGCAAACTGCAGTCAGGCTAACAAACAGAAGAACATAGCACTGCATTGTTTTATATACAAAGCCATACCCTAAACAAGGCTCAGCATCACTGTGTAGAATATCAGTGGATGCCTCAAGCCTCCATCAGAAAACTTTCACCTTTGTTAGCACATGGGAACTGAACCAGTAACAGAAATCCAAAACAATTTTAAGAAAAATTAACACAATTATTAAGAAAAATTAATACAACTTTCAATTATAAAGTCCTACTACACTTTACTATGCAATTAATTCCTTAAAAAATATATATATTTTAAAAATGCTTCTTGTTGATATGAAAAGGGAGGTAGAAAAGTACAGAAAACAGAAGGAAAACTATAAACTAGTAGCATGCAGTACAGCTCTTCATAGAAAAACAAAGATGATGCTGCATACCAGAATGCTTCTGCATCTTCAACACATTCCCTTAAACAACTGATGTTAACGTGACCCCACTGACTCACAAGGCAGATTCATCATTTCAGCTGCCATCAAATCATTAAGAATATAAGCCATGTTTACAGCAAACAAGACATTTACATATTCTATATGCAACAAAGAGGTGGCATGCAGAGTGCTATCTGAAAATGATTCAATACAAAGATTGGTAATTGCTCCTCAAGGACATCTAGCAAAACAAAAAATTAATGCAAGTGGAAGTCCAATGTACACTGGACAGAATACTCAAAAAAATCTGCATTTGGACACTGTCACTTTAAGACATGAACATACAGCCACACTGCCATACATCTCCAAATTTTACACAGAAACAAAACAACAGTAAAGTTTTGGGTTTTTTTAAACTCTTCTCACCAATCTTCATAACTGAATTAAACCAACACAAAACTACTGTCCTAGCTTGTACCAGTAGTGCTGAGAGCACTCCAGCTCCACACTTGCTCTAACACAGAAACGTCTACTGACTGTGACTCTGTTTTTCACATAGTTTCTCACTTTTTTGTTTGCCTTTTTTATTCTAACAGAACAATGTGTAAAATCTGGTTGTCTGGACTTGCTTCTTTAATTTAACTCCCACTTGAGCTAGAGAACGAACTGTGTAGGAACAGTCTATGCAGCACTGTCACCCCTAAGCTCCTGGCCACATACTACAGTGCCTTTAACAACTATAATTTAAAAATGACTTTAGTGAAGCCCTTTATAATAGTTTAAGTGACCACTGCCAGATTTTCTCTGCCTTTTGCCTTCAGGCAACTTCATGCTGACTCGCTGTTATTTCGGAAGAACGAGCATCCATGTTGCACACTTCTACTTCTCTCTTATAGCATGATCTATCACACTTATCCTTCTGATAACAATATAGCATGTTTTGCTCTCGTTGCTAATCAAACCCATTGGAATGGGTAGATATTCTGAATTCTACTTCAGTAGAAACTACTGTGTAAGTGAAGGATTCTCTGTATATCTTTTCAAATTTCCCATCCACTTACATGAAGGGATGTAATTTTCCCAAATGTCCAAGATGTAACCAAAACAAAGTCAAGAGAAGTGAAAGCTGTTTCTGTCTCCTAAAGCTCTTACTTGTTTCACCCATTTACATTTGCTTATACATTTATTATCAATAAAAAAAGCTTTGTGAACTTACAGAGTCATTGTACTGAAATGTTTCTCAAGGCCCAAACCTTGCATGTCAGCTGACATCTCCGTTCATTTCAAAGTTCAGGTCTCATAAGACATCACAAGCAGAGCCCTAAAACAGGATTCCTGTAATCTCTTTCAACAATTTAATCTCAATCACTTAAAAAACAGCAGCATTTGCATAAAGGTTTCAAAGTACTCTATTAATATATTGGTATCTTCTAACAATGATCCGGATGCAATTCATCAGCACACACACTAACCATGGAAATTATCATCCCTCTTTTTTTGTTTTTGTCAAGAAGCTCAAAATTATTTGAAGATTCTTATCTTAGTGCATCAGGGAGATCATTCTGATCAACAAAATATTAATACATAATTTATTCCAAAAGCCACTTATTTTTGGCCAACTTCTATTCTACAGCAAAACTTCACTCTAATCCTTCTGCAAAACAACCACATACAGAGTCCATAAGAACACAAAACTAACAAGCTTTTTTCCACCATGGTTTGCAGAGCTGGTGGACTGACAGCAACACACATTAAAAGGCTTATCATTCCTTGACCACAAGTTTTAATACTGCCTCTTTGTTCAGTCTCTACCTTTGTTCCCTGAGATAGCCATAGTCAGACTTCCCTAACTGAAATAAACTGTATTTCATCTCAGCCTTAGCCCCAGGTCTCAGATCCTGAAACGAGCATTTGAAAGTATTTAATCTCTTACCTAATAACTGACTCAAAGCTAGCACAGAATTAACACCTAAAATCAGGGCTCAGAATTGCAGCTTTGTGGTGTTTTTTCTTCTTCCCTCACAAACGAAAGAAGAAAATGGACAATCACAGAACCCACCACAACATGTCTGAAGATGATAACTCATTAGGTTTGTATCAGAGTCTGAATTAGATGGAGGCACAGCTGAGATTTTAGGTCCTTTTTCAGCTTCCATTTCAGATTCCCCAAACCTCTGTGGAGAGATTTCTAATTTTGTCTCTCTTGGGTCAAGGAGATGGTTCTTGTAGCTTTGCATGCCATAACTTAAAGAAGAAAGAAAGTGCATCACTGGCTACAACAAGGGATTCTGTTGTTTTAATCACTGAAGGTACATCTAAGATCAGGATTCATTCCATGTAATCAAAAATGGTTTGCTAATAAAAGCTAATTAAGCTTTAAAACATCATATGGTCAATAAATGCTGTCCAAAGAAAATAAAAGCTTTTATTCAAGCAGAATATCTTTATTTGCTTATTGAGCCCCTTCCAGTTCTGGGTTCAGCTTGGACCAACATACTGAAGGCAGCGTTGTTCTGGAATTCTAATCCAATCCAACCACACTTAATGTGAAGGTCACCAGATTTTGAGACTCCCTATTTAGTCAACTTCTAATTTCTGAACTGAATGAAAGCATGTGTAAGAATTAAACCCTCTGACAGATTTTTTTAAAAAAAGAAAAAAAAAACCCACAAGCTTTGTCACAAAACAATCAGTAATATCTCTATAAATAAACAAAATAACACCAAAACAGAAAGTCTATCAATTCCCAGCTGCCACTTGGTTCTCAGTGTGGTTAGAAGATAAAAGCAGTTCTCCAGCTGCCCCTCATCACACGCACCTCTTTAACCCTAACATTTAAGAGCAGGTCACTAACCCACCTCTGCACGAAGTCTGACATGCCCCAAGTGCCGGTTATTCCTGGACTGAAAGACGACCACAGTTTCGCTTAATTAGAGATGTTACAAAACGCATCCCGCCCGCTGGCCCCATCCCCCCCCCCCACCACCATTGCAGGAGGGACTTGTTACACATCGCGATGAGCAAGTCACATTCGGCGCCCGGGGACAGAGCGCGGATCCAGCCATAAAAAGGGCACGAAACGCAAACGGGGATCCTCCCCGCCCTTCTGGGGCGCTGGGCCAGGCCCGGGGCGGCGGGGGGGAGCCTCGCAGCGGCACACGGAGGGGGTCCAGGGGAGGCTGCGGAGCCCGCCGAGCGGTCCTCCTCCGGGGGCCGTGCCGGGGGAGGGGCAGGCCGGGGAGCAGCACTCAAGGACGGCGGAGAACGGCGGTTTGGGGCTGGCAGGGCCGAGGGGAGCTCGCTGCTTTCCCCTCGGCCGGGCGCCCGACCCCGGGGCCGCACGCGAGGGACGAGAGCGGCGGGGCGAGGGGCACGCGGAGCCTCCGCGTTATCCCCACCCCCCCTCCCGGTGCTCCCGGCTCGGCTCGGGCGTCGGAGCCCTCCCTGGCCGCCCGCGGGGCCTCGCTCCGGGGAGAGGGGCCTGGGGAGCGGGGTTCCTCGGCCTTCCGAGCCCGGGGACGGAGGAGGGCCGGGCTCACTCACCTCGGCGGGCGGCAGGCGCCGCCGGGTCTGCATGGCGAGGGGGATCCCCCGGGGCCGCGCTCCTCCAGCCGCCGCCGCTCGCTCCCGGGCGGGCCCCGCTGTCCCCGCGAGCGCTGGAGAGACCGGCGCCCGCCCTCACCGCCCGCCAGCCGGGCTCCGCTCGCTGGCTCCGCGGCCGAGGCCGCCGCAGCTCCCGGCAGGCAGCGCCCCCTGGCCGGGCTCAGCGGCAGCGCACGGCACTGCGGCACCTGACGCACCCCCGCCCCGCCACCTCCGGATCGCACGCCCATACGCGCGCCCAAGCGGGAGCGACGCGGCTCCCGGGAGCCGCCCGCAAATGGCAGCGTGTGGGAACCGCGCGCGTCGCATCGGGCGCTCCGTGCTTCACGCCTCCGAACGGCAGCCGGGGACGCCCTACGCTGTGCGGACGCGGCGGTACCGGCACGCCCGGGGGGTGCGCGGAGCCACCCGCTGAAAGGCAGCTCCAGAGAGAAAAAAAACACACTGACTCCTCACAAAAGCGGACTCAGAAGTGCTCTCGGACTCCGTCAGCAAAACAGTCTCTCCAACGCTTCGCCCGTGTGTGCGCGTTGCGCACCGGGCTGAGGAGGGGGCGGACAACCGCCGGCTCCCGCGCACGGCTCCGGTTTGAACCGCCGGCCGGAGCCCGAGGGCCCCGCTCACGGGCCTCGCTCACCGCCTCAGCCGCGTGCCGCCGCGCCCCGCCCGCGCTCACGGCCAACGCCTCAGGAGCGCTGAGGGAGCTGTCGGCGGGTTGGGCTCCGCCTGCTTCCTACGCTGCCGTGAGCCCCAGGGAGCGAATCGGGGGCTGCTCGCCCATCCCGCTGGAAATCAAAAGGAAGCACTTAGTGTTTATTCATTGATTCTGGTAGAACGATGCGCTTTTCAGGGAGAAAACACAAGATGCTCCCCACTAAGTGAATCATCAATCTGTGGACAAAGAGCTGAGGAGATAAAAAACGCTGATCGTGTCTGGTAGCAGCACATTAAATAGAAGTGGAATTTGCTTTCTCCTGTAAAGCATTCCAGGTTAACCCCAACGTGCCGTCTGTGGCAATTAGTGGTGTCACGCTTGTAAAGCACTGATGAGTTCTGATCCAGCACAGTGCACAGTCACTGCCCTCAGAACAGCCCTCATACAACAGCTCACACAGCTAAACACACGGCCTGCCTGACAGAAAGAAAGTACAGCATCAGCAATCTGACACTTCATGCCCTCCAGCCAAGTGCACGCCTGTGGTTCCCCAACTACCTGTGTCTCATAGTCATATTGCTACCAGAACTTTGTTCTGTTTTATACAGCTGTGCTGCCAGATACCTGGAATGAAAGTATCCTTCTCATCTCCACAGTGTGATCCCTCTGCTAGGGAAGAATTTGGGCATGAGTAATGATAAACACTGTGTGCAAACAATAATTTTGGTCCCAAGTCCCAGCAATGCCATAAGGCATGGACCATTTATTTGGCACATTCAGTACAACTATGGAAAAAAAAAAAAACTTCAGCTCTTTATAGTGCATCAGCTTCATGTCAGTGAGCATCTAGCGCACTGGGACAAGAAAAATACGCCTAATAATGCCCTAGATGGTAGCACGGACATTTGGCATTGATTTAACCACCTCTCTCCCTAAGTCTTTCACCGTCTTTGCCCAGCTGTGTGTGAGAAGGTACCAAGGAAGAGGACAGCCTGGGTATGTGGAGAGTCCAGCTCACACAAAGGTGGGGAATCACAGAGTCACAGAATGGCCCCGGCTGAAAGGGACCTCAAGGATCACAAATCTCCAACCCCCTGCCACAGAACTGCAAAGAGGATGAGGAGACCATGGTTAGAAAGGTGAGGGGAAGCCATGGGGTGCCATAGTTGAGGAGGGCGGCTGAAAGTTGCAGGGTCAATACAAAGATAGGGATTTGTAGCAGCGTACATGCATTGAGAGCTGGGAGTTATGGGCAACTGATACAGCAATAGTTATAGAGAATTAAGGAGAATGTTTAAACTACCTGGCAAAACTTGCAGAAACTTGGGGGAAAAGGAAGCTTGGCAATGGTCTGAGTCTGTTACTGGATGGAAACAATAGAAATGTGAACAATAACACAGGAAGATGGAAGAGCTCAATAAGTATTTCTGGTCTGCATTTGGGGAAGAGCCAGGTGATACACAAATACAGTATGATGATGATGAGATACATTCCATTGCAACAGGCTCTGAGGGGGATGTTAAACAGAAGCTAATAGCTGGGTATCAGCAGGTCTAGGCAACTTGTGTCCAAAAGTTTTAAAAGCACTGGCACAGAGTATCTCTAGACAATTAACATCAATTTTCAACAAATCTTGGAATGCTGTTCCAGAAGACTGGATGAAATATTGCACCAACATTTCAAGAGGGTAAACAAGGTGACCAGAGTAATTGTGGCTTGCCAGACCGACAAGAATTCTGGGCAACATAATGGGACATGGGCTGCATTACATGATTAGAAAAGAATTAAAGCATGGAAACAAAATTAATGCAAATTAATGTGGAAAACAAATCTTGCCAAAATAATTTGACTTTTAATGGCATTACAAGTTTGGTTGATCAAGGTAAGTTTGTCTGTGAAATACTTGTTAGCTTAAAACACTTTAATTAAGAAACCAGAATGATACGGACTCATTACAGCACAGACTAAACTCTTTAAATTCTGTCTAACTGGCAGTTACAAATTAGGGAAATAAGAAGGCATCATCAAAGAACATGTTTCTGTGTCACATAGTGATTGGTTCTATGGTATTATATCTTTAGTAATGGCTTCAAGGAGAACATAAAACCATCACCAAGCCTGTGAGTGATGTAAACAATAAGGATCAACAAAAACAAGTCAGAACGTAGAGTATCTGAGACAGCGTGATAGCAAGTAATATGCATTTCTGTACAGCCAGATGTAAATACGTTCACCAAAGAGTACAGGTCATGATTACAGGATGGGAGAACTTATGCTATAACAAGTTAATGCTCAAAAACCTCAAGAGACATCACAAATAATCAGAAGCAGATGAGCAGGTGGTATGGTGCTGTGGCCAGCAGGATAATATAATCCTTGGTTATATAAACAGAAGAAAATAGAATTATGTCTTTATTTTTATCTGGCACAAGTCCAACTGCTCCTGAAATCTGATATTCAGATTTCCTCACAGAAGCTGGAAAAGAGGTGGTCCAGAGAAGAACAGCAGGAATGATTCAGACAGAAAGTCAAAACATTAAATCTGTTTCCATGTCTATAAGAAAGTGAAGGGCTGACTCAATCAATCACATGTTTTAAGTACTTCCAGAATTCAGTGACTATACTTAAGGCAGTTTTGTTCACCTTGCCAGTGAGGTCTTTTACCAAGTAAATTAATTATTGAGACACTTCAGGGAGGAACAAGTTAGGTGAGGTGCTTGTCAGAGACAACTACAAGATCCTAGCTGTGGATTGTTGTTGCTTGTCTATGCAGAAGTGGATTTCCTTGGGCACTAAGAAGCAACTTGTCATCCCCTTCAGCATCATCTGACACAGATCATGTGTCTCTGAGCACATGATGGGAGCAGCCATCTGGATGCTAATGTTTACATGAGCTGAAGGAATGAGTGTAGTTGTTCACAGAAGGCAAATCCTTTGAAGTGTATTACATACAAAGATAACACTTCTTACTTGAGAAGTCTGACATACATTGCTGGAAGCTGGGAACTCCTTACAAATTACACTATATGATTATCCTGCTACTAATTTCTTATTTGGCATCTGCTTCTGTCTGTTCTCACAGGCAGGCTACTGATCTATCTTATGGCAAGCAGAGGAAGATCAGTTTCGATTTAAACCAACCCTGGCCCAGCCTTGATCCGTGAACAGTAGAGTGGGAGTTTTGGTGGGAGCACAGAATGGATATTTGGTGGTAAAGTAGCATAGGTGCAGAACAAAGCCAGTGGAGAGAAGAGGAACATATGATACTGAAATTCAAAGACAGAATTGAATAGGGGATTGGAGATGAGGTTCTGAACATCTCCAGAATCTCACATTGATCAAAATAATTTTAAGTTTCCTGACTGCTCTTGTATCATTAAACAATCAGGAAACTCACAGCAGGATGCTCATCACTTTCCTAGTGTGGTTCCTGATCCACGCTTGCAGCCTCCTGTTGATATTTGTGATCTCAAGTGGGAAGGGCCGGTGCTGTGAGCCTGAGTCAAAATGCCTTGGATGACCATCACCTTTGTTCACAGTTCCATGGAATAAAATATAGGCTTTTTCCACATAGTTGCTAGTAACTGTTTGCATACCACAATCCTACCAAAAACAATACTTTAACTATTCATTACTACCACCTCTGCCGATGGACTGCTTAATGATCTCTTATTACAGTTTCTACTGTAAAAACCAACTCTGATTACACCCTTCCAAAAACACTGAGACCTGCCGTGAGGATTACAATGCAATGATTTTGCCCTCTAGTGGCTGAATGACTTAGTCCAGCTCCTGGTGGTGACTGTCTTCATACGTCTTTACAACATCACTAGCCTTGAATATTTGATTTTTTTTAAAATTTATTTTATGCAGGCTTCATCCATTACACTCAAGTACAACCTGCATCAGAACAATCTGAATAAATAGAAAAGCTTATCCAGACAACTTCAGGAAGGTATATTAAGGTTAACTCACTGTTTAATGAGTCATACAATAAAGCCACTAATACCTGGGCACTTAATTAACATATAATGCATTTTCTGCCAGATGTGATTTAATCTCTAGCAAAGAAAAAGACCTGCTAGGTCACCAACTCCATGCATGGGTCAGTTTAGAGTCTTTCTATCATAATACATATTCTTGTTTTGTCCAGTTTAAATTCTAAACATCATATATTCTTAGGAATAGTAGAGATGGTATTTTAAACCTTTCCAGCAGTACACTCTCATAGGTTATGCATTTAAAATCTGGTTTACTAGCTATACTGGCTTCCTTTTGAAATACCCATCAATTTTCTCTCCATATTCCAGACACTGGCCCAGATGCTTTAAGAGATTGTGTCTGTACCTGTTTTAAATTTCTGTTGAGCAAGGCCTTTGGACCTTAGATTTTTTCATTTTCTCTCCCTCCGGTTGCCCACTTTAGTTTGGTAGACCAAGCTTCTTATGGAAACAATACTTATTCCAATTGCTTGTCTAGAGTTCAAAAGATTAACTTCATCTTCCTAAAATGCTGCAAAATGTGCATTTTTCATTTGAAGATCTAAAAGCACATTACAAACAGCTGAAACTCTTAAACAACCTGCTCCACATCATTCAAAAGCACATTTAAGGGTTTGAACTAGAATCATAGAATTCTTGAGTTTACTTCATATCCCGTGTATCTCAGCTATGGTAGAATTTAGTTTCCACAATTGTATAAAGTCTTCCATCTTTCAAAGACGATGGAGTTCCAGGAATAATACTGAAGCTGTGCCAGAGGATGGTGGCAAATTGGAGAATTGTGACTCTCATTGTTTTGATAGAGGTCGTAATTCATGCCGAGCTGGTCTAAAATTTCAGCATGAAGTGCGATATATTGATGGAGGAGGAGAGACTGGTTTATCTCACAGCTTCAGGAAGGAATTTTCTGAGCCTGTTCTAAAAAGCCATGTACCCTTTTCCATACATGCAACCAACATATCTGTGCTTCATGGCCAGTGGGAATAACAGTGGCAAAACAGCAGGTGATTTTTTATCTTAGTCTCCAAAACAGGACCAGATGTGAGTCTGCAAGGGAGCTTACAAGATGTTAAAGTAGATCTACATAAATAACATTCCCAGGCATTTGTGTGGGCTTCAGTGAATGTGCTCCGGACTTGGTGTGTTGTTAAGGCAGGGCTTACTCAGTATGCTGGCTGAGGACAAAATGCATCAGACACTTCAGAACGGAATTCCACCAGCAAAGCAGCAACACAGAGGGTGTTTTGTGGAGGATTTTCGAATGACTCTTTCTCCGAACAGAGACTCACTCCCTCAAATGTCAACGTTTTAGATGCAAGGAAAATTCTAAGGACAACTCAATTTTAGAGAAAATGCTTCAATTTTAGTTGTAAGTACAAAATAAAAATATTTCAAAGTGAAAAATCATACCAACGTAAGTATGATTAAATAATCCAATATTAAGAATGTTGAAGTGACACCTTTTGGCACGTGTGTTTTCTTGTTTCTTCCAATGTAACTACCAACCAAAAGGTTGTCAGATTTTTTTTACAAGTTTTGTGTATGAAATAAATCAATTAATCGCTGCACTGATCTAATATAAATGGACACATACATTCTATGCAGAAAAAAAGATCTAATCCTTTGAAATCCTGTTATAATCTGTGTAATATCTTGTAGCAGTGAGTACCATGCACCAATTATACTCTGAAAGTACTTTCTTTAATCAACTGTACATGTTCTGCCAGGCAGTTTAACTTACAGCCCTTTGTTCTCCCACAGGAGCAATCAATTTTATTTTCTCCATATAATCCTCTATTCTGTTTACTACCAGTGTGTTCCTTCTGTCACATTTTTGTTTCTGCAAAAACATTGACAATTTCAATTTTTCTTCAAATCACAGGTTTCTCTGTGTCTTTATATAGTGTCATTTTCAGCATCTAGATGCTTAGTTTTATCCTTATTGCAAAGCTATCAGCTATGGCCAGAGCTGAGCAGGCTGTGTCACCTACTTGGAGAAGTACTTTGACAGCATCAGTGTTATTGCTTTCTATTTTGGGGAGAATAACAGTTATACAACAAGCAGAGCTCTCTGCCTGCAACCAGCTCAACTGAAAAGTCTGGTTTTCTTCTTGGTCAAACCTGAAGATAATGCATCCTTCTGTGGGCGGTTATGATCAGCCTTACCTTGATTTTGTCAAAAGCACTCAACATACAGGAAATTTACTTTGAACATAAAATATTTTTACTACATCTGTGAAAAAGAGGGAAGAGAAAGACTGCTACAGGCCTTGGTAGGAGAAGAGAAGACACAGAAGGAATAAATCCAGTGGGTCCTGGGGCATGAGAAGGCATAGAATTGAGGGACAGAAGTCGTGAGGACACACATCTTGCATGAAGTTTATAGCCTCTAGTTGAAGTAGGAAATATATTTTAGAAATTGTCTTCAAGTGTAGAGTTCTCAATGTGTCTCCATACATGTAGTTACTCATTTCTAGCATTATCAGTTTTGTTGTTTGACCTTTTGCTTGAAGGATGGAAATATAAATCTTAATCTAGAAAATGAATGTATTTTTCTGTCTATGTGCAGTGCCTATGTGCAGGGTTTAAACAGATACATATACATGAATTTTTTCTTCAAATCTTTCTGGATTGAAATGAAAAGATGGGTTTTCTTCAGAAAGGAAAAGAAGTGAAACTTACTTGAAAGGAAGTGGAAGATGTAGTTGGCCCATAGTTACCTGAAGCATTTCTCTTCTTTGTTGTGCTGGGCATAAATGAATGGCTGCTATACGCACATACATGACACTCAAGCTCTGGTTCATGATTTCTTATTATTAAATCTTGGAAGGTGTGATAACGTCAAATTCCAACAGAAGGGATTTTATTCAGGAAGGAATCTTCCTTGAAAAGGCAGACACTACTTTTGCAACTCTCCCTTGGATTATTTGTTGCTTGCTTGCTTATCTTTTCCACACTACTCCACCTTATTGTCAGATTAATGAAGGAGGATGCAGCAGGCATTAATAGCCACCATCTTTGATGCTTTTTTCTTTAAGCTAAGTCTTCTAAGGAAGTCTGCTTACACAGCTGTGCCACAGGTGCATCAAACAATTTAGATGTACGTTGCTCAGTTTCAGCTGCACTTTTTCAAAAAGGCAACTGGTGACTGCTGTAGGAGAAAGTCAGAAACGACTGCCCCTGCTGAGTGCACAGCAGATACCTTACATCCCTTCAGCAGCAGGTGGCTTGTCAGTCAGCAGCATGCAAGTCTGGACTCCTTTGGATGGATATTCTCTACCAGAACTGCCACAGCGAATAATGGTGCCTACATCTCAGAGGAAATGGAGGGCAGGTAGTGAAGGAGATGGTTAAAAGCATGGGCTCCTCCTGCCTTCATTAGTTGAGGAACGAAACTGTTCACATGCACAAAAATTTGTGTAAGTACACCCCCAAGTATTCGAGGCATTAACAAAAATCCCAAGCATCTTGTTCATTCCAATTGCTTCTCCACCCACATTCTTCATTCAATTAAAGGATATCCTACATGCGCTTTTGTTTCTCTTATTCCCTAAAGATCATTTCATCACACACACCAAGCAAAGATCTTCAGCATATTCATAGCAACATCCCAGTCAGAGCATTCAGCATTATGATGTTCCTGGCACAAGGGATGTTATTAAAGGATTTTAGAGATGAATAGACTGCAGATTTCCCCAGGGCAAGACATCAGAAAACGGACATCAAAAGAACATGGCTCAAAATGCAGTGGGCATTACCAGCTTCTGGCAAATCCCACTAATTTCTGAACAGTAACGCTGTCAGGCTGCATTAGAGACACGTCCCTCCTGGAATATCTCTGTAAAGCTATGTTTGCTTATCCATAAAAGCATTTCAATTTCAATATTCAACCCTCTAGTTCATGTCAGCATAATCTTCACTGGTAGAAAACATATCAGGCCAAGTCCAGATACAACCTTACTCAACTCTTCCAGTGCAAACATGACACAGACTCTATAGCCACCTAAATTGCATTTGTTTTCTCCAGCCATCATTCACAAACACAAACAGACCACTTCAAGCCATGCTGATCTACGAACACGTGAATATTTCTTACAGGAAATGGAGTTTGTCACATATTACACATCATCTTCACAGATCCCAACAGGACGATGCTCAGTGACAGGAATTTTTCTTTTAAATCTCTATTTCCCTTCTTCACCAAAAACTCACTGGGATTTATTTATTGTCTTACAGCTATTTTGAACCACCAGTAACAACTCTTAAGTAGGCAGTGAGGAAGGAGAGGCACGTATACTGACATGATGTCACCTCCTGACTTATGCTAGGACATAAAAATAGTTTGAAAAGTAGCATGACCAAAATTACAGTATCATTTAATTACAACCTACTTTCATGACAGGCTGTCAGTTAATTAACAGTATCAAAATGCTGAATCGCCTCCAGCTTCTACGTGCTTTGCAAATGACATGGAAGTTATCTTTTTAAATAGCAACAGCTTAACTGAAACTGTAAAATTCATAGTGAAAATGCTCTGAAAAATGAAGCAGCACCTGAACTGATACAAAATTCCCCACACCAAAAATTCACTAGGAAAGACAGTTAAAATCCATTTGATTTGTTCTCTGAAGATCAAATTCACACAATGATGTTCTTGTACTAAAAACTATTTTTCTGGAACTGGTATCATTTTTAAAAAGTTATTTAAAAAGATCCTTAAGTGACAATGGTCTGTGCAGCTCACACATGGCCTGGCTCCAGCACTGGCACCTTCCTCCAGCCTGCTGAATGCAGGCAAGCATTAAGCTGTTGCATGTAGGCCTACCTCCATTTCATACTGCTTTCTACTCCTGGCTGTCTGCTTTCCTCCTCCTCTAAACAGCAAACTCCTAGCACTAAATTCCTTGTTATCTTTATTGGACAGACTTTTAAATTATTTTATGTAAGTTTTGCATAAATTGTAGCAAAGCAGAAGAATACAGGGGTAAATGGACTGGATAGACAACTCATGCTGAACTAGCCAGCAAAAGATGAGAACGCTGCCCAAACACAGAATTAGGCTGTTTTTTTCAAGGCTAAGAAAAGGAAAAATATCTTGAAACTAAAACAGTGCAGCCTTTCTCTTACACTCTCACATTTATAACAAGATGGTCTCTGTGATGCAAAGCCAGAAGAAAAAGTTTTTCTTTGTTTTCCAAAGGAAAATGAGTGTTTAACATCAAGAGAACTGCTGAGCAAACATCTCCCCCTGTAGCATGTGAAAAACCTAATCCTTTTCATAACTTAAGGAAATCCTGTCCTTTGAATGAATAAAGGAGCCAAGGTAAAACAGAGCCAATGTCACAGAGCTTTATGTCATATAATAACAAGGGTATATATGCATGAGGCAGAGTGATGGAATAATGAAGGATAAGGCTACAAGAAAGCAATCTGGTAATACAGGAGAAACCGTGCTGGGTGGGTTCACAGCTTCATGAATGTGGCAGTGTCTGGGTGATTAACAAATTAGAGGTTGGAGAGGAAGATAGGAGATTGGATTTCAAGATAATTTGGGCGTAGGACGAAGAGGAGCTCCTTAGCCCTTTAATTCATGCAATTGGTAAAAGACTTCAAATACGAAATAGAAAATAGTGAGCTTTCTAAGCTGAGTTCAAAGCATTCTTTGTAACTGAAGTCTTTGATCAAAATATTATTTCTTTGGTAAAAATACCATTTAGTATAACGAGGTAAGAAAATGAAAGCTGACAGGTAAACAAGAACAATTCACTTTGCCAGGATGAAAAAGACCTCAAAACAATTTTGGAAAAATTGTCATCGTTCAGCAATTTCACCTTTATTTCCAAGGTGCTGTGCTGTATGGATCCTGCTCTCTGTTTTCTTGTGCTAGGACACTATTGCTTCTTCTGCAAGGAGGAAGCCTGGAGCCCCACACTGACATTTAGAACTGCTGAGAACTTGTTATTAATTTGAGTATACCTTAAATGACAAGCTCTTCAGGGAAATGGACCATCTTTAATTCTGTACTTTTACAGAAAACATCGTAAGGAGTTAGCATCCGATAAAGCCTATTATGCAATGTGATGATGCAGTGTTAATTGCACATTGTGTTCTCCCTGACCACTTCCTTCAACATTTAAAAGACTACCCTGAAGATAAACATTAGCTCAACAGGGGCTAGAATGTCACTGCCTACACCAATTTCCACCAATGGTGAAAAATACCCCATGAACTGCAGCTGACTCAGCCAAACCTACCAATTTAAGCATACCTAAAATTCCCCCTTGCCAGGTGTGACAATGAACTCCAGGAGTCAGGAATCCAGCAAACATGCCATTTGGACACTAAATAACAGAATAAATTAGTGAAAAAGTAACAATGTCACTGGTGTCACTGCAAAGATCTCCAAGCTGAAAAGAAGCTACTAATTACTCCTGGAAAGTTGTGACCTTTTCCCCATTAGTTCACTTTTTTTCCCTAGTAAACATGGAAACAAAAACCAGACACATGCTAGTCTTCATCATGTCATTTATTAGGTCAGCAGTGATGGCAAACAGGGAATCAGTCAGTCTTACCGTCACAGACAAGCTCTACCAACACCTCACATACATGTACACACAGAGAGAACAGGCATGACTGCACACACTCCTGCTATTCCAATGAACTCCATGGCTCTGCTTGAACCATCCTGTTCTCATAGCAATATTTTGACTTCACAACTACGTGGCAACCTCTTGCTCTAGCTAAAGGATGTTTCTTCATTAAGTGTAATTAGGCCTATAAAAAACAGGCTTATTTATGCCTTGCCAAATCACATGATTAAGATTTTGTGGAGTGCTGTGAGTCAGAGCACTTTGGAAGCCCTGCCCTATTACTTCTTCAACATCTCAATGACAAGACTCTAAGTTGTTCAGATCTGTAACTCAAAATCAGTCAGCTGAATGTTCTGAATTTGCTTAAAAAAAAACAAAAAAACACACCAAAAACAAGTGAACTCTGGGGTTTGTTGTTTCTTGTCACCTAGACGTTTGTTAGTAACCTATACATGGACACTGACGTATTTGGTCCTTGGATGGAAGTTCAAAGGGCTTATGGGATCTACTGAATAAGAGTTACTAGATAAGCAACTACAGTACATTCCTGTTCTTACCATGTGACTGTAAACTAGTTAGGAATGCTTGACAAAACTGGTATGTCCAAGGATATAAGATTAAACACTAAGTTTGCCAACAGAATAATAGTAAGTACAGCAAGAAGCTTCTGGGGAAGCAGGAGCTGGAGGGGAATAAAAAAAAAAAGCAAAACTCTTGGTAAAATAAAGGGAAAACAGCAAAACCAGAGAGATGTTCTGTTCTGACAAAGATCACGTACTTTTGCTTTAACAGGATTACTTAACTGTGATGGCAACAACTGTGAAGGCATGTTTTTATTGAGCAGGTAGATAATCCATCTCCCACAGCTATTTTCCATGGGACTGTTTAGGAGGGTAAGACTAATTACAGGTAAGTATTTCATTATCTCCCTCATCTTGGCTTATCTAAGTTAAAACTGAAGGGTAAAAAGTGAATCAAGGCACATCTCATACAAATCTTAACACAGATTAATGGCTCAGCAGAAAAACTAACATGCACAAAAAGTAGCTCTCATGTTTATTCAAAGAAAGTGAAGTCTTGTTTTGAATGGCTACTTTTCATTTGCTCTTTCCTGATACCTGGCTGTCCTGAGTCATTAAGGACCAAAGAGCTCAGGCAGTTTTCAAGTGTTTACAAATCTTATGATGTGAGGCAGCACGAACTCATGATTACAGTTCAAGGCAGAAAACAATGTGCGTGGTTACAAAGGAAGATGCTCTTAGTATATGTTCTTGATGAGGGTACTGTCAGCCACTAAGAAAGTGTTGGTGTAAGGCATCTAAACCTTTTATTACAGCTTACTGCACTCGGAATATTATGCAGATTAAAGCTAGAAAAAAGTACACATGGAAAGCTTTCTAACAGCTAAGACACCTGTGACATTCCACTGTATGTTCCCACAGAACAAGCAATGCTGCTCAAAGTCACCAAGTTCTCAGTGACAAGGACTGCACTATAAAAACCCTCTCTCGTTTAACAAAATCCTCAGGAAACAGCATGCATCACTAGGAGCAATAGATTGCCCCTTCTAATTTGACTTGTAGCCTTTAAAATTAAAGAATGGGTGGAATTTTTTTTTTTTATGGATAGCCAATTTCAAGGTTTACAGAACTGAGCTGGAAAACCACCATGTAATGGGATAAACTATTACAATTTCAGAGTTGGAAGTGGCTGACAGTTTTCAGTACAAACTGCCAATGAAAGCAATTCTGCAACTCAAAGGGCAAGAGAACAAATAAGGGTTATAATACTGCTGTGTTCAAAAGTTAATAATTTACAACACAGAAACTACGAGGCTGAGAGAAAAGATGTAGAAGATACTAGAAAACATAATGCATTCCTGGCTTTTCAGAAAATTGACATCTCTTTTGAGTCAAAACAGAAGCCTCAGCAAAATACTCAAATATCCAGCAGCAGATTCTGAGAAATGCTGGTATCTTTCAACCAAGCTGCAGAAACCAAGCTGTGGGAAACCCTTGTTCAAAGCAGAAGTTACTTCAAGCCCTGCTTTCTTTTAGAAACATTAAGAAAATGCAAGCCATCCATCACTGCAACTGTCACTCACATACAAATAGAGCAAATGCTTCAAATTGAACAGGGAGAAACTTTTGTTCCATCATTACTCTCTGCAGACTGTGAAAACACTGTAAGCAAGTTACAGCTATTTTCAATTAAACACAACATGTTAGAAAACCATTTGAAATAAGACTCCATCATAGAAACGGCAATTTATTAAAGCTCACACTGAAAGCTATTTCCTGACTGAGGTTTTCAGTGAAAAGAAAAAAAAGTTCGATTCCTGTTCCCCTCCCCCCATCACTTCTCACTATCTAAAAAAAAAAAAAGAGGCATGCAAAACGAGCAGTGGAGGAAGGCTCTATTTGGGTGCTGTGCAACTACAAAGCAGAGGATGGCTGGAGCAAAGGGTGGGTGCAATAAGAGCATGCTGAAGTCATTCTGCATTCAGCTTATCCAGCCCATGTTGCAGGCACCAGCTTGCCAGTTATGACCTCCATATTTCATAATTAAAAGAAAGTTCAAAAATAAGCTTTGAGTTACAGAATCTGACCAGATTGGTCACCCAAGGCATCAATATGGCAAATCCTTCCTTTCTTCCAAACTCAGTATGTCTCTGGCAGCAGCACCGCAAGCTCCAAATACCACCTTGCCAAGAGAAGCCTCAGAGGCAGAAGCAGCAGAAATGGTTAAAAAAATAAAAAAGCTGGTTCAGTATATAGGGCCCATTGATGCGTGGTCACCTCTGCCAAGCCTGCCCAAAAGGACTGCAGTGCAAATGCTTCCTTTAAAAGAAGGCTACCATTTATTTAGCAGAAAGTGAAAGCTAGCTTTCTGTCGGGTGGCAAGGCAAAGACAACCAGATGGGCCCTGAACATACAGCTTCCTCTGCAGGAATCTGAGACCTGCAAGTTCAAACACTGCTGCCAACGCTCAGGATGCAGTTTCACAAGCTGAATGAACCAATGAA
Organism: Centrocercus urophasianus; assembly: GCF_019232065.1. NCBI lineage: Eukaryota > Metazoa > Chordata > Aves > Galliformes > Phasianidae > Centrocercus > Centrocercus urophasianus. Next base: position 23,635,887 of record NW_024884733.1, on the reverse strand, counting down.
AGCAAGCTGTCAAGATAAGCAATGGTCAAGCTTTTAGCACATGCAAGTACAACCACAATCAACCATCTGGTACAGCTTTCACAGTAAAGTGAAAAATAACCAAAAAAAAAGAAGTGATTTACAACCAGCTGAGCAAGGTGATCCAATTGGCCTCACAGATTAGATACTATTTCTGGTGCTCAAGAAAACAGAAAAAAGCAAGGCCTATTTATTTCTCTTGGTGGTGAGGAAGCATTAGATTGGTGCAGGCCTATCAGCAAGCTTCACTCCTGGTGTGCAAAGGTGCTGACAATTTGCTGAGACTTTAAGTTTTCACTTACCTACATTTGGCAATAATTTGCATCATTTGGAAATTTCCAGCTTCACATCTGGACTCAGAGTCAGATCTGATGAAAATGCAGTTTGCACAACACTTCTCATTGTGTGGAGAAAGCTGGTCACATAGCACTGGCTCCTCTTTGTATGCTAAGTTGCATCAGACAATCTAAAAATACATTAAATACTTTCTAATATTACTTTTTGACATTAGCAGTTACTATAGCTGCCACAAGGATGTTGCAAGAAAGGGTGAGAGGTCACATAATTACTCAGCTGGAATATATACACCAACAACTCAAAATACCACGGAACATAATTCCTTTTTATTGTTTAAACCTTTGCCTTACTATTGATACTTTTATCTGCTCATTGGAGTTTTAAATAATCTCTTTTTACTGTAAGGATGTGACAGATTAAGCATATTCATGAAATCCACCCGCAACAGAGATTTAAGGAAATGCTGTGTAGCATTTGAGAATCTGACAGATACCAGATTGCCAAGAGAAAATGGCATCTGAGCAAACTGCAGGTCTGTTGTTTAATAGGGGGTACTCAATAGGGCTGCTGGCCCAACGAACAGGATGGATACCACGTGGAATTAGCCTTTGCAGATGCAGCTCTTTTCTCTCAAGAGCCATCCAGACTGTTGATTCATTTACGTATCACGTACTTGTGTGAGGAAGGGCGGTGCTCCCAAAGTGAAGGCAAACTAAGGCACTCTAAGATGTATGCATTTCTTTCTTCTTGCCAAATATAGTGCCAGAGTCCAGACAAAAGCCCAGTTCCCAATTACTACGCTCTATGCATAAACCCAAGCTTCTACCCAGACATACCAGCAAGACCGATTTTAGAGTTAAGTCTCTTCACTTGCTCTGCTTGGCTACCTGAATTCTTGACTGGCACTGCAGCCCCCATGTTTCTGAATAAATCCATGAAGTTCTTCAGTGTCTGCAAAATGGTCTTTGAAAAGGGGGAAAAATAAAAAATAGAAATTACTTTACGGGAAAATAAATAGCTGAATGTGAATAACCATTCCCCTTACTTCTGCAATCGCTTCCATAAAGTTGCTAAGACTGTTGTGCTGTGCTTATTTGTGCATCATTTCGTTTGTTCAATTACAAAACATGGATCATTTAATTAGTATAATCTTGATCTGCAGAATAATCTGGTCACTTTGCTGAACAAAATACTACTGTCTTCAAGGAACAAAAAGAGGCTGATCCTAAGGGCCAGTGGGGGAATTCCCTCACCCACCTTTCAGCTGCAGTTTGTTAACACCTTCATATGTCCCCACTGTCTGGAGCAGCATAGTCTGATTCCAGGGAAGCCCCAAGAGAATCCTCACTAGGGAGCCCCTCAGGAGAGACATTACTTCAACTCTCAGATAAGGCAGCTTTACCTCACTCTGTTGTCGCTGCCTCAGTTCCTTCCTGTAAGCAGCAATACACTCATCATTCAATACACCACTCAGTAAAGAAACCATGAAGACCTCCAGACCTCATTTTGAATCCAGAATGTTATTTGCTAAGATCCAGGCAGAAGGGATTTCATAGCAACTCCCAATTCCCACAGAACGTTGACAAAAAGTGAATTCTCAACATATTTCAGTAGTAGTTCTGATTTCACCTTTATCATTCCTCATGCATTCAAGTATTCCTAGACTAGTTAAAAAAAACCACCCAAGCCCTATTTTTTCACAGCTGTCAAATGTTCTTTTCACATCAGCTCCTTCCACCCTACTAACACTCACTTGCAAACTCACTTATTAGCCAGTGCTGCTTGAGAAAACCCCTCACCATCACTTAGTTCCAAGTTTCCAGCACTACTGACTGCAGGTAACTACTGACACCCATCTTGCATGAGCCCTGCTCTCCTGTCTGAGGCCACCAAGTCACACATTTCCTCTCAGTAGCTTACTAGGGAAATACACAAAGCTATTGACAGCCTACTAAAGGAGACCAGAGTCTGCAGTCTCAGAAGTTTGCCAAGTTCTTGATTCTTCCAACCTTCTGTGATTCAGCTTTGATTCTTGTACACAGCCCAAGAAAAGTTTCAACCTACATTCTGCTCTTTCCAATACTATTTTAAGTCACTGCCAAGATTTTTAATATGTCAGTAACTTTCATCATTACCTTTTTTATGTCAGTGCTTAAGTAGTGAGCAAACTCACTACAGAACTACAGTGGCTACAAAGCTCCAAACCAAGCAAAGAATATTTTGATGCACCATCTGCCCACCTCATTGTGGAGTTTCCACAGCAGCAACACAAACTGTTGTTAACTCTACGTTCCACCAGAATTTACAAACACTGTTTGAGTAATACCATGAATAAATATGAAGAAAAATAGCTTTTCCCACGAGAGCCTTGATGAGTTACTTTTAATTAAAATCAGTTTAATGATTGATAAGCTCTAGTATTTCCAGCAGCAAATCATAAGTGGTTGACTGTTTTCAGGTACAGTGAGAAAACTGATAACGACATAAGCTAGCATATTCAGTTAGTTTACTGGTTGTCAAACACAGGAAAGAACGGTGGTTTAACGTGTAAGCTGTCATGACCAAGAACAAAAATTAAACGAGCATTCTGTAAGAATTAGGAAGTTAAACTATACAAGTTCACTGAATCCATCACTTACTCTTAATCTCTCACAAAATTACTTTCCATATACTTGCTGCATCAGAAACTGTGGAGCAAAAATGTTCAGTGTCTGATTAGTATTTGGAGCAAGAGGGATGTCTCATACACAAACTCAGTACAATTGCTACTTTGAAATGTTCTCCACTCATGCCCCTTAAGCAACTGGCAGAACACCACGTGTTTCCTAGTATCCTTCGTTTGCTTTGAGCTTTCAAAAGCAGCAAAAGGCAACCCAGTGTGCCTGTGCACACATTAATGAAGAAATCTCTTCCTTATAAACAGAATAATCTGCAGCTGATCAAGATTAGCCATACGACGAACCAAAGTTTCATTCAACACCACAGGGAAAACAGGAGTGTGGGTACATGAAAGCATGAAATCCTAAAGCTCTAGCACAATCTTCCCTAATCCTGCATGCATCTTCCTCAGCAGCTGTCAGCAAGGGTGCATCACTGTAAAACAGTGGCTGCATCCACTCACTGCCCCTCAGCTACTGCTGGTGGGAACAGACAATGCACAAGAGGTAACATCTCCTCTTCCATACTGCTGATTTATTTTGTAGCAAGATCCATGTAGTATATAAAATATAACAAAAAAATGAACAAGATCTATAAAATGAGTTCAGATGACAAGCCACTTCAGCTCTGCTTTCATGGTTTTATCACGATGCCACCAGACTCATTGACTGTTTACTTTGTACTGTTACAGTTCTATAGCATATGAATCTACATAAAAAAAGCTGATATGTTCCAATTAAGCTACAGTTAAGTGACAAAAGTAGAGGAGAAAAAATGGCTTTCTTAAGCCACAGCTGCCCCTGACACAGGTTACAATGATGTCTAACTATACTGCAATGCACGTAACATCAAGAACCTTGAAAGAGCTTCTGAGAAATCAGGTTCACATTAAGCATTTTAAAGGAAGGTCATAAATACTGCACTGTACCAGCGGTACCTCCCAATGTCCTCTTTATGCCTGAGGAGCATTTGTGGGTTTTAGTAAGCTACTAAAATAGATGACACCAAACCTAGAGGTAGGTTATAGGCAAGGGTAAAATACAGGCAATAAAAAAAAAAAAGTCCCTTTAGAGCTAGTCATTGCACAAACTGCCAGCAGGAGGCAAGGCAAAATGTCAACAACTTCTTCCCACCTTGAACATTGCTCACATGGTGCATTTAATTTCTAGTGCCGTAAGAGTGACACCGGATCATCAGCTGCTAGTAAATGCAGTCATGCCAAGAGAACAGCCTGAAGGAATTCAAGCAAAAAATCTGTCACTGTGCAAAACTGGTGCACTGGACTGTTACCAACTAGACCTCTAAGTTTTCTAAGTGACCTGATGGTAGAAAACCAAAGGGTTTGTTGTCATTTTGACCTAATATACCCTACACGTTCATAGGGAGAACACACTGCTAAGTCTGTGTGAAAGGAGTCAAACATCAGCTTGTCTCAAAAAGTAAGGAAATGAGGAGAAAAAAAGATCACTTTGCTGAGACCAAGATTCCTCTTTTGGAAAATTACTGTACCAAACAAGCTGATAAAATATCTTGTCAAAGGTAACATGTGGGCATCAACATAAAGTTAATAACAAAGACTGCATACATTTCAACATGGGTGAGAGATCTCTTAAACCCAAATTTCGAATGGTGTAATGCCTTCAGGTCACAAAACATGGACAAAACTTTTAACTCTACTCTCTGTGTCCTATTTGGTGATAATCAAAAGTAACCATGCTGAAGATTCATTTTATTTCTTCTTTTGAAAGAAAAGGGAAGTTGGTTAAATAGAAGTGTTCTCCAATTTGTTCTCCACTATATGTACACCCACACACATACACACGCACATGCACACACCCCTCAAACTGCACTGACATTTTTGTTTTGACCAAAAGAGTAGATCCTGGGAGTAAGTGCAAAATGCAAAATCAACTGACAGAAAATGCTGAACAAACAGTATCATAAAAATACAAAATATTTATATTACTGAACTATTAACAGATGATGTTCTCTGTTTCTTTAAAACTTTGGAACCACATAGCTGATTTCTTAAATCTAGTCCATGCCAGCTTCCAGAACTATTAATGATTTAGTTAGCTTCATTCTTTGATGCTTCATCAAAGTTTTCTACGAGATCTGAAAGAGATGAAGATATTTAATATAGCGATGCCCAGAAACAACAGCTTCAGTTCAGAAAAAGCATTTACCATATGAAATGTTAGGCAGTTCTTAACTAGATATTCATGTACATTTTTTTTTTTTTTAAGTGGGATTTGAAATAGCTTTTTTTTAAAAAAAAAAAAAACAGGATTTGTTTAATATATGCAAAGAAGCAAAGGAACACTCAGAGTGGAGGTTCTAACATGAAGACAGATTTTCAGAGGTGCTCTCCTAAATGCAGTTGAGCCTTGAGCCACCAGCTTAAATACCTCGAGTGCAATAATAAGTGACTGCTTAACCAGAAGCAGATAACTTGGAAGAGGCCTGTGTATTTTTATGCAAACTCAAACCCACTGCCAGACCTGAAAATCTGGGTCATCGATTTGCGTATTTTTTTGGCTAATATACTGATGCATGTAAAGTGGTAACTGATACAGTTAACAACCAACAACTTGGAATGAAAGTTTCTCAACAAGCTAAGACATTGACAAGTTTGATTACTTCTACTGCAGAAATAAAGGTCCCACCCCAAAATGATTTAAAACGATGCTCTGAACACTACACCAAGTATATCTTTTTACAGATGTCTTGTTTTCCAGACCTAAAATCTTACTGAGATATTTTGCTCACCCATTCAGCCTCCCTGTATTTTAAACTAAGAATTCAGCAATTCCAGCAAGGCAAACTATTTTCAAAAGCTAGAATCCAGAATCATCACTGTTTCAATGCTGCCCAGCATATTACGCCTCTCTTAGCAATTGAGAGGAACAATTACCTCAAGAGCCAGGTATTTACATGTGTGAATTACGTATCTGTACATTAAATGGACATATAAGTGGATGTGCTTACCTGGGACATCATCATCTTCTTCATCAATATCTTCAGATTTTGGTGCTTTACTGTCCAACACTATAAAAAGAAACCTGGTGCTGAGTTCTCATCATACAAGATTAGGGACAACCACACAACAAAATAAGACAATATTCTGATGAAAACAGGAGGCAATCCCCTCCATACCGCTCACCCCATTAGATACAGACATGCAAGTGACTGGGAGATCAAGAGTAATCAGTATGACCAAAAGATCCATTTGTGAATATTAACACAGCCATTTGCAAACACTCAGCAGTATTAATGCAGAGCTGACAAAAGATCAAATGACAGAAGTCAACAGTGACTGTATCTTCTAACTGAAGCCACACGTTTTAATGCAACGATCATGTTAAACCCATCTGGGACCAGCTTACAGAATAAAAAAAATCCTTACAGCTGAAAGAGACCTTTAAAGGTCATCTAGTCCAACACCCCTGCAATGAACAAGGACACCACAGCTAGATCAGGCCAGATACAGCCTTGCCCTCAAAGTCTCTAGAGACAGGGCATCAACCAAATCACTGGGTAACCTGTTACAGTGACTCACCATCCTCACTGCAGAAGATATTTTTATTATACCCAACCTAAATCTACCCTCTATAAGCTTGAAGCCATTTCCCCTTCTTCTGTAATCACACACCCTGCTAAACAGTCCATCGCCTTCTTTCCTGTAGCTCCCCTTTAGATACTGACAGGCCATTATCACGTCACCCTGCAGCCTTCTCTTCTCCAGGCTGCACAGTCCCAGCTCTCTCAGCCTGCCCTCATAGGAAAGGTGCTCCATTCTGTGCATCATTTTTGTGGTCCTCCTCTAGATGTACTCTAACAGGTCTGTGTCTCTCCTGAACTGAGGACTCCACATCTGGATGCAGTCCTGCAGGTAAGGCCACATCAGCACAGAGCAGAGGGGCAGGATCACCTCCCTCACCCTGCTGGCTGCATCTTTTGATGGCTGGTTTCCTGGGCTGCAAGGGCACACTGCTGGCTTGTGTCCACCTTCCCATCCCTTAGTATTCCTAGATCTTTTTCAGCAGGGCTGCACTCAATCCTTTCATCCCCCGGCTTGTATCAATAGCAAGGGTTGCCCCAACCCAGATGCAAGATCCTGCTTTTAGATTTGTTGAACCCCATGAGGTTCACCTGAACCCACTGCTCAAGCCTGTGTGGGTCCCTCTGGATGGCATCTCCTCTCTCTGGCAAGCTGACTGCACCCCACAGCTTGGTGTCATCAGCAAACTTGCTGAAGGCACCTAAACCCACTGACCCCATCAGTGCCACTGATGAAGACAGAAAAAGAATCAGTTCCAGCACTAAGCCTTGTGGGACAATACTGATCGCCCATCTCCATCCAGACATGCAGCTACTGACCACCACTCTCTGGACCCAATCCTGCAGCCACTTCTTCATCCACTGAACAGTGCGCCCATCAAATCTCTCTCCTCCCCACTTGGAGAGAAGGATGATGTGGGGTAGCATGTCAAAAGCCTTCCTGGTCCAGATAGGTGACATCAGTGGCTCTTCCCTTGTCCACTGATGCAGTGACACCATCATAAAAACGTGACACCATGATATGACACCATCATATCGTATGATTCGTGTGGAATAAGCATCTCCACATCAAGGGTCCTATGTGAAACCTACTCTTCTGTAAGTCATGGACTTGGACCATGCTAGAAGTCATCTGAAATGCAAGAACTTGAAGTATTTCTTCTCATTGCTCCACCTAATTAAAAGCTGGCTTTCTGCCATAGTAAAGAACTACTGGTACTGAGGTCATAATAAAATATGATTATGATGATCCATCTTTTCTCAATCAATCAAGGGCATTTTCTTTAACCTAATAATACCATCCAATACAGTATGCAACAAAAACGTTTCATAAAAGAAAACAGAATCAGTACTTTGACAAACAAAACCTGTTGATTTTCTAGGTAAGAACTTCTACTTGTTTTTCTTAACTATTCTGTCACACACAGCTGTGCACATGGAGTTACTGCACACCTGACTGAGCAGATTTCTTTTTTAAGTCTTATTTTTAAGCCAAGGTCAGCCTATGTAGAATCTTGGGGAAAAAAAATAAATAGATGTTTCCTTCCATTGTATTTCCACAACAGAGGTAATACAAGTAAACACATTTTTAAGTGACGTGCTATTAAATTTGGGTCAATATTTTAAGACCGCATTTTCTCTTTTGATCATCAGTGAAAGATTCCACTAAGACCTACCTTGTCTTGGGAATTGTTCAGCTAACTTCCTGAGGCTTGTTAAGCTGTCAGCACCAAGCTGGCTTAAGATGCCTGGAAGCATCTCTGTGATCGGTTTAGCCTCTGCATGACCAGTAATTGCAAAAGTGTTAGCAGAGAGGGATGCCTGAACCTTGGGGTTGTTGAAGTGAATAACTGTTCCATCATCTTTTATCATGTTCACCTGTTCAAATACATGAAGAGCAACATTTACCAAAGCGTTGTTGAAGAAAAGTGTGATAAGTTATTATTTCAAAATTAGATTTATATATTAAAACTAAAGAAACTACAAAAGCATAGGTAATAATATAACCACGAGTACAGTGCCAAGAATTAGCATCACCTGAATCAGAAGGAAAAAAAGTTAGAAGGGATGGGGCAGGTGGCTCAGATATAGTGTATGAAAAGGCTGAATTAACAGGTATGGCTGCCTTAGAGAAATACAGATATCTCTATAGTAGAGTGATAATATACAAGGCTTATGTGTTATCATACAACCTAGGTATGTTTTTGATTAAGGTAAAATAAAGAGGTTATTAGCCTTTAAGGCATAAACTAGTTACTATCAGGAATGCCTCAGAAGGAAAACCAGCTCTGTGGTAACTCTTTACACACTAAAAGCAGTAACAGAAAAGCCTTGACACAGCAGCTTAAGACACTGCCATTCCCAGCTATTTGTGTCACCTCTCAGGAAAACATCACTGTTTCTGCAGCAGAACTGGCAAAAGCCTAAGTAAGACTCACAACCTGGCCTACTTGCTGAAAATGCCCAGCGCCGAGATTTTCCCCTCACTTCTCTCTTACAGCACTGCAGATTTGTAAATTAGCTGCACTCAAACTGGCTTCTGTGCTCTCCCAGTAATTCTATGATGACCCTTTTGAGCCTAAGCACAACATACAATGGTGCTGCTCCCCTGCCTGGCATTCTGAATCACCAGGGATTAAGTTTACAGCCAGCACAGCTGCCTGCTTAGCTCCTGCTATTGAAGCTCATACTGATACCTTTCAGCAGGTCTTATTTTGGCGGCCCCCCCCCCCCCCCTTTAACAGAGATTGAAGTTCCTTTTTTTTTTTCCTGGGCATGACTGAGCTACAGTTATAAGGAAAATAATTTCATCTGCAAAAAAGAATAGAGCTTACTTACACAAACAGATGCAATCTGTTAATAACAATTCTGAATTTTGAGTTTATTAGGTGAGGGTTTTTTTGTGAGGTTACAGAGACAAAACAAATTTGCCAACTGAAGAATACATCTAAAACATGGAAGTTATCAATTTTCAAGGTTCAAAATATGTTTTGATCAGAGCTTTTTCTTACTTGGAGAAAAGGTGCATCTCTTTCCTACGTAGCTAAGGGGAAGTGATGAATGCTTTAAGCCCAGTCATGCTCAAAAGTCTCCTCAAAACAAATCACAAAATTCTCTGCCTATGTTTGACTCCACGTTACAATCCTCTCCAGCTTCTATGTATTTATGCCAATTTGAGTCTACCTGAGTAATACAGCAATATACTGTAATTAGGTACCAATCTGTCAAGGTTAAAGACTTTTGAACAGTCTTCCCCCATGTCAACACATTTTTAAGTCTTAACTGTGCCTGAATGAAGATTTTATGCTCTGTGGGGGGACAAAAAGAACAAAGACTGTTTGTCTGCACAGCTTCTAACACACCATACTCCAGTAACAGACATATTTAAAAGTGTTTCTGCAGCAATGGTATGAAGGCTTTCAGGCAACCCAGGCTTCTACTGAATCTCCATTTGCCTTCAGAGTGCACAGAGACCTCTGGGTCACCTTGTAACCCTGCTTTAATTAATCACAGATTAAATATTATGCTTTTTCAACCAAGCAGTGCTGTAATATGGAGCTCAGTATGAAGGAACACCTCCTCCCACATATAAGCATCACAGTCTCTAAAGCATTTTGGAAAGAGTTTTGTACTCCACTTCTTATTTTATCCTGAAAAATTAATACACGCAAAAATGGTACGGAATACCTGAAGCCTTCCATTGCAATACAGGAGCTGCTTCTGTAGAGTTTTGCCAGTACTGTAAGAAACACCAGTCTCCTGTCTCTACCAGAAACAATTCTGGTTTTACTTTCACAAAGTAAGAGCATCCAGTTTCGGTAACATGGACTTGTTAAGTTCCTACTCCAGGGTTGTTGATTCCCTCCTTCATGTTCTGCAGCACATAAAAACTGCGTGTGCTTGTGCAATAAATACACACTCACTGCCCTACTGTTAAAATTTGGTCATTTCAGTTCAAGAGGTTAAGAATCAAGAGCTCTCTTGTTCTGCAATTAACACAAAAGGCACGTATGACAAGCAGCTCACTACCTCCTATGCTTGCTTTCTGGACAGTACAACCTTTTCCCTTCTCTTTCTAGATATGCGCACATTAATGTAAATGAGACAAATTTAAATAAAATCAAGTAACTTCACCTGTACGTAATCGGACATTTGAGTTTGAAAAAGAAAATGAAAGTGAAAAACAACACCAAATCACCACAGTGAATTTAATTTCACACAGGATACAGTATCACTATACCTCCTCAATGCCAGCAATGTTATTTACTGCCAGTTTTTTGAGTGAACTCTGAAGTTTTTTGTCATCAGCTGTAGCTGTTCTGTGCACCACCTTCTTCTTTCTGCGAGCTGTTCCCTGAAAAAGAATCAAGAGAACAGCCTGCAACACTCAAATTCTCACAACACTTTCAATTTAAAGTCACTTCACACTCAGCAACATCTCTTTTTTGAGCTGTAGTAATGCTCTGTAGCAGAAAATACTTCTCAACTTCCTTTACTTACAGTTTTAGCCGCCAGTCCCAATCTTTACATTTTTCTCAAGTGTAAAAGATAGAAGAAGCACAGCAATAGTATTTCTTTTTCCCCAAAGCTGAATTATAAACATATTAACTTATAAGCAGCATATAAAAATGCTGTCTGAAAACTTCATTTCAGAAGAGATGAATCAAATCTAAAAATCCACGCTTTTCTATGTAAGCAGTTAACATTTTTAAACTGCCCCAAAGACAGCAATTCTACAATTTCTCATTTGCAAGCTCCCCCAGACCCCTGTCTACTGTTAGGAAATGAATACTCACATGGAATTGTCCATATGCTTTGTCATATTACACACTGGCTGGCACAGATAAAAGAAAGAGCTCAGTGCACAGTCAGATAAACCCTGGAGCTGATACTAGAGAAGAAACTTCCCAACATGCAGAAGAAAAAGAGCTCAAACAAGCAACAGGTAAGCATCAACTGAGCATTCACCGGTCACAACAAGTCGCTGATTTAGAATTCGCCTGGAACTGGAACTACTTATTCAGTACTTATTCAGTAGCTGTGAAGTGAAATAAAGCTGCTTTTCAGGTAGTAGTAAGATGCAGACCATTTCAGGTCCACATTGCATGAAGAAATCCCTTTTTCAGGCCTCTAACTGCCCTCTCGTGAGAAGGCTCTGAGCCCACAGATGCAATCACAGAAGTACAGCTCTCGTAGCTTTCTTACCTTTCCTCCTATTCGGACCTGAGCTTGAAGCTTGGCTAGTTTTTCTTGATTCATAGTGTTGTGTCTAAAGAATGAGGTACAAATACAAGTTAACTACCAAAACATTAAGAAAAAAATCACTGAAATAACGCAAGCAAATACACAAACAAGAACACACCGTGTAAATAACACAAAGCAGCTCCGCGGAAGAAGCATCTGCACCACAATGACGCAAACCAACGCTACGTTTGATGTTGCCTCAGTTGTAAATCTCCAAGTCTAAGTCTGTCACCTCACCGCCGGACCCACCTTGCTACTGACTCACAGCACAACCGGTACGGACCGCCCAAGGAATGCGGCTTTGTGCTGAGCAGAGCCCAAGGGAGGCTCACCCTGAGCCCCCGATGCACTGCTCCCAAACAACAAACCTACCACAGACCGCTGCAGCTAACGAGCTGCTCCAAACCGAAGAGATTCACACAGCACCACATTACCGGCTCGGACCTCCGGCAGCCATCGCTCCAACCCAAGGCTAACAAGTTCATCCGGGCTCTGCCGTGGGCCAAGCGCGACCTTTAAAGGCCAGAAGACACGAAGGCTCGGTATGGGCTGAAAAACGCCTCTGCCGCAGGAGATCAGCCCCGAGAGGCCGCAGAGACGGAAGGACGAAGGCAGGCGCGCCGCGCCGGAGCGACAGAGGGCCGGAGGGCTCCGGCACGGCGCTGCGGGCGGGGAGGACAAAGGCCGCACATCTAAGCGGCAGCGGGACGGCGCGGCCCCACGGACACGGGACGCTGCGGCTCCGAGCCCGGGGCACGGCCTCACCGCCGTCCTCTGCACCTCAAACAGGGCCCGGCTCACGGGAGCGAGACGGAGCCCGGCGCCGCACAGCCGGCCCGCCCGACCCCTCACGGCTGTGCACGGGCGGCGGGCGCGAGGCGTTCTCACCTGAATTCGGCGGCCCCTCCGCAGCCCAACACGCGGTGAGAACAAGATGGCGGCCGAAGAAGGAAAGAGCGCCGCACAGAGAAAGGAAGCTTCGCGCCACGTGACGGCACTCAGCCACCCGCCCCCAGCCACGGATTGGCGGCGAAGCCGACAGTATTTGCATAGCGGCGGGGGCGGGAGCGGCGCGCGCCCGGGCCGCGGTGCATGCTGGGAGTTGTAGTCCGCTCCGCGGTTGACATGGCGGCCCCCGGAGGGCCTGGCGGCACCGCCCACATCCGCCTTGCGTCACTTCTTGGGCTTTAAAAAAAAAAAAAAAAAAAAAAGGAAAGGGAAAAAGATCCCTGGGGCTGCTCCGAACTCCTCTTCGAGCTCCAGGGCCCGTCGCTGACACCATGAAGGCTCATCCCGCCACAGCCTCCGTCCTCTGCCTGTGCCTGCTGATGGCTGCCGCCGCCGCCGCCGCCGCCGAGGGGCTCGGAAAGGGTCAGCAAACGTTTCCTTCGGGCTTTGCTCTCAGCTTCTGGCGTTGCCGTGAGGGCTCGCGGGGTCACTCGGCGGGCTGGGGCTCTTGGGGCAGCAGCCCCGCCGCCGACTCCTGGTCACCCTGGCACGGTTTTCCTCTGCCCGGCCTGCCCTCCTCGTGGGCTTATCGTGGGCAGCGGCTCGGATCCCTTCGGGCTTCACCCGGGGTGGTCGCGCTCTGAGCGGGTTGCCCTGAAGGCGGATGTTCGTTGCAGGGCTGCAGGGAGTGCCTTGAGCCTACCCGGCGAGGCTCTTCGAACAGAGGATTGTCCCTGTTCCATCATGATGGCCTTTGAATGAAATACCCGACGTGCCTGTATTCTGAGTAAATGTGACCTATTAGCCTTATGGCTTCCAGCTCCCCTCAGCCCATGCAAGCTTGGACGTCAATGCCTTGCTGGTAGCTGGACTAAATATTTGATGTGTTGTGTCATATGTGTTCACAGTAGTTTGTACTGGGAGATAAGCACAGGTCATAAAAATACTGTGCCAGCAGCTGCAGTTTGCCAGATGCTGAAGGAAAGTACCATAGGGCTTTGTTCCACTCTCCGCAGTTTCTTTGCTACAGGTGTTTACTGGAGGTGCTGCCTGCCATGGTGTCAGCACTGGGCAGCTTGTGGCTCCTAATCCTGTGCTGTAGCTCCCCAGATTGTCCCCTTGGTGAGGATATGGCCCGTGCCATGTCGCTAAGTTATCCCAGCCCTCAGCTATGGGAAGGGGAAAGCCATGGCTGAGATTTGCCTTTCAGCATAGCCCATGTCACTGCAGCGACGGGACCTCTGAGGAATTCTTCAGAGAAGGCTCCCTTATCTCAGATCTCCTCCATCTCAGCACTTCATGTGATGGTGGTGACCAAAAAATGGCAGTCTCTGTTTTCCTGTTCTTAGCATATTAGCTGACAGAACAACCTGCTTATTGGATATGTATTTCCCATGTTGTTCGGTCACTGCAAAACTCAGAAACCTGCATAGCAGTGTTCCTTCTTAGTCTTTGATGTCAATTATCAGCAGTGGTAATATTTAGCATAATAGTTTTAGAGCATTTAATAATCACTTATTGGTCTAGATGTATTTGATGTTTGCTCCCATTCACTGGGATTTAGGAAGCCAGATGGCGACATGTTTAATTTGTCATCAATCAGTTAATAAATGCTCATAGGTTGAGAAACAAAAGGGAATAATTAGAAGGCATTTCAGTTTTAAGCTTTGCTTGGGGAATTTTTTTTGTCCTTTGCATAACTGTGAATATTCATGAGTGTGTGATTTGTTTTTGTTAATTAATTTCAGTGGGATTCCTCAATAAAACTGTGTAGGTTGTAAGTATTCACAGAAGTCTTTCGAGGACTGCAATTATATTTTCGTTTTTAAAAAAGAATATGTTATGAGCTGAAAATATTCCGGAGGGTTGTTTTCTTCTGATGATGTGTTAACTATGCAGCATTTCTAAAACCTCCTTTCTGGCAGGTTTTGGAGATCACATTCACTGGAGAACACTAGAAGATGGGAAGAAAGAGGCAGCAGCCAGGTATGTTACTTGCTTATGAATACAGAAAAAAAGGCTTTAAAAGTTCACCCAGATTCTGTACCGATGCTAACCAATCCTAAATTTAACCACAGAAAATACAAATTATTAACAAAGGTACAGGAGACTGCTTAGATCCCTACAGCTTATTAGAGAAATAAATAGTTTTTTCTTAACGTTGCTGAGGAATCACCCGTGTTTAATCACTTCAGTTCAATGATTGAGGTTCTGTCACGTTTCCAAAGAAGAAACCCACAAACTGAGGCTTAAAGGCTACTCAGTCCCCTTGAACTCATCAGTGCTCACTGCATCTGTCAGCATGGATGTGCTCGTATGGATGCGAGACCTCGATGTGAGATACTTTGTTACTAAGGAACAAACTGATAAGTTATTAAAGTAGAACCTTTTATTGGTTGAAACTCTAACACCGTCTCTGTGAAAAGATTTAAAGAAAGTCATTTTTACGTTTCTCTCAGAATCTTCTTGTGTCAAAACATGAGAAATGAAGCTGTCTGTGTATCAGTTCTTGTGTTTGTAACTGTGCACTGATGGACGGGAGACCTCTGGCTGCCCAAGGTGCTGTCACGTGAATGCAGGGCACTGCTCAGCCTGATGAGCGCTTGTAAGCGGATATTTATTTGTAAGCGGCACGTATTCCACATGTCTGTACGAAAACAGTCGCAGTTTTCGCAGGAATAGTTCTGGCTCTGCTTTGCGGTGAAGCAGAGTTAGCAATAGGCACGGAGGAAGCAGGCGTTACGCAGGATGAGAGGTTCTGCGCAGAACCCCCGGGAGGGCGGGCTGCGGCGCAGGCCCGGGGCGCTCCGCGTCGCCATAGCGACGGTCCGCTCGAGCGGAAGTGGTGGCGGCCACTTCCGGGTCAGCATGGCGGTGCCGGGGCGCTGAGCGCGCGATGCCGCTGGTGGTGCTGTGCGGGCCGCCGGGCAGCGGCAAGAGCCGGCGTGCGGCCGAGCTGCGGGACGCGCTGGGCGGAGCTGAGCGGCGGGCGCACGTAGTAGCCGAGGGGGAGGGCGGCCGGGCGGCTCTGCGGGCCGAGGTGGAGCGGCTGCTGAGCCGACGCGACGTGGTGATCGTGGACGCGAGCAACGAGCTGCGGAGCATCCGCTACGAGCTGTACTGCGCGGCGCGGCAGGCGGGCACGGCGCGCTGCCTGCTGCACTGCGTCGGCGGCGGCCCCGCGGAGCCGGCCTTTGAGGCCCCGGACCCGCGCAACCGCTGGGACCGGCCGCTGTTCGCCGTGCACGGCGAGGAGCCGCTGCCGCTGGCCGACATCCGCGCGGCTCTATTCGAGAGCGCTCCGCCGCCGCCGCACCGCGCCACGCGCAGCCAGCCCCTGCAGTCCGGAGACTTCCTGCACCTCCTCGACCGCGCCACGCAGGACGTGGTGGCCGCTCTCGTGGCCGCCCAGAGGAGCGGGGCGCAGCCTGGAGAGCTGGTGCGCGTCCCCGGCGTGGAGGAGGGGCTGGTGCTGCCGCGGCCCGTCAGCCTGGCCGAGCTGAGCCGGCTCCGCAGGCAGTTCATCAGCTACACTAAGATGCAGCCCAGCGATGAGAACTTGGCGCAGCTGGCCGGCATGTTCCTGCAGTACCTGAGCCGCAGCATCCAGTGAGGCGCGGCTCCTTCCGTCCCGAAGTGCTTGCAGCTGTAGGAACCCTCCTGCCGTGCACCTCAGCACTATGTGATGCGTGTGTCACATAGCACAGCCCGTGACAGTGCTGAGAAAGTCAGTACCATGGTGCTGGAGCAGCTGTACTCCTAAGAGGATCTGTAGGATCTTCCTGTCCTCTCTACTGCACTCTCCCCATGTCTTTCTTGTTTGCTTGTTGCATCCCCGCACAGCTGAAGTCTCCTGTGGAGACCTGCACCTCAATACTAATGTAGCGACTGAGCATAAATGCTTCAAAGCGGTGAACATAAGGAGAACTCCTGCCCTCCTCATTGCCATGTCTGTCTCTTGAATAAGAAGCCTGCTGTTCCAAGGCTGCCTTCGTATGTATCAAACTGCAGAGGGGGACTTCAGTTCCTGGACTGGAAGAGGCTGTATTTTTGGGACATAACCGTTTTTCAAAATCCTATTGAACCCAACAGATAGATCTGCAAACTCTGCACAAAAGCAGGGTGCTGGCTTAGGAAACTTAAATCTCTCATTTCAAGTTTAACAATAAAACATGTGCCTTAGATGGAACAGTCTTAATCTTAAACTGTTTTATTGAAACAACTTGCTGTGGCTTTTTTTTGCAAGGTCCTCATTAAAAGCTTTTAAAAACACTAATTGTTTATGAGTGCTCTTGAGCTTGTTTTGAGAGGATGCAGTATGATGGCAGTGTGCTCTGGCCAGTCCTCAAAGTCTGCACTGGTTGTGACTGGGTAATTATTTTTGTATTTAGCTTCAGCTGATTTCAGTCTTTACTGTGCCACATGTCTGGCCTGTCCATATGTTTCACATTCTGGTGGATGCTTCATCCCTCATGCAAATAAGTGTCAGAGTCTGCTTTCATTTTTTTTTTGTGTGGTGCTATCTGGGAGGAGATGGTAAGTGGGGCAAGAAGAGTTGCTTCAGTGATTTGTCCATGTATCTGATGTACTGGTTGCTAAGTGGACATTGCCATTTCAGAATGTGAAAATGATTACAGAAATGTTTTTATGTAAACAGCATTACTTTTCCAGTTAAAAAGAATAAAACTGAGGAAGCACATGCAGTATCTCTAAAACTTGTGTGATTTCATCCTGGCTAAGAGTTTATATTGTAAGACTGAGCACTTGCATTTAAAATCTGCATAGGAAATCAATCGATAGTGCAGTGCAGTACCAATTGCAGCTACTTCTGACCTCTTCTGACGTGAAGATCCTTGATGATAAGAGCAGTGTGTGTTTTCCAGATTTAATTCAGCATTTAATTCCCAGAAACGGGGGGGGGAGAAGAGGGGAAGAAAAAAAAAGAAAAAAAAAGCATTGTTAGGGTGGGGACACGGATGTGAAAAGAGCTTTGCTAGGGAAATGTGTATTCTTGCTGCTTGCTGCAAACAAAGTCCTGTGTAAAGATGACAGCATATCATTCAGTTACAAATGGCAGACTTGTGTTGCACTACTGTAAATGTTTATTGCTTCCTCTCTGCCCTTTCCTGGTTCTGAAGGCTGAAACTTAATGTTGGTAGGGATTTCCTTCCTTACCAATCTTCAGCTAAAAGAAGAACCTGATTTTAGGTTATTCTTAATGCTCTGGAAGCTACTGCTCTAGCTGCCCTTGGATATTCTTCTATAGCTTAAGGGATTTCATGATAAGAGAAACCATTTCCTTGTTCTTAGTCTTTTTGAACTTACTGTACTAGTTAGCTTTTGCCAGTGTGAAGTGTTGTACTACTAGATGTGCTCAACAGCAATAAAAATCACCTATAGGTATGTCACTTTTTTCTTGTTAAGGTGAAAGGTATAATAGTCAAGATATTGAGAGCTGTAAAGATGGATTAATTGAATCACAAGCACTTACAGCAGTAAATATGAGAAATTCTTTGTGTTTAAAGCCTCTGTCTAATCACATGAAGTAACCTGAGTACATTACCAAGGAGCTCAGAGAATTCAAACTTGTTAAGCTTGACTAGAAGGTGAAATGCTAAGAGGCTTTTCGGAACAAGGTTAAATAAAACATACATTAGGTGATGAAATCAACATCCAGGTAGTAAAGGTAGTGACTGTCTAATGAATTATTTGGGAAGAGGAATGAATAACATTCCTATGGTGTACCTGAAACACTCAGTACTCTGAATTGTCCTTCACAAATGACCTTTCTGTATTCACTGAAGTCAGCTTCCTACCTTTTGTCATTTTACATTGCGCTTAATTTAGGCTTCAGTTCCACACAGACTCCTTCCTTCTCGGTTCTCAAACTTGTCACAGGTTTATTTCAGCATACTAAGATAAGGGCCATTAGCCTGGAAGCTGAAGGGCTTGCCAGTTTAGTGTGTGTGATTACTGCTCAAAGGAGGATCTTGATCACGGAGGCAGTAGCAGGAAGTGTCTGAAACATGCAGACAGTAGTGGGGAGAGGGGTTGATGGATGACTGTCATGCAGTGGATTATGTTAAGCAGCTGTGTAAATCCCTTCTGAGATCTCTTACGTAGCTGGAGTGGCTAACCACTGCTAATTCCTTACGAAACACATCACCAGTTGTGCTTCTATGCAAATCTGAACAAATGAGAGCAACCCTTCCAAAGGGAACATCTCCTCTCTACTGGAGTGGTTGGTGATTGACATTTCTAATGAACTATTCTAATGCATTGTTAAGATTGGGAAGTTTTTGCAAGACAGCAAAACCTTAGAATACAATGGAATCTCTCTGCATTTTCTATTATATTAAGCCTTTGTAGTGCCCTTGACTCTCAAAATGTACAAACAATAGAACTTATAGTTGAGAGGCTTCATGTAAGCTATCTGACATGTTTTCCTTTCTTTCCCCTTATTTTGCAGTGGTTTGCCTCTTATGATTATCATCCACAAATCTTGGTGTGGAGCTTGCAAAGGTGAGTGAATTTAATTCTGGAGCTTGATGAAATTCCTGGTGAACTTTTGCATGCAAATTGTGTAACGTGACAAATGTGAACTTTGCATTCAAAATGTGCTTAGCTGTATTTATATTTTGTTCAGAGCAGTGTAGTATCTCACCACTTCAGCTAATAGTGCTGCCAAAAGCCAGCCTTTGTAAATGCCAGTCAAGTAACAGCTGCATGTCTACAGTGGCTGCAGTTTTCCTGCACTTTGCTAGAAAAAAAAATGTAGAAAATGAATGAATTGAGAGTTAAGAGCAAATTACCTTACTTTCAGCCACCGGATCTCAGGATGCTGGGCTTTGTCTCTTTCAGTATTGCAAAGGAACATGCTGATCATTACGACTAGGCTTAAGATGAACAGGCTGGTTGAGAAATGGTGGTTTGCAGCAAGCTTTTGTTTCTGTTCCATTAGTTCAAAAGTGATGACATATGGCTGATGGTTAAGCTTCACTGTGTGGCTGCTCAGCAGGGATCACTGCTCTGCTGTTCTGAGCCTGGCCTGAGCAACTTGATGCATACATTCCATTTCCCTATGCTCACTGAAAAGTACCAGCTCTCTAGAGGGAGGAATAGAGATTTTTCTGCCTACCTGAAAACCTGAAATATTTTCCATTGTCTTTCCATATCTTTCTCTCTTTATTTTTTTCTTTCTTAATTAGCTTTGAAGCCAAAGTTCGCTGAGTCTAAGGAGATCTCTGAACTTGCTCATAATTTTGTAATGGTCAACCTTGAGGTAGGCCACACTTTCATTTGTACCTATATTACTGCTTAGTAATAAAGCATTTTGAATCCTGCTTGACTGGTTGAATCTGTTTCTTTTCTATATCCTAAGTCTTGCACTCCTGAGTGGAGATATGCAAGATTGATTGATAGAGCCAATTGTTTGGAAAATATTTTTCTTCACTGTAGTTACTTTAATTGCATTGATAAACCTGACTCTCCACTGCTGCCTCTTGAACAGTTTAATGTTGTTTGTCTGTTGCCACAGGGAGGGGATTTATATTCATTCTCTCATAATGTACCAGACATTCCTGCACCAAAGCAGGGTGTTTAATGCACACTGATATTTCACAAATTTTACTTCTTTAGGGGAAATTACCTTATTTCATTTAAAAGTGGAAAGAGTGCAATACCTGTTGTCTGTTCAAGATGTAATTTGTTCAGGGTAACTGGAACCCGAAGGCTTGTTTCTTTAAAACAAGTGCTGTGTTTTATTACATTACATTACATGCTAACACATGGCCTCATTTCTGTCTTGCTTTTGTAGGATGATGAAGAGCCGAAGGATGAAGCCTTCAGTCCTGATGGAGGTTACATTCCCAGAATCCTTTTCATGGGTAAGGCATCTGCAGCTGTTGAACCCACGCACAGGACTGCATTCTTACTGTTACCACCCAAATTTCCTGTTTGATTTCTTTTTTTCAAAGATCCCAGTGGAAAAGTCCACCCAGAAATCATAAATGAGAAAGGAAACCCCAGCTACAAGTATTTCTATACCAATGCTGATCAAGGTATGTGAGAAATAACTTGAAGTACGTTGTTAGTGAGATGGGTCTGTAGGTGTGTCTTGAGTGAAGGACAGCACCTTCATTTTTAAGTGGAGAAAAATTATACTTCACAGTGTAAGGGAGCTGTGAATTACAGCATGTGTGAGTGGCTCTTCATGCTTTGAGGAACCATATTTAGAGTTATGATCCACTTTAAAACCTACAAAATGTTTGTAGAACCTAAGCATTCTCCTTTTGTCACATGGAAAATCATGCAACTCACCAAGAGGCGGGAGAAGAGCACAGGGCTTTTTCGTTTTGGTGTTGTTTATTTTTTGCCTTAGGTTGCTTTGTAGATGTGCATTCTGTAAGTGTTGGTTTAAAATATCTTCATTAGTGTGGCACCTTGACAGTTTTGTTCTGAGATTAATAGTTGCTTTCTCTCTGATCTTTCAGTTATCCAAGGGATGAAAGAGGCCCAGGAGAAGCTAACAGGTGATGCTTTCAAACAAAAACACCTGGGAGATGAACTATAATGGAAAACACTCAGTTATGGTTTTCCATCACTTCAGTACTCTCAAAGGAAACAGTTAAACAGACCAAGAATGTAGATGCACTGGAGGGACGTAATTCTCCTGTCAATAATGTTAAGTTAAACCCTGTTTGGAGTTCACACACATGCATCAGATACAGTGTTATCTCCTCCTCTGCCTGGCAGTGTGTACTATAATGGTTATTTCCAACCAGGTAATGGCAAACACATCAATTAGTGTGTTTGAGCAACCACTAATGTTTGATATTAAAAGGGAGGTTTGTAGGACAAAACATTCATTTGAAGACAAACAGCATAATTGAAAGAATTGGAAGTAGCCAGCATTTTGACACTTAATCATGGGTGGATCTCTCATTTCTCACTCGTATTATGTGATCCCATTGTTTTTACTGGGGTTCCTATGAATGGGCATGTTCCTGGGCCACGTGTTTTGTAGACCTCCCAAACCATGAATTCTGCCACTAAGCCAAGTAGAGTAAAATTTCATCCATGTTCAAGTAGCATGTGAAGTCATGAGCTCTGCAAACATATTTTTATGTAGAATTCTGTGTGATTCATCTTTATTTGCCCCTGGGCAGAAATTGAACTTCTTTCTTGTGCACTCACCTTTTGATTGTTTCATCAAGTGAAGGTGGGTTATGTTGAAGCATTACGGGGAATTCCCTTTTATTCTTTGAATGTTTTCTGGTGAATGCCTTGCCATCACATTGTACTGTATTTTTGTACCAGGGTGAAGAATTAAAACTTTTTAAACATAAGCATGCTAAAAGGTTTTTTTTTTTTTTTTTTTTTTTTTTTTTTTTTTTTTTTTTTTTGTGAGCAACATAGCTTTCTGTTCTTAGGGACTGGCAAATATATTTTTGTTTACATTGCAGTGGTTATTAGTGTTGAGTGTCACAGCTGAAGGTTTCTCCTTTGTGTAATTAAAAGACAACAGATGCTTTTCATGTAATAATAATTCAGCTATTCCTATAGTATGTATGTTGTTGAAGTTAAGGTAATATCACAGAATCACAGAATGGCCTGGGTTAAAAAGGACCACCAACCCCCCTGCTATGTGCAGGGTTACCAACCAGCAGGGCAGGCTGCCCAGAGCCACATCCAGCCTGGCCTTGGATGCCTCCACATCCACAACCTCCTTGGGCAACCTGTTCCAGTGTGTCACCACCCTCTGTGTGAAAAACCTCCTTCTAGTATCTAACCTAAACCTCCCCTGTCTTAGTTGAAAACCATTCCCCCTTGTCCTATCACTATCCACCCATGTAAACAGTTGTTAATATCCAGTGGTTTTCAACTGGAGTTGAAAAGAAAAATAGAAGGGAAGAAGTAATCTAGCTTGACTTTCTGGTATGAGTGCATTGCTGGATCTTGTTCAGCTTGTTCTTCATGTGGACCCTGATGTCCTCTGCAAAGCTGCTTTCCAACCTGTTGTACCCATGGGTTCTTTGTTCCCACGTGAAGAACTTTGCATTTCTCTTTGCTGAACTTCCTGATAACTCTCTGCCCATTTCTCTGCCCATTTTCTCTGTTGAGGTCCTTCTGAACAGCAGTACAAGTGTCTGGTTATCATCTGCCCTCCCCAGTTGTGTATCATCTGCTAGTTTGCCAAAGGTTACTCCACACCTCGGTTACTCCACAATCGACTAATCTCTTTGAGCCTAGCAGTTCTGCCAGTTTTCAGTTCACTTCACTGTCCATTTACTTGGCCTGTACTAAATCCATATCTCTGAGAATGCTATGGGAGACAGCCAAAAGCCTTACTAAAGCCAGTATAAACCACACGTGCTGCTCTCCCCTCGTCCACAGAAACCCTTCATCTAAAGGGAAAAAAATCCTGTCTGAAAGGCACTTGCACTGACTTCCAACAACAGAGAGTTTTCTACAGATAACATTTGAAAATCTACCTGAGGACATTTACTGGGGAAGACAGCTGGATACAGTAAACCCACTTGCCTACCGAGTCCATTTTTACTGTTAGTAGCATTAGGAATTTCACCTTCCAGAACATTCTGCCTTAAAGGGATTTTAGTCAGTAAATCTCAATTGAGCGATAAAAGACAAGGACGTGGTGGAGATAAAGGGATTGCTGCACACTGCAATTACCCTGTTCAGCTACTAAAAGTTACTCCTCAGGTTTTATATTCTGCTTCTCTTGGAAATTATCTGATAAATAACCAACAAGTTGAACTCAGAAACTGTTCTCAAGTTATATCAGCCTTCAAAGTAAGTAATTATCTGTAAGTCCAGAAAAAGGATCTGTGTTCTGCAGATTAGTATTTTTTCCCTAGCTGGGTCAGTTGACCTAATAAAAAATAGATCCTGTCTTATTTCATTTGTAGCTTTTGATTACCGCAGCTGTAGAAACTCATTGCTGCATTTTTGTTTCTGCTTGCCACCAGGGGGAGGACTCTGCTTGCTCATCTGAAATACGATTCAACAAATCATAATTTAAAAAAAAAAACACAACAACTCTGATTCAGAATAGCAGAGTACAACTTTGTGATTTTCTAGGCATACTTTCACAGCAGTTCTGCCCTTGTCTTATCTCTGCAGTGAAATCATAGCCTGCAATACTTACAAAGTTTGTCCCAAAGCCTTGCTTTGCAATACGTTCTGATGTCAGAAGCAGCACTGCCTCAAAGAAATGTTTAAAGTACTCTGTGGAGATCTCCCACTGATGAGAGATGTGCGTCCTTTACCTTTAAGACTATTTTTATTCAAATCTCATCTCCTTCGCTTCTCTGACGTGTTCCCTCTCCTGTAGCATTTTCTGCCTGCCGTCCCTAGCTAATTCTGGCAGAGAAAATCACCAACAATCCTTTTTTCTTTGCTATTTAGCTTTCTCTTTAATCCTTCCTGCCTTTTGTATGCTCAGACACAGTGAGCTGGTACAGTTTCCCCATCCTCCTTTGTATTTGCTCTTTTCTAGACCTCGAACAAGGAGCGTGGCACTTGCTAGCTGACTTGGTGTTTATCTGGGGTCCTGACAGAATGTGACATGAGTGCTTGATGTGAGGGGCAGCTAGTTAAAAAAATATAAAAGCTGTTGACGTATCTGGATTGAAGGCTAAATTTACTTTTGGTCTGTTACTTACACACAAATATTTTTCTCTTGCTACCTGCCAGTTTTATAGCTGGGTATTTTAGGTGCTAATTCCTAATGCAGATTCTTGACACCTTTCTGTTGTTTGATTTAGATCAAATGACAAATCCTGGTTGGCATTTTCTGCCATGCAGAGGCATACATCTTGAGCTTTTCATCTGAGAGCTGTTGTATGTATGTTGTGTAACTTTATGCTTCCTGCACGACAGTGTTTGTTGTAGTTCAGTAAAAAGTTAATTATACACTGCAGCATCTCAACAGTGTGCAGTAACCAAGGTCTCAGATTAGTTTGCCCTCATCAGCTTCATTTTGTGTGCACATCTATTTGCATATAACTTGCAGTAAATCTCTGTATTTACATAACTTTGTCTGATACATCCCAGAAATCCCCTCAGATTCTCCATTTATGGGGATAGAAAAACCCTAAGACAATTCAAAATTCTTAGTATAGACCCAACAAAGTGCCAATCTCATGTAAACAAACATATTGTCAGCTCCCTTCTTCCCAGAAACAACCCACAGAGGAAAAAATGCAAAGTTAATTAAAGAGTGACTAGATTGCAGCTAGCCATCTGGCTGCCTGGAAACAGAGGTTGCTTTGCACACCTGGGGCTGAACAGGCTTTAAGGAGGTGTCAGCCAGAGGCTCGGGAAGCCTTTCCTTAGCCATGTTTCACAGCAGGGAACAAAAGTGCAACAGGCAAAAGCACCAGCACTGCCAGCACTGTACATCATTCTGGCATGCTGAGTTTACCCAGTCAAATGCACTTTCATCCCCATGTCTGTCTGCCATCGTATTTGCCTTGTATCAAACTGCTAACAAGCTTCATTCATTGTCCTCACATCCAGCTTGTGTATGAACAGCTCTGAAGAGATATTAAACCTGTATGAATGCAAGGTCCTATATCCTTGAAAGGAGTGGAAGTTCCCACTGCCAATCCATGTGCATTTCAAGGAAAGGACAAGGATAATGTAAGAGGCTGCATTCAACCTCCAGAGAGCTGTGTAAGTTGTTTTAGGGGCTATCTGGGCAGGGGAGCTTGCAGCCTGCAGCAGGAACCAAGGACCCACCACAAATGTCTTTCAAACTGGTGAAAGTCACTTTGTTTCAGAACTAGCTGGCATATTATTATTATATTATAGAAGCATTCCCCTTTTCTTTCTCCAAGAAAAAGGTGCTGATTTGCTAAGCGGTTTAGTCAAATAAAGTCAAGTTTGCTTTTCCTTTCAAAGTTTGCCTGGCACAAGGAGTGGCTGCGTACAATTCCCAGGCCTGCCATTGTCCAGAGCACACTCCTAACAGAGGTACTGATTCATCTTGCAGCACCAGACTGCTGCCAACATGTCCGCGTGCTGAGGAGGCATCCCCACTGACAGCTGCCAGCCAGTTCCTGTAGGCTGTCACTCTCCAAGCAGTGGGGAATGGATCAGAGACTTGTGTGATCTTCTCCAGGTTGTGATAAACATGGCATAATTTTGTAATGGCTAACTCTGCTAGATTCCTCTGATTAGGGACAAAAGAGAGAGAGAAAGAACTCAGGGTTTTCTGTAACTACTCTGGAAGCAGAAACTGACTGACCTGTGCTTCAAGGCTTCCAGGCTATGACTGGAAAGGTGACACACTACTGCTGCTGGCATTGTCCCTGGATGGGAGTAGAGCAGCCTGTCAAACAAGGTGCAGGGAGCAGGCTGTAGACACAGTGGAGTATTTCTGAGCTGCTGCCATGTTCTTCCTTCTACTGACAACACGTGTCCCTGCAACGATCTGGGGATGAAGAGGAAACAGCCAAGCTTCACCTTCCCAAAAAGATGTGATGGCATTGCAGGGAAGCTGCAGGCAGAGCTGTGCAGGGCTGCAAGGCAGTCCAGGATGACTGAGTCTGGTAAGGCTGGAGTCTGGTAAGACTGGTTGCGAGTTAGAAATCCTTTTCTGCCATTTGTGAACTGTTTTCTACTCATTTTTCAACTGTTCTGCACAAGCAGAGGATGGGGCAGGTAGAAGTAGTGCAGAAATATTAATTGGTAGGAACTACAGATGTTCTTGCTGCTTTCTGAGTGTTTCAGGACACCACACAACATGCTATGCATAAGAGCAGCTCTTCTGGCAGCACAGGACAAATTGGATGTCACTTTATCGTGCAGTTTGCAGTTTGCAAACTGTATTTTTAAGAATGTTGGTGCATTTAGCACTGATAATGATATTTGCCTGTTGCAGAGACAGCATGGGGCATGTAAGCAGTTTATTCCTCATAGAGGGAAGAAGCACCTATGTGCTACCTATTCACATAAAGACAGTTCTGTTTTCTTCCTGCAGTTGATGTGTTTTCTTCTTGCTTCCCAACATCAACTGGTAGGGAGATGGAGCAACTGCAACTGCTTCTATGGGATACAGTTTTTTTCTACACATTCAGAGCTTGTCATGAGCTCAGACAATGAAGCTGTTAAACACAGGATCAATTATATTATTCCTGCTTACAACATCACACACAGCAGCCAGCATCCTTGACATACGCACTTTGGCGCTGCTCTTGCTGGAGAAATAAGTACTGTCTTTAGGAATGACGGAACAGAAAGGCGGCAGCCCCATGTGTGCCAGTGGGGCCACACACTGCCCCCAAAGGCTTTTGAGGTGAATCGTGTTTTGATTTGCCTAACGGAGCCACCACTGAAAGGAGCCTGGATGTGGCTCTGGCCACGGCTCCTTCTTGCTGACAAGTGCAGGGCAATGCCCAAAACATGAGGGGTTTGGGCCCACTATCCTGCTGGGCAGAACGTCCTGTGCTGGGGACAGCAGCAGTGCCAGCAGGCTTCCAAGTCCTCCCCAGCTCTGTCACAGTCTCCTTTGTGGCATCACAAAGCCGGCATGACATCAGTCTTGGCACAGTCACGCTGGCAGCCTCCCCCAGCTCAGATACGCAGGGCAGCCGCTCTGTACTGGAGGTTACCTCTGGAGCTCCGCTCAAGGTAGCAGCCACTTTGTGTGTTGGATTGTTCCTTGGGAGAGAACAGGATGAAACTCACCCTGACTCTCTCCCTGACTATGGCTCTGTCCATAGTTTCATTTATCTGGGATGGCTTTGGCCGTTCCAGCTCTCATGGCCTGGTCTCTGACAGCGAGCAAAAGCTGGCCCTCCCTGAAAAGCAGCTGCTCGCTGACACCCAGGGCCAGGCCTCCAACTGGCTCCATCAGCTTGGACTTCCTCGCAGATGGGTCTGGTTCAGGCTGAGCAGAGTCAGTACTGCAGAGGTCCCAAAGCAGCAGACCAAAGGCACAGAAGAGCAGGCCTTCACGGGGCCCTGGTGGTCTGGCCTTTCAATGCTCCCTGTCAGGATCCAGAAGAGTGTCAGCAAGATGGTCCCT